>NC_134271.1:147922571-148273405 GCF_031893055.1 Leptodactylus fuscus
TTTACACCCTAGAGTCCTGAAAGAGATAGCAGAGGAAATAACAGAACCCCTTGCTATAATCTTCGGTAAGTCATGGGAAACAGGAGTGGTCCCTTTAGATTGGAAAAGGGCAAATGTTGTCCCCATCTACAAAAAGGGGAAAAGGGACGATCCAGGAAATTACAGGCCGGTAAGTCTGACCTCGATAGCAGGAAAAATCTTTGAGCAAATTGTCAAGGAACATTTACTTCGGTACCTGGATGGGAAGGCATTAATTAACCAGAGCCAGCACGGCTTTATGACCAATAAATCTTGTCAGACTAACCTGATTTCCTTCTACAACAAAATCACTGAATGGTTGGACCAAGGGAATGCCGTGGACATAGTATATCTTGACTTCAGTAAGGCATTTGATAAAGTATCACATAACCTTCTTATTGAAAAAATGATTAAGTATGGCTTTGACAAAAAATCAGTTAGGTGGATTCACAACTGGCTTAATGATCGGGCACAACGAGTAATACTAAATGGCTACACATCGAACTGGAAGAAAGTCAAAAGCGGGGTGCCGCAGGGCTCTGTTCTGGGCCCAGTACTTTTTAATATCTTTATAAATGATCTGGACGATGGAATTATTGGGGAACTCATAAAATTTGCAGATGATACGAAGATAGGAGGAATAGCCAACACTAGAGAGGAGAGAGAGTGTATTCAAAAGGACTTAGACACACTGGAACAATGGGCTGAGGCGAACAAAATGGTATTTAACAGGGACAAATGCAAAGTTCTACATCTGGGTAACAGAAATGTAAAAAACATATATAGTATGGGAGGAATAGAACTAAGTGATAGCATAGGGGAAAAGGACTTGGGCATAATAGTAGATCACAAATTCAACATGAGCCAACAGTGCGGTGCTGCTGCAAAAAAGGCGAATAAAATTCTGGGATGTATTAAGACAAGCATTGAATCTAGATCAAGAGAGGTCATTATTCCGCTGTACTCTTCCCTGGTCAGACCACACCTGGAATACTGTGTACAGTTCTGGGCGCCTCAATTCAAGAAAGACATCAATATATTGGAGCAAGTCCAGAGAAGAGCAACCAAAATGGTGGAAGGTCTGCAAACCATGTCCTATGAGGAGCGGCTAAAAGAACTGGGACTGTTTAGTTTGCAGAAGAGAAGGCTGAGGGGAGATTTAATAGCAGTCTACAAATATCTGAAAGGTAGTCACAGTGCAGAGGGATCTCCCCTATTCTCATTAGCACAAGGAAGTACAAGAAGCAATGGGATGAAACGAAAGGGAAAGAGATACAGATTAGACATTAGGAAAAACTTTCTGACAGTGAGGGGAGTGAGAGAGTGGAATAGGCTGCCACGGGAGGTGGTGGGCGCTCCATCAATGGAAATCTTCAAGCGGAATCTGGATAAACATATAGCTGGGATGATTTAGGAAAACCTGCACTCGCAGGGGGTTGGACCCGATGGCCCTTGAGGTCCCTTCCAACTCTACCATAAGAAATAAGAAAAAAAAAACTTCATGGGTAACGCCTAGCTGTTGCAGAAGCATGTTCAGACCTCCGTGGTAACTCCTAGCTGTTGCAGGAGCAGGTGTATTTGCTGACCTGGGGTGAGTTAACCCTTGGCAGCCTTGTTGTTTCAGCAGTACTGGTGCTCCTGGCCAGTGAGCTTAACTGGCAAGGTTTAGTTGCACCTTGTTCACCTTTTGGTGCAGACCTCATGATGCCGGATCATCGGAGTGGAGGGAGGTTTTTCGTGCCAGAAGGAGGATCATCAGTGTAGGGGGTCCGCCCCTACGCCAACCCAGCAGCGCCTAAAAACGCAAGTAGTGCCATTGGGCATAGTTTTGAAAGTATGGAATATAGAAGATTTACCATCAGATTTGCCTTTCTGAAGGAACATGTGGTGCCAGAGTTGGCTTTGGAGCATGTAGTGGAGAAAATCTTATTGGGACTGTCTGAAGTGGATTTGGAGCAGGTGTTCTGTATACAGAACTTTATAAAAAGTAGCAAGAGCATAGATGTGTCCTTTTACTTTGAGCAGTACTGCCTGAAGATTTACCAGAGACTGGTTGCAAAAAATAATAGCCCTCATTTCAGGGATATCATAATGAAGCCCCGCTTTTTCCAAGGGGATAAAGTAATAACTGTCATGATGTACAACCCCTTTGTACCGGTGGAAATCGTGAAGGCCTTCCTGGGCCGATACTGTTCTAAGGTGAAGCCAGCACACGTTGGCAGAAATAAATGGAGGGTGTACGATGGTTTTGCTAAATACCGGTGTACGCTGAGGGCGGACCCCCTTGGGATAGGGGGTGTGAAGCACCCCCCAGCGAACTTTTCTGTGGGAGGAAATGGGGGCTATCTGTACTACCAGGGTATGCCCGAGTACTGCAGGCAATGTGGTGACTACGGTCACGTGAAAGAAAACTGCACTAGTCAAGTACGGTGCCGCAACTGCGGCGAAAGTGGGCATGTAGCGGGGGCCTGTCCTGCGGCCCCCCGCTGTGATATCTGCGGGTCAACTTCACATACTGTCTGCAGGTGTCCTAGGACAAGTGAAAATGTAGTAGAGGCGCTGGCAGAGGGTGTGGACGTACACGTTCCTGAGGTTGCACCGAAGACCTATGCTGCAGCTGTCAGGGTCAGAAGTGGCCTAGCGGTGGAAATGCCGAGCTTCCCTGAGTTGGACGATGAGGCCCTGGCACTCCAGGGGGTGTCAGAGATGTTGACTGAGCCGGGACCATCTTCGGCGGTGGTTGCACAGCCCAAGGGGGCGGTCCCGAAGGCGGAGTCTGCAGAAGGCCCAAAAGTGAAAAGGAAGGTGAGGGTGGTGCCCAAAGCGCCGGAGGCGGAGCCTGTGAAAGTGCCTGATGTACAGTCTTCTGTAACTGCAGATGCCATAGCTGCACTAGAAGCCGCAATGGCGGAGGTCCCGGAGACCCCGTCGGGGGAGCGACCTGGTGCCCCTCCTGACTGGGCCGAGATGACTGCCAGTTTGGAGATAGAGGAGGCGCTCAGCCCTGTGAGCGAAAGTGAAATTCCGGAGTCCCAAGTCATCATGGACGTAAGTTCTCCTCCAGAGCCTGGAGGGACTGGAATGGCTGGTGTGAGGTCAAAAGATGAGAAAGGAGGGAGGAGCGGCCGATGTCGCGGCAAAGGTCGCCCCAGCAAGTGTCCCAGGATGGACTCAGAGTGTGGGGGCAGGCCCAGATGTCCCTGTCATCGTCAACCCCTTTGAGGTCCAGAGCCCTCGGGGGGATGTTAGCCCCTTGCTGGTGTCAGGATCACCAGCTGCGGAGAGTTACTTGGAAGAAGCCCAAGTGTCTGAGCTGGGGAAGGTCACCCAATATCAGGGGGACCCCACGTGAAATGTTTTCTGTGTTCATTTAGGAACGTGAATTTATATGTACATATATATGATGTAATATTATTGTACAAATATTCTTTTCTTTTATTTAATTTATGATGGGGATCCCATTCAGGATAGTCTCCCAAAATGTCAGGAGCATAGGATCCAGATACAGAAGGGCGGCTGTGTTGGAGAATTTAGCTCAAGAGGGAGGGGACTTAATTTTGTTGCAGGAATGCTGCTTATCCGGGACCCCAAGTAAGAAAGAATGGAGGGGGGAGGCGTTCTGGTCCCACTCCAGTGTGAATAGGAACGATGGGGTGGGGGCCTTAGTTGCAAACCCAAACTTAAGGGTAATTTCTTTTTATGTTATTGAGGAGGAGAGGGTTATTTGTTTGGTTTTGGATTTCATGGGCCATACGTTCAAGGTGATAAACGTATATGCGCCGGTGGAAAAAAACGCCAGAATTGTGTTATTTGAAAAGTTGAAATTTCATTTGGTGGGAGGTATTCCCATTACTGTGTGGCGATTTCAACGCCATTATCAAAAGGGGAGGAAGGGCGGGGACTACCGATGATAGGATGGACGCCTCAGGGCAGGTTCTCAAAAGATTAATGGGGACCTTTGGGCTGAGGGACGCGGTGGCGGAGAAACCCGCGCCGCACACTTATTTTTCTGATAGGGGTCTAGTGTCTTCACGTATTGATTTTTTCTTTTATACGGGGAGTTTAATTTCTAGGGTGAATGTGAAGTATGTGAGAAAGGGTTTTTCTGATCACGTATGTATGAAGGGTGAGTTTACACTGGGTGACACAATATATGGACGGGGTGTGTGGCGTATGAATGTTAGTATGCTGAAGGATGAAAGGGTTAAAAATTTATTTGCTAGGAAGTATGAGAGGTGGAGGGGAATGAAAGGGTGTTTTACATGTTTATTTGAATGGTGGGTGTGGGTGAAGGGGATGGTGGGGGACTTTTTAAAAAAAAAAAAAACGGCCGATTGCGGGCCATTAAAAAAAGACGGATACAGAAACAATATAGTTTAAGGCTTGAGTATCTACTCAAAATGAAAGGAATGGGCCATGATGTTGAACAACAAATAAAGGATACCAGAAAAGCGTTGGATGGGGTTTTGGTGGACAAAGGTAAAAATATTATTTTCAGGTCGCAGGTGGAGCATTATGAGAGGTGAAAAATGTTCCAGCTTTTTCTTTAAAAAGGTGAGAGGGGACAAAAGAATGATTGAGGAGTTGGTTGATGAGCGTATGGGAAAGGTGAGAGGTGCGAGTGTGCTGAATGTGGTGCATGAGTTTTATAGTAAGTTGTATGATAGGAAGCAGTGTGAACTGGGTGCAAGTGAGGATGTATTGAATGCAGTGAAGACAGGTGTGCCAGGGGAGCTGGCTGAGGGTATGGTAGAGGAACTGACTGATAGTGAGATAGAAGGTGCGGTGAGAAAGCTAAATAAGAATAAATGTCCGGGTATGGATGGATTGGCGAATGAGTTTTATATGGAATATTGGGATGTGATTGGAGCGGATGTGTGTGAAGTGATGAAAAGGTTGTTTGGTGGTGAGAGAATGTTGAATGAGATGAAAGTGGGTTTGATTGTTTTGCTATATAAGAAGGGGGAGAAAAATCAGCTAAAAAATTGGCGCCCCATTTCACTATTAAATAGTGATTATAAGCTTTTTGCAAAACTGTTAGCCAATAGAATGCGTGAAGTGATTGGATGTGTACTGAATGAGGATCAAGTGTGTGCGGTGCCTGAAAGGAGAATACATGAGTGTGGTGGGTTTACGAGATTTGTTGTTTGATTGTAGAGAACGTAAGAAAGGGATTATTTTAGTTTCTTTAGATTTTGACAAAGCGTTTGATCGGGTGTCGCATGAGTTTTTATTTTTGGTGTTGGAGAAAATGGGGTTTGCGAATGGGTTTGTCAGTTTGCTGCGTGGATTGTATGAGGGTGCGAGTAGTGTGGTGAATGTGAATGGGTGCCTAACTGAGAGTTTTAGTGTGTTGTCTGGAGTGAGGCAGGGCTGCCCATTAAGCCCAATGCTGTTCTGTTGTGTGATTGAGCCTTTGTTGTGTATGATTAGGAGTGATAAGGTGATGAGAGGATTTCTAGTGCCTGGATGTAGTGGGAGTGTGATGAAAGTGAGAGGATACATGGATGATGTGTGTGTTTTTTGTGAGACTGAGTGTGATGTGAGGAGAGTGAAATTGTTGGTTGACTGTTTTTGCGTGGTGTCTGCATTTAAAACTAATTGGGATAAATCCATGTTTAAATCTTTCTTTTTTGAAAGGCAAATTTTGGTGGAGGGGATAAAAAATTCGGGGGAAAATATAAAAATTCTTGGGATTCAGTTTGATGCTGATTTAAAGGGAAATGTGAACTGGGAGGAGGTTGGGAGCAAAATAAACCGTAAACTTGGTTTTTGGAGACTCAGAGACCTGTCTTTTACAGGGAAAATTCTTATTATCAAGAGTGTCATCTTGCCCATTATTTTGTATGTGGCGTTGGTATTTCCACCCAATAACAGGGTGGTCAATAAGCTGACTAGGAGTATGTGTGTTTTTTTTGGGGGGGAGCAATTGAAAAACTTAAAAGGGATATTTTATTTAAAGACAAAAGCTTGGGAGGACTGAGCTTCCCAGATTTGAAGGTTTTTATTGGGATTAATTTGGTGGTTTTTTATTTAAAATTAGTAGACAGGAATAACAAGGTGGGGGGATTATGCAGGTACGCCTGCGGTTCCGTGCTTGGAAGGCTGGGGTGGCTAGCCCAGGACGGCAGGAGGCCGATAGCATTTATTTGCGCTCCTTGGTACTTGGAATTGGAGCGTTTTGTAAAAAAGCACCATTTAAACATATATGAAAAAAGTGTGTGCGTCAGTAATAAAAAGTTGCTGAAAAGGGTTTGCGGGTCTCAGGACTTATGTCCGATAAATGGCTTGAACACTGAAAAAACAAAAAAAGCCTGGAAAGAGGTGATCAGATACGGTCCAACTAACAGGCAGCGGGACCTGGCCTGGATGGCCGCTCAGGATGCAGTGCCTGTGAGAAGTATCATGCACAGAAAAGGGTTAACACCATCTGCCCAGTGCCCGTACAGGGAGTGCGGGGGTGACGAGGATTTGAGACATATGCTATGGGAGTGTGGCAGGGCAAAGTCAATTTGGAAAAGAATGAATGGGTTATGTAGGGGCTTATTGGGGATTGAGTGTAAAACTTTTTTGTTTGCATTATTTGGTATGATATGTTTGGGGGGAGTGAATGATAGGGTATTATGGTTATTTTTGTGTTGTGTGCGTGAAACAATTTGGGATGCAAGAAACTTATATACGTTTAGGCATGAAAGGGACCTGAATGTGGATGATTGTGTGTATATGTGTTTAGACAAGCTTAATTTCTTTTATTTATTGGACCAACATAAGGGTCATGACGCGGAGGGGATCTGGAAAAGGTTAAAATGGAAAGACTGAACCAGATAATGTTGTTGTGTAAAATTGTCTTTATTTTGTTGTGAAATAAAAAAGAATTTAAAAGGAAAATTATGATGATGACGACAGTGCGCCCGTTTTACGGGCTGTGTATTTGTCAGTGCTGAGATAATTTTCTAAGAAAAAAAAAAATCTCTGCTTCATTCTGGGTGCTGTTAGGTAGGTAAACCCTGAACTGTCAGCTCTGCACCAGGACTAGGAGCAGTAGAGACTGTTCCAGCCTGAGGAGCTGCAGCAGGTTTGGTCTCTGAGATAGCCTTATTTACACTGTCAATCTTCATGGGTAACACCTAGCTGTTGCAGAAGCATGTTCAAACTTCCTTGGTAACTCCTAGCTGTTGCAGAAGCAGGTGTATTTGCTGACCTGGGGTGAGTTAACCCTTGGCAGCCTTGTTGTTTCAGCAGTACTGGTGCTCCTGGCCAGTGAGCTTAACTAGCAAGGTTTAGTTGCACCCTGTTCACATTGAGTACTGCACCGCACCACTGCCTGTGTTTGTTGCACTCTGTTCACAGTGAGTACCGCGCCGCTCCTCGGCCAGTGTTTGTTGCACCCTGTTCACATTAAGTTAAGACATACAGCCGCCCACTGGGCCTGTGGACCTCGCTGCAGTGTTCTGCAGACTAGAGGTTCTGTCATTTAAAAAACATTTATATATATATATATATATATGTATGTATATATACACAGAACCGTAACACTAATCTTCTGTCCTATTTGTGTATTAAAGCAAAACTTAATTTCTTTTTTTTTTTCAGATTCCTCTTCGATAACAAGAAGCCAAAAAGATCTTGGTACAATAAATATTTTCCGTTTGATATTATCCGGCATTGTGTTACTTATCACCGGTTTTGTCTTCCGTCATCATATAAGGAGTGAAGTTATAAAAACCCCTGGTGGACACTGAAGATGTCTAAGAACCTCCAGTACAAGGAGGACTGGGAGCCATTTGTGTTAGGTCCAGGTCCGGTGTGCTTCAGGTTGACGTTCTCACCCACGACCTTCATTCCATAGATGGACTTTCCACCAGTTCCATTGTGGTTTGTTAAAAAGTGACTTGTTCTCCAACACAGGGAAGACAGAAGTGTAAGAGAAAGATGATCAACATTTTATATGGACATTTTGCAAATTTCTGTTTATTTGATTTTTTTTAAAAAAAATAAAGGGATTTAGATTAGATTTGGTTTTTCATTTTAGAATTCCAGACTTTTTAAAATTTGTTTGTATATTTTTGTATTTTTTTTTTTTTTTGTATTTCAATGATAATAAATGGAATAAAATCGGATTGATGTGATATTAGTTTCTGCAATAGACATGAGATAAATATACATCTTATAAGGTCGTTGTGAATTTTTTTGTTGCAGATTTTGCTGTGTTTTTTTTTGGAGCCAAATCTACATGTGGTTACAGAAGGAATGGGGAATATAAAGGATGCTTTTACACTTGTCCCTTTTGCTGAGTCCATATCTGGCTTTGGCTCACAAAAACCACGGCAAAATTTACCAAAAAAACCCCCAAAAAACAGTTTTTCTACAACATGCAACATTGCCAGTATTTTATGCTCTTCTAATAATTTTTGCATTTATTTTTGAGTATTTTTCTGGTGTTGCCCCTTCCCTGGTATACTGTATGTGTTATTATTATTATATTACTGCAGCTGTCGCAATGACTCGCCCTTATTTCGTGCTGAGTCATGGTTTTTCATGTTATAATTGGTTTTCATTGTCTTCGTGTGTTTTGATTGTTTTTTTGGTTTTTTATATTTTTTGTGTATATGTGGATAGTGAGCCTTTTTAGAGGTGCCAGATGTAGGTTTTAGGTTTTGTTTTTTCCCAATATGGTTTTCGCCATATGCTTTATATGCTCGTAGAACTGCCATTTTCGGGAAGACAGGGATACCTAATCTGTATGGGTTTCACGGTGTTTCTAATTTTGTGTTCTTTTATGTGGGTTTTTTAAAAATATATATATATATTTTTTTTTATACTGCATTTAATGGACCCTTAGGGGGCTTTAGACCTCAGGGAATCACTAATGCAATTCATTCCTATTAGAGATGAGCAAGTAGTATTTGATAGAGTAGGTATTCGATCGAATACTATGGTATTTGAAATACTCGTACTCAATCGAATACTACTCACAATTTGCAGTAAAGATTCAATTCAGAACCAGCGTTGATTGGCCGAATGTTATACAGTGTATAGCATTCGGCCAATCAACGCTAGTTCTGCAGGAGGCGGAGTCTAAGGTCGGACCACAATTTTTTAGTTAAAGTAAGGGCCAATGTACTATTTCTTATGGTATCTCCACCCCATCACTCCATTGCCCATTCATCAAGGTGCAGTTTGCCTAATCGTCCATGGGTCTGCCAGTCTAGCCTATACCCAGTGACTACAACCAACAGGTGGACAAAAAAATCCAACATAACATATTTTGTTTTGACCAACTTTAGTTTATGATCGAGTATAGACCAGGACTGGGCATATTTGCTGTGGTGCTCTGTAGATACCTCTCTAACAATTCCATGAAGTTGAAAGCTATATCATGAGAATCACACTTCGTGTCCTCTACAGACTTCCTGTTTTTCCGTCTATGTGGTCAGATTGCGTCTGTAGATCCTGTCGCACTGCAGAAACTCTCATTTCTCAGCCATTACTAAATAATGAAGATGTTGCCCTGCCTGCTGTTCCTTATGGCGTTGGTTCTTCAGCCTTGTAAGTATTATATTTTATTATTAGTTTATCTGGTATATCTGGGACAGCCAATATGGCTGCCCACCCCTCAAGATTATTGCTTCCCCACATTGGCTTTACTAGAGAACAAAGCAGATTTTTGGTTCAGAAGTTCAAAAAAACAATTATCAAGACCTGTTTGATATAGAATGGGGATCATGCTGAGTTTGTGGCGGTACGTGTATATTTCCCAGGTTGGAAGCAAGACGGTTGATATTGGGTCTACCCACCCTTTACAAAAAGGCCAATAATTGTACATGGACTCCACTGTTCAGCACCAATACTGTTGCTTTGGGCTAATATTTCCCCTGATGTGCTGGAATCGCCAGCTGGTTACCTTTATGGTCTTGTAGCTATGTAGATATTATGCCATGCAATGTATGCCGTGTAATTGGCTGTCTACTGGTAGTAAAGTATTGTTGCTAGCTAGAATTAGCCTCTTAGGTTCTATTCACACAACTGGAATTCATGGCTTCTACTTTTTCTCAGATTGGAAACATTGATCTGTTTTCAAAGTCCCAACTCTTCCATTGAAAGTCAATGGGTTTATGAAAAAAGTGGTTGCCACACAGAATGCTGACTCAGCAGGAACAGGACGAGTGAATATAGTTTCATAGTTAGAAATGTTGAGGATATATCATTGTAAGAAGTGTGTTATATTGTAACTTATGTAATGGTATGTGTGATGGCATAGCTAGTGACATAAAAAAATATGCACTTTGAAATGGGCAGATCAGCTTGTATTGAGCCAGGTTCAACCCAAATACTACAAATGGTTTTGTTTTTTACAATACCTAACAAATGGAGATTTGTCTTGGGGGAACTAAAATAGCCGCTGCATTTTACTATGTGGTCTTTTCAGCCATAAGAGTATTCTACACTATGTTTTATAGATAGGTTCCTAGGAGCCCTGACAGTATTCTACACTATGTGTTATAGATAGGTTCCTAGGAGCCCTGACAGTATTCTACACTATGTTTTATAGATAGGTTCCTAGGAGCCCTGACAGTATTCTACACTATGTTTTATAGATAGGATCCTAGGAGCCCTGACAGTATTCTACACTATGTTTTATAGATAGGTTCCTAGGAGCCCAGACAGTGTTCTACACTATGTTTTATAGCTAGGTTCCTAGGAGCCCTGACAGTATTCTACACTATGTTTTATAGATAGGTTCCTAGGAGCCCTGACAGTGTTCTACACTATGTTTTATAGATAGGTGTTATGGTTCTGTGGACTAATATAAAAAATAGTATTGTAACCACAGAACCGCAGGTCACTGCAGTGAGGTCCACAAGCCTCTGGGGCGGCCGTGTCTGAGCAAGCTGCTGTACTGCGCTAGTGTGTACAGGGGCAACACACATACACCAGTTGATTTACCTGGAGAAGGGAGGCGGTGCAGCTCCTAATGTGAACAGTGCTGCAAGGGGAATTCCCTTCAGTTAATCTCACTGGGTGAATGGTGTGTGTGCGGCTTTGATGTGTAGTAGCTGCTAAGCAGGATTCACTCCAGTTAATTTCACTGGGTGAATGGGTGTGTACGGTTCTTAATGTGAATTAGCTGCAGTAGCCGTGCACCAGTAACCTTTACTGGGAGACTGCACCAGAGTTTAGGCTGCAGCCCAGGCTGCCAGGGGTTAAACGTCACCCCTGGTCAGGAAACACAAAACAAGACTCCTTAACCACTAGGAGTAGCAGTGGCGGAAGACAAAGCAATAGGCAAACTAGAGAAACCACACCTGCTGCAGTGCCACGTGCTAGGACAGCATCTGCTGCTCCAGAGCCCTAGTGTGGAGTTGGCAGTTCAGGATTTTACAGGTTCTACCTAAATGTTCCCAGAATTAGAGACAGAGGTATCCCCAGACAGAGGCCTAACCTGTCACCTAAGATTTGCCGGAACCTAGCCCTGCGGTGTCATTCCCTGGTTTGAGTTTAAGTGTGAGTGCCGGGCGGCAGAAACTCAAACTATTTAAGGGGAAGTCCCCGCCCAGCAGGGCGGTGCCCATGACCTCACCAGACATGCTCTGTGTGGCCAAAACGGGACTTAACTTCCGAGCAGCTCTGAAATGTCCGAGCATGCTCAGTAGGGGGAAAACTGGACATATACTTCAGTCGTCTCACTGCATGAGGGAGAGAGTCGGACTGAGCTGCAGGTGGCGCTGTGCGCCGGGACGGAGACCTGCAAGAACCAATCCTAACAATAGGTTCCTAGGAGCCCTGACAGTGTTCTACACTATGTTTTATAGATAGGTTCCTATGAGCCCTGACAGTATTCTACACTATATTTTATAGATAGGTTCCTAGGAGCCCTGACAGTATTCTACACTATGTTTTATAGATAGGTTCCTAGGAGCCCTGACAGTGTCATACACTATGTTTTATAGATAGGTTCCTAGGAGCCCTGACAGTGTTCTACACTATGTTTTATAGATAGGTTCCTAGGAGCCCTGACAATGTCATACACTATGTTTTATAGATAGGTTCCTATGAGTCCTGACAGTATTCTACACTATATTTTATAGATAGGTTCCTAGGAGCCCTGACAGTATTCTACACTATGTTTTATAGATAGGTTCCTAGGAGCCCTGACAGTGTCATACACTATGTTTTATAGATCGGTTCCTAGGAGCCCTGACAGTGTTCTACACTATGTTTTATAGATAGGTTCCTAGGAGCCCTGACAGTGTTCTACACTATGTTTTATAGATAGGTTGCTAGGAGCCCTGACAGTATTCTACACTATGTTTTATAGATAGGTTCCTAGGAGCCCTGACAGTGTCATACACTGTTTTATAGATAGGTTCCTGAGAGCCCTAAGAGTGTACTACACTATGTTTTATAGATAGGTTCCTAGGAGCCCTGACAGTATTCTACACTATATTTTATAGATAGGTTCCTAGGAGCCCTGACAGTATTCTACACTATGTTTTATAGATAGGTTCCTAGGAGCCCTGACAGTGTCATACACTATGTTTTATAGATAGGTTCCTAGGAGCCCTGACAGTGTCATACACTATGTTTTATAGATAGGTTCCTAGGAGCCCTGACAGTGTTCTACACTATGTTTTATAGATAGGTTCCTAGGAGCCCTGACAGTGTTCTACACTATGTTTTATAGATAGGTTGCTAGGAGCCCTGACAGTATTCTACACTATGTTTTATAGATAGGTTCCTACAACAAGAACACCCAGTTAGCAAAGTATCTATAAATCCCTTGGAGGATCAACAGAGAAATTGTATATCATAGCATTATAAGATTCTCCAGATTTATTTGATGTGAAATTCAGATATTTACTAAAACAGGAGAGGTGACCTGAGGTGAGGTCCTCTTTAACTGCACCATCCTGCCACCTACTAATCCTGTATACTTACTTTGTATCAGGCGTCATCTTTGGTGATTCTTGTCGATGGGAAAATGTATCTGGGATCGAAGGAGAAGAAGTCATTCTACGTGTCCATCAAGCAGGGATCACAGCGATCAACTGGGTTTTGGATCCCGAAGGAACTTTTATTGTCACCACTGAACCTGGAGGATATATTGATGACATTGATGTGGCAGAATCATATAGGAGAAGAGTAAGAAGTGACGCCGATGGATCCTTACACATCTACTACTTGTCACTGCAAGATCGGGGGATCTATAAAGCAGATATACGAATATCGGCGGTTGTGGTCTGTGTGCGGTTTAATCTGACAGTCTACGGTAGGTTATATATTATCTTCAATTCTGTCTTAGCTCTACTCAATATAAATTAAAGAGGATGTCCAAGACCCATGGGGCATTGATACTGACGGCCTATCTCCACCATAGGTCATCAGAATTGGATCAATGGGGGAACATCACCCAGACCCAACACCAATCAACTGATTTGGCTGCAGGAAACCATATACAAGCTGGGGCAGCTTCGCTTGTATTGAAGTGAATGGGAAAAATCAACCGTATTCCATGACCTTACAGTATTTTCAGTAGACACTATGCATTCCGGTAGTGAGTGAGCGCCTCCGAGCATCTGCAATACCCCTATATGTTCAATAAAGTTCCAGATAGTGAAATTGTGCTTCAAACCTCACCTATGTCCTCTGCTCACCATGGTTCCATCTATGATCCAGTGGACAGTATGGTTGTATTATTTATGTATACAATATAGTAGTATTACTTACTGTATGCTTATGGAGCATTGATACAAATACATTATAGGAGTATTATTTATATTTACACTGTGGCCAGTATAGAGGAACTGTGTACTGTATTTTTATGGGGTACATGTATAGGTGGGGGAACCATGCTAAATTTTTGCTTTTGTTGAAAACCGCCATCTCTTCTCTGTAAGGAGTGAAGCAATAAGGTCCAAGTGATTTTATTTACCAGGCGCTTCAGTACTTGGTGTTCTAGTTCTGTGATTTTTCTTGGATGACTTCTTTGTGGCGAGACTATTGCTATTATTGGACATTTCCCCTTTCTGAAAAAGCTTTTCAATCTTACTTAGAAATCTTCTGAACAAAGGTTTCTTATGACAGTGTCATGCTAAATTAGCCCTAGGATTTAGGGCACACTCAAGGGTGCCGAGGTGAGTGTAAAGCAGTGATTCCCAAAGTGGTCCAGGTGGATCCCCAGGGGTCCATGGGAGACTCGATGGGAGACTCGTTAGATCTAATCTTCACATTTTTTGACGAGTTTTGGGAATATGGAAGAAATGTAGCAGCAGGGGGTCCACCGAAACCAGTAAAATTTTAAAAGTGGAACTACGAGAAAAAAGGTTTGGGAACCTCTGTGTGTCTAGTCCCGGTCTTGTTTCTCTTCACTTTCTAGTGACCAACGAGGCCTCTCCTCTTATCATTCGCTCAAAGACCAATACTTTTGAGCCAAAACCAAAAATAGCTACAAAGGGAATGGGAAATATACAAGAAATTCTTATACGTCTACCTTCTGCTCAATCCACTCCTGGCTTGGGCTCAAGAAAACGCAACAAAATCTGCAACAAAAAAAGCTTAACTTCAAATGGGGCAAATAATTAAAAAAAAAATACTCACCTCTACCTGGTCCACCATTTTCCATGGCAGCACCTGGTTTATGTCAGCAGTTATGTCCAATTTGTCGTGATATAACCAAGTACAGGCCTCACATGATGGCACATGAATGGTGACCTCAGTTGGGAGACCTATAAACAACAGTCACTTCTGTAAACAGAGAACTGGGGAGAGGTGAGTATAATGTCAACAAAAATATTGGCCCCATTTGCAGCACCTATGAACACTACAAAAAATAGGAAACCATTAACTGACCTCAGGGCTTGTGTTAAAACTGAATTTTAAGAAGATTAATTCCATTCAATAAAGAAAGTTTGTTCCACTGTACAAGTAGCCATAGGAGGACTTGTTTTTTTGTGAGATGAGATGTTTTTTAATGACACCATTTTTTTTGGGGGGGGGGCAATAACTTATTGATTAAACTTTATATGAGGGCCTAAAAAATTATAATTTGTAGTGTTGCTTTTTAACGCTTTAAAGTTTTTTTTACATTCACCATACAGCATTTGTTACTTTTAGTCTACGGATCGGTACGATTACAGCGATAACTCATTTATCTTTATATAGGTTTTACATACAATTACTAATTTTGCAAAATCCAAACCCATTTGGGGAAAAAATAAATTATCTTTGCATCACCAACTCCTGAGAACATTCTTATTTTTTTGTTGATGGCGCAACAGGACTTATTTTTTGCTGGATGAATGTTTCTGATAACCTTTTTTTTTCAAATAGAGTTCTAAGGACAATAGTATGACCTTTTAATAATAGGAGTGCCATTACACAACAATAGTCATGATAGTAGGAGAAGAATCCTGTATATAATGAGTGTTTCTTACTTGTCTTTTACACAGAGAGATTATCCCCTGGAGACCTGAGGATCACCGGCACCATCACCAGGAATGACACTTGCTCCCCGGCATTGTTGTGCGCTGTGGACAAACCAGATGTGTCTATAACATGGAGGAATATTAACAGCAGTGATGTCAATGTGACCGGAGGTGTCCTGTATGTACCACCCAGTGAGGTGAACCTCACCTATATCTGCACCGCAAGTAACCCTGTCAGTAACGTCTCCAAGTCTGTGATCCCCAAGACCTACTGTGAGAGAGGTAACTCTATCTACTTACTGGTGTCAGTCATACTACTGCCTATGTATACCCTTCATTTCCTGTCTCCCGTCTCATATACAGTTGTGAACATATAAATAGGTCGTAAATATAAGACAGTCTGCCCCCAGAACACAGAATAACAAAACAATCCCCACAGGTATATAGGTCGGGGTCATCTGAACCAAACAGTGTTTTCCCCTTGTGAATTGTTGACTCCATTGCCGATATGTATCACTGGTTTTGTCAATATTCAAATGAGCCCTTGGAGCAATGAAGGTGTTTCCATTACTCCATAGAGTAGAGATGAATGAACCAGACTAGATCAAACTGGGTTCAATCCAAATTTTCCAAAAGCTTCAACCCAACCAGAACCTGAAGTCTTGGGAATTCATTACTCATGAACCTCTATTATTCTCAGGGATCACTTCATAACCCAGAGTATAATATGTGGAGGTGCAGTAACATAATGTACAGGTATACTCACTTTCCCTAACCTCTCTGGGGCATCCTCATGGCATCCAGCTCTTCCTTGGGGCCTTCTTCTGGTCGGTGATGAACAAGTTTGGGCGGAAATGAATCATTAGGCTGGAACTTCCTGGACTCGAAATGATACAAATCTTCAGGTTCGTCTATCGCTACCAAACTGGTAAAGCAACAGTGCCCTCATCGCTCCAAAGAGCTCATTTATGTATTGACAAAAATAGGAATATCGTAGCAACCGACACACCGATTCCCAAGAGGGAAACAGAAATTGATTCAGGTGACCATACCGATGTGGGTTAATCTGCTGGGTTCTGGTGACAGACTCCCTATAACCGTGAGCTGAAGTTTCTAGTGGCTACTAAGGGAGCCTTCATACGGAGTTACGCTGCGCTCATTCTGAACGTAAAAATATGTTCAGAATGAGCGCGTAAAAAGCAGCTTCCATTGATTTCTATGGGTGCCGACATACACGCGCTACCCATTGAAATCAATGAGAGGCCTTTTTGGTACTTTTCCCTTATCGGGCCAGTATCGCAGTTCAGCATCAGCATCGGGACATGGCTGGCACTGGAGCTGTGTATAAAGGAGCAGCAGATCACAGGATGCCAGAGAGAGGCGCCCAGACCCTGCCCTCACTTTGCGGTGCAGAGAGGATGGTGGAGCTCGGCCTGGTGTGAGTGGTGTGCCACCGTGACTTCACCATGTCTTCCCGACAGTGGACTGTGCAGCCCGGCCGCTGACAAGCTTGTGCTCACGACAATCACCAAGTCAGCCCACATCCCGACCCCGTCACCATCCTCTCCGCACCACGAATGAGGGCAGGGTCTGGACCCAGATGGTGATGGGGTCGGGACGTGGTGATTGTCGGTGAACATAAACTTGTCAGTGGCTGGGCTGCATGTCCCAGTGCCAGGAGGACACAGTGAAGCCGGACGTCACCCCCTGATGCTGCAGTGACGCGCACACAGCATCTGTCATGGTGGCACACCGCTCACACTAGGCCGAGCTCCACCATCCTCTCCGCACCACAAAGTGAGGGCAGGGTCTGGGCGCTCCTCTCTGGCGTCCTGTGATCCGCTGCTCCTTTATACACAGCTCCAGTGCCAGGCAGCATCGGGCCAGTAGTCAGCAGTTCAGCATGTCCCGATACTGATGCTGAACTACGATGCTGGCCCAATAAGGGAAATGTACCAAAAAGGCCTCCCATTGATTTCAATGAGTAGTGCGCATATGCAGGCACCCATAGAAATCAATGGAAGCTGCTTTTTACGCGCTCATTCTGAACGTGTTTTTACGTTAAGAATGAGCGCAGCGTACCTCCATGTGAAGGCTCCCTAAGGCTGGTTGATGACTGTGCTGCAACCGGCCTACCGTAAATTAAAAGCACAGGCGGCACATGAGGGACCCAGGGACCCATGAACAGGCCGTGCCTCTGTGGCTCCTTCCATTAAATGAATAGGAGCCACGGAAGCAAGGACCTAAAATAGGACAGAAATAGGACCTGCTCTATATTTTGGACTGTCAGCCCACACACAAGACCGTAAAATTCCCGGTCATGTGTACAAGCCCATAGGAAAGAAAGGGTCAGTGTGCTAGCCATGAAATACATGGACAGCACACTGACCACCGCCATGATTATCTGCAAGGGTCCTGAGCCGAAGCTTCTGATCTCTGATGTCCATGATGGTATAGACTCAGGAATGAATTTTTGCTTTGTTATATTTTTCAAAAATATCTTAATAATTCTGTATTTTTCAGAGTCTTCCTTGGGAACACACCAAACTGATCTCGCTACAGTATATACAATACGATGGGTACTGTCCGGCATTGTGTTACTCCTCATTTTCTGTATCTTCATTCATCACATAAAAAGTGAAGTTCTACAGACCTCTGGTGGACACTGAAGACTCTTCTGGGAGAAATCTTTTTCTCAAAGTGAATATTTTGTATTTCCTTTTTATACTTAAATCATCTTTTATAGAGATGAGCGAAGAGTAAAATGTTCGAGATTCGATATTCGTTTGGAGTAGCCCCTCAATATTCGACTACTCAAATTGAATATCGAATCCTATTATAGTCTATGGGGCAGAGTGAATTCAGAGCCGGAAGACGCCGCAGGGACGCTGCACGGAGAAGACTTCTAAAGGTAGGAGAAGAACCAGCGTTGATTGGCCGACTGTATAGCATTCGGCCAATCAACGCTGGTTCTGCATCAAACTTTTCCATTCAAATAGCGAGTGGTCCTCGATCGAGTACGAGTATTTCGAATACCGTAGTATTCAATCGAATACCTACTCGATCGAGTACTACTCGCTCATCTCTAGTTATAAACAGTTTAGACATCCGAACATAAAAAGTATATAGAACTGACTTACAGAACGGGGCGCGTCCGATGGTTATGTATTTATGTATTATACATTGTATTCATGTACAGCTATATTTTGCATATTTCAGGTTTTGTATGAATTTGTGATTTATTAAAAATTTAAAAGTTTTTAAAAATTCTTTGCCTCATCACATTCTTACACCTTTGGATTTTCTTATTTCTGTCTACAAACCAAGTCGTGTTCTGAAGATCTGCGATTTTTTTTTTGTGGGACTGTAGGCTGGAATTTTTATTGATACCATTTTGGAAAATTTATGGCGTTTGGATCCCATTCTATTAGATTTTTGGGGAGAGACAAAAAACAGCCAAAAATGGCAATTTGGGCGTTTAGATTTTTTTCCTGATACAACTTTCACCATATTCAATATATATATATTTTTTTTAATGTTTTAATCACGCAGACATTTTCAGAGTCAATAACTAACATGTTAATTTTTTTTTTTAAGAAAGGGAGGTGGAGGTTATTTTTTGTGGGTTTTTTATATGTAAATTTTTTTTTAAAAAAAATCTTGTTTAAAAATCTAAGTATAATAATTAGAGATGAGCGAACACTAAAATGTCCGAGGTTTGAAATCCGATTCGAACAGCCGCTCACTGTTCGGCTGTTCGAACGGATTTCGAACCCCATTATAGTCTATGGGGGGAAATGCTTGTTTCAGGGGTAGGCAAAATTCGATACAATTATACTTACCAAGTCCACGAGTGACGGTCGGGCTGGATTTCCCTTGAAGTCTTCTCCCGGTGCAGCGCCCCCGCGGCGTCTTCCGGCTGGAATTCACTCTGCCTAGGCATCGGGGCCTAGGCAGAGCCGACGGTGCATGCGTGGTTGGCTCTGCCCAGCCCGACGCCTTAGCAGAGCCGATGGTGCATGCGAGGGCATGCCCGCGCATGCGCCGTCGGCTCTGCCTAGGCCGGATGCCTAGGCAGAGTGAATTCCAGCCGGAAGACGCCGCAGGGACGCTGCGCCGGTAGAAGACTTCTAAAGGTAAGAGAAGAACCAGCGTTGATTGGCAATGTATAGCATTCTGCCAATCAACGCTGGTTCTGCATGGAACCTTAAACTTCGAACAGCTAGTAGTGTTCGATCAAGTACGAGTATTTCGAATACCGTAGTATTTGATCGAACACTACTCGCTCATCTCTAATAATAATGTTTAATAGATGGACAACCTTTATAACCAATTCTGGATTGGGTATATACATGCAGGTGGAGGCACTATTGCTCTGCATGGACATACCCATACATACACAGCTATGGGAGCCGGGATCAGAGACTGTTAGAGATGCCGGGTCCTAGAGGACCCAAGTCAGCTCTCCAGTTATTGGCAGGAGGCTGTATTCCTCCTGTATCTGGGACTATTTGTATCAGACCCAATTACAGGGGAAATAAGCCACCTCACCAAAACAATGGTGTTCAAAAATTAGTTGAATAACCCAAATGATAAAAATGTTATAGCTCGCAAAACCGCGAATGCAAAAAATCCCCAAAATGTGTCTGGTCCTTAACCAGATAAATTATCCGGTACTGAAGTGGTTAAAGAGTGTTGTTATAAATAGGCTTAGTTCACACGGGAAGGGGGGGGGGGGCGGTAGGGCAGATTTTGGCACTGAGAGTGTCACTCTCGGGCCAAACCCTGCCTGCCACGACTGTCGCAGCTTCCCCCTCCAGAGTAGGCTCAAATGAATGGGTCGACTCCGGAGGTTACATAAACCACCATTGTGAGGGGGCGGATTATGACGTGGATTACGTGCCATAATCCGCCCCCTCTGTGCCCGTGTAAACGAGCCCTTAGAAGACTCTAGAAAGGGCTGAAAGTATCGAAACCATTTCTGAGATACTACTACCTCTTAGCCACTAGGGAGCTCTAAAATACCACACAGTCACATATTGTCTTGCTCATTTCATAGAAATTCTAAAATATTGTCAAAACCCCTCAGTCCCCTATAATTGTAGTTTACTATGTCATGACATATCCATCAGGTATATATATATATATATATATATATATATATATATATATATATACACACCATATACCATTAGTACTAGTATCCCAGGAGAGTATATGAGTGATGCACTTTTATGAATTTCTGTTGAGCATAAACTTAATGGTATGTCTAAGGTGACAACTTTTGGCACACAGGACGGTGTTACCTCCTAAAATGCGTAAACAGTTCATTGTATCTATCTATGGTTGTATTCTCACCCACATGGATTTGTAATTTTTTTAAGTTTTTTTTTTGGTTTCCATCTGGTAAACTTAGGCTAGACAGCCTAAACCAGATTTATCATCTGGCAGTCACTGTGATAAATCTGGTGCAGTATATAAGGCCAGGGCTCAACGTTGTGTCAGCAAGACCGCTGTGTTTTACAGTTCCTGCAAAGTGGATGGGGTTCTGGCTAATCTCAGCCATATATTGCAAAAAGAAATCCACCGCTGGGACAGAGTAGGCGGAGGAAAACTCTGTGGGAAAAAAAAAGTGATGCGTTTTATTTGCTGCAGCTCGATAAGTGGGGCCTTAACCTAAAACAGTTTTAGTAAATTTGCCCTTACAGGGTCCTGTCAACAGGGATTGCCCAGGGCCCTCACGGCTTAAGGGGCACCCTGCAGAACTTCACTGATGAGGAAAAGTAGGTTTCTGTTTGAGGGATGCCCAAGCGGACACCCCGAATGGAGAGTTGAATACAGAGATGAACCAGGTCTCAGGCCGTGGCCCCATGTGGCATAGACACCGCGGTTTTCCCTTGGCGGAATGGCTGTGAAAAAAAACACCGAATTTTACATAGTGAATCCTACCCCCACGGTGCAGGAAAATATGCACAGCGACCACGCAGCCATTTCCAGAACCAGACTTTGTGAAAAGCAGCACAGGAAAAAAACGCAATGTGCTGCTGCTGTGGTTTTTCCAGCAGCAATTTTTTGTGTGGGACGCAATGTGGAGCCTTAGCCTAGAGGGGCTGTCCAAGATAAAGATTTATTTTACATATATGAGGCTGGCCAAACTGGGAAGCTTCTGCACTTTCAGAGGCTTTCTTGGTTGGTCCACTTAGTAGTTGTGGAGACCTCTATAAGACCCTGCCCTCCGGACACATGTGCTGACTATTAGTTTGCTACTGCTAGCTTGGCTTCCGTTTTGTGTTCCTATATGGTTTGTGACCTCTGGCTTGCTTCTTGGATTCACTTTTTGCCTCTGATTCTAATGTGATGTTCCTGGCTGGATTTTTGACACTTGGATATTGCTTCTGTCTCCTGTCTCTGCTTAGTCGTTCTATCCTGGTTTTGACCCTTCTGTACGACTTCTCTTCTGCATCCACGCCACTTGGTTAGATTACTGGATTTTGTGCTGGTTTCTGTAGCAGTCCATTTATCTGATTGGTAACAATTCAGATCCCCAGATCCAGCAAAATCCATCTCTCCTTGCGGTGAGCGCTGGTGAAGACGTCTGGGGGTCTGTCTTGGCTCGCAAAGGTATGCTAGTTGTAGATAGCTGTCTCTACCGCTCGCAGGTATCAGCCAATTTCTTGCTGTTGTTTTCATTGTGGCCTTGCATATGCTAACTAATCATAGTTTAAAATAATTACATGTGTATTCCGTTACTGAATTGTGTCATTGGTACGCTATCTTAGAATTTAGGGGCCCACTCGAAATCTCGCCCGGGACCCCATTTTGCCTAAAACTGGCCCTGCCTGTCAAAAAAATAAAGGAAATGCAGCTACGTTTGTACTTCCTCCTTCAGAGTCACTCGGTACTTGATCACTCTGGGTGATGTATAAGTTACGATGCTGCTCCTACTACTACTAGTGATATCGCTCCAGCCCGGTGAGTATTTCTTCTATATGATTGTCTATAGTGGATTTATATTCTGTATAGAGCCGTGTGATGGGGGAGGGGGATTGTGAGGATGTAAAATGATATCACGTAGAAGCTCAGGGACAGATCCAGTGTATGGTATGTTGTCATATATACGTTTTAGGCATTATGACAATGTATTATATATATATATATATATATATATATATATATATATATATACCGAATTATGTGATTTAACCCTAGTGTTACCAGTCAGAGACATGAATCGAGTTGTAGTTGTGTCTAATACTTATATTACACAATAGTATCTCCGGCTGCCGACAGCTGGTGATCCACATGTGACTACCGAGCCACCGGCGGGCAAGCCTTGCTGTAGGAGGACCGGCTGTACATGACTATGACTTCACTATTGTAATATGCCGCTGCCTCATGTATATAGCAAAATCAGGTACGGTGGTGCACATACCCTACTGGTCCACATTACAGACCTCTACACACCCCATGTGCTACAATATGGGACAGTATGTTTAGAAGACACCATATGGGCACCTAGAATGCTTCATACGGGAGATTATCTTCCATGATATATTAGGGAATGAGTGATACATCAGTTTTTGAAGTTGATACATTGGAAGTATCTGAGCAACTTTGTCAAAAACCAAATTGTGATCCCTAGGTGACTGGGTCAGATGGATCTCCAATGCAGCACTAGTATCTAGTGCCTATTAAAAGTGGTCCCCAAATGGAAAAATAGTGAAAAGTTATAGGACTATGGGCACCTAAGTCTCATGTGTGGATATATTGATGGCGATTCGGTATAGCTACCCCCTCCCGACTGGTACCACAGAGGAGATACTTTAGCACAAATTGCTGGAAAGGTTACTTGTGGCTATTATGGAAAGGTTTCAGTATATATAAGGTATTAAGGTTTGCTCTATATGGGGCTGTGGAGTTGGAGAGTGTTCGGTGCCCTGTCCTGTCCTGTGCCTACAATGGGCATTAGAACGTGAGATCTTGACCATGGGGCAATAGAAGCCACCTGGTGGATCACATTTTCCTTCAAGGGGATGACTGTGTGCATGGAGGGCACCAGAATACACTATAGGAAGACATCAGTGGGGTGTTCTGGGCAGTGCTTTGTTAGGGGATGTTTTAATAGGAATTGAAAAATATATTTTCACATGACGGATATGTCATCTCTGACACCATAGAAGCTTTCGGTATGATGGAGTGGCCTTTTCTGTGGACTTTGCATAGATTTGACTTTGGGAATGGTTTTATTAGTTGGTAGCATTTACAGTATTGCAAAACCACAGCTGAAATTAAAATAACCGATATATACACTGAATTTCCCCATCCGGGACTATTAAAGGACTATCTTATCTTATCTTATAAGGTCAGGTTATCTAAACAGGAGTACAAGGACTAGCCTTTAATATTTTCATACCAACTATTTAATATACAGATACTGACTATTAAGATCAGAACAGACACAAACAATAAGAGTGTGGACAAAATATTGCTATCCATGGATGATATGTTTCTAATTTTGGGAGATTACATTTCTGTGCATTTGCAAAATTTTAAGGAATCAGAATCATTTGGCAGGAGGCTAATTTTTTATCTTTTCAAGTGGACATTTCATCACCGATTGCCCCCAATTTGAACTTGTGGAATATTTTGAATTACTGGGAATATTATTATTATTATTATTATTATTATTATTATTATTATTTTATTATTATTGTTATTATTATATTATTATTATTTTATATTAATAATAATAATAATAATAATAATAATAATAATTAATATTTCTGGGATGCTATATATAAAATAAACTCAATTACAGACTAATTTTCATTAAATGTTTTTGGAGATTTAAAATTAATGTGTAGCCATATTTTCTTACGTGTTTATTAAATCCGGTGAACATTATTGCTGTTTTTTCTAATCTGTTTTATTTTCTATTTTTTATTCCATTTTCTGTACATAATTATGGGAGCAGCCATCTTGGCCAACTCCAGGTTTGTGTTGACCACATACTGTATAATATTCCTTTATTCCCTCCTACTTTAGCCCCATACGTCCCCATACACTTCAGTGTCCCATTATGTCAACCCCATCCATCAAAATATGGGGCATCACCTATTTTTGTACGTTTTCATGGATGCCCCCATACACTCAAATATAAAACGGGTGCCCCTCAGGTGCAAGATTTTCATGAAAAATAAAAATTTTTATGGCCGATTTGGTTCATAAAATGACTCCAAAGGTTTGTGTGGTCCATGCTGCTGCTACCACTAATATTGCAACTGCTGTGCAAACCCCTGAAAATACTAGTGCCCCTCTTGGTAGTAAGTGTCACACAGTGCCCTAAAAAGTAATTGTGCCCAGTAAACAGTGTTTTTGATGGTAAGGGAGCCCTCCTATGTCTCCAATAGTAATAATGTTACCCAGAGTACCCCGTTATCAGAACTGCCCCATTATGCACCTATAGTAATAATGTTTCCCAGTGTGCCCCTGTTGGTAACTGTGGGAACCATAGTGTCCCTAATAGTAATAATGCTTTTCAGCAGGGGCGTAACTATCAGGGTTGCAGCGGTAGTGGCTGCTAAAGGGCCCGGGGCATGTCAAAAGTTCGCCATGGGTCCCATCATTCCTAGTTACACCACTGCTTTTCAGTGTATCCTCAAAGAGCCCCTTCAGTCCCAATAGTAATAGTGATCCACCAGTATGCCCCATTAGTAATAATGTCTCCCATAGAGCCCCAGTAGTAATAATTTATACCTATTAGTAATAGTGACTCCCATAAAACCCCAGTGATATAATGTGTTCCCATCAGATATACACAGTCCAGTCACATTAATGTGACCACCTGTCAAAATCCAGAATAACCCCCTTTGGCAGAGCGGACCACTGCGAGACGTGCAGGAAGAGAGGGGATGTTGTGATGATGGTCACTGGGATGTTGAGCCATGCCGACTCCTGTGCTGTGGCCAGCTGCGCTAGGTTACGCGGTTGAGCATCCATGGCGCGAACAACCCGATCGAGGTGGTCCCACAGATTGTTAATTGGGTTCAAGTCCAGGGAATTTGCTGGCCAAGGGAGTACGGTAAACTCATCCTGGTGCTCCTCCAACCACGCACGTACACTGCGAGCTTTATGACACATCGCATTGTCCTGCTGGTAGACGCCATCATCCTGAGGAAAAACAATTCACATGTGGGGGGGAACATGGTGCACAAGGATAGATGCATACTTGTGTTGATCAATCGTGCCTTCCACAATGATGAGTGCACCCAGATGGCTGATGGCACGTGCCTTCTGCCATTGGTTATTTAACGTTCACGTCAAAAGTAGGCGGTGGTCACATTAATATGACTGGACTATGTAGACTAACCGTAGAGTAATGATATGCCCCCACAGAACCCTTAGTAGTAATAGTGCCCATATAACCCTTAATTGTAATAATATGCGCCCCTTTTGGCTAAGATCAAGTGTAGTATCTGTTCTTATCAGAAGCAGTAAGTACGTGAAACTGCCGGAGGTGCTGGACTAGGGCCGACCGTGCAGGAGTAGACCGAACGCTGTGGAGATGGGTATGGAGAAACCACTTTGGGCATGTTGCTGGGGGATGCAGTCAGTAATCAGTTCCGCCAGTGGTATGGCATGGGTCACTGTAGGGGACTGACAGAACGCTGCTGACGCTGGCAACACGACCACCTGGCGCTTCGGTGCCAGTGGATCTTGGCTGGGGGCCGGGGAAGCGCTCGAAGGCCTCTAGTGTTGTGCCCTGGGGGCAGAGTGGACCCCAGGGTGCCTTAGACCACTGGGCATGGGAAACTCACTGGTTTTCAGCACATTGCGTGGCACAAGTTCACACCTTTTTGAGCACCCCACTCGCTATGCCTGGTTTACCAGTGCAGGAGAATTTTTATAGATCCAGCGGGTAAACCGGGCTCTTGATGGGCACTTTACCACTTATTTAACTGTTTTTTCACCTTTTTTTGTCCACTAGTCACTCTTTTTTTGTGTGTTCGATGAAGGGATGCTGTACCCTTTTGGGACACCCCCGACGGTCGTTTGGGAGGTGAAGTCTGTAATGGGCTTCCCTTCTGTCTTTCTTGGTGATCCACCCTGGGTCGACTGGGGAGGACGCAGGTATTCGGTCTGAGTCCAGGAGTATCCTAGGTGGTGGCAGCCCAAGGAGAAACTGGACGAGGGTCAGTCCTTAATACCCTAGGTGGTGGCAGACCAAGGGGGAAAGGATGTTTGAGGGCTTTCGGCTGTTAGCTCACTGGTACTCGACTCCGCTTGGCGCCTTTTGGGCCTTGTGGGGAAGGGTAAACGTCGGGAACCCCCTTTCCCATTTTTTTTAGTGGCACTCCCACTTTTTTCGTGCACTGGGTGTTTACGTTGGCACTGTGTGAGGCCTTTGATTAAAAAAAAAAAAAAAAAAAAAAAAATGGATCCATTCACTTCATAGGGAAACTGTTCTTAGGATGATGCCTTGGGCTCTATTTCTTCTGCTTTTCATCTGATCTGTGGCTTTAGCTGGACAGAATAGTGTAGTTGCCTTTCTGTCCATCAAAAAGATACTAATGTGTCCATTTTCTTCCTAAAAACTGTTCCCAAAAATTGCCAAACATGGTCTCCACCAATCAGGCAGTAATCCATAGACTCCACACTCGTATAAAGATACAATAGAGCTTGTGCAATTATTCACCAAACACTCGTGCAAAACAATGGTGGAAACGTTTCGGTCAGTTCGACCATCGTCAGACCCTGTAGATGAACGTAGATAGATACAGAATGTGAGCACAGTGGAAAAGCGAATATATTACGTAAGAAAGGTTCCTCTCTAGAGATGAGCGAACACCCAAATATTCGAAGTTCGAAATCCGATTCGAACAGCCGCTCACTGTTCGACTGTTCGAACGGGTTTCGAACCCCATTATAGTCTATGGGGAACATATACTCGTTAAGGGGGAAACCCAAATCCGTCTCTGGAGGGTCACCAAGTCCACTATGACACCCCAGGAAATGATACCAACACCCTGGAATGACACTGGACAGCAGGGGAAGCATGTCTGGGGGCATAAAAGTCACTTTATTACATGGAAATCCCTGTCAGCTTGTGATTGTCGCAAGCTAACTTTTTCCCATAGGAATGCATTGGCCAGCGTTGATTGGCCAGTCTGCAGGATTCGGCCAATCAGCGCTGGCTCTGCCGGAGGAGGCAGAGTTTAAGGTCGCTGTACACCAGTCTCCATTCAGGTCCGACCTTAGACTCCGCCTCCTCCGGCAGAGCCATCGCTGATTGGCCGAAGGCTGGCCAATGCATTCCTATGGGTATGCAGAGACTCAGCAGTGTTGAGCCAGTTCTGCTCAACTACACCGTGTGCCGGTCAGCTCTGCTGTGCGAGCTCGGCACACACTCAGCTCTGCATCAACGCTGGCGTTGGCCAGCGTTGATTGGCCAGTATACGGAATCAGTATACAGAATCAGGAGAACCCTTGTGCACACTCGGCTCTGCTACATCACGGTAATAGAATGGATTGGCCAGCGCTGATTGGCCAATGCATTCTATTAGCGTGATGAAGCAGTGCTGAATGCGTGTGCTTAGCTCAACTACTCCACCGGCGTAGTTGAGCTAAGCACACACATTCAGCTCTGCTTGATCACGCCAATAGAATGCATTGGCCAGCGTTGATTGGCCAGTCTCCAGGATACGGCCAATCAGCGCTGGCTCTGCTGGAGGAGGCGGAGTCTAAGGTCGGACCTGAATGGAGACTGGTGTGGAGCGATCTTAGACTCCGCCTCCTCCAGCAGAGCCAGCGCTGATTGGCCGAATTATGAACGCTGGCCAATCAACGCTGGCCAATGCATTCCTATGGGAAAACGTTTATCTCACAAAATCACAATTACACACCCGATAGAGCCCCAAAGTTATTTTTAATAACATTCCCCCCTAAATAAAGGTTATCCCTAGCTATCCCTGCCTGTACAGCTATCCCTGTCTCATAGTCACAAAGTTCACATTCTCATATGACCCGGATTTGAAATCCACTATTCGTCTAAAATGGAGGTCACCTGATTTCGGCAGCCAATGACTTTTTCCAATTTTTTTCAATGCCCCCCGTTGTCGTAGTTCCTGTCCCACCTCCCCTGCGCTGTTATTGGTGCAATAAAAGCGCCAGGGAAGGTGGGAGGGGAATCAAATTTTTTTGGAGTTTGCCACGTGGTGTCCGTATGGAATCGAACATCTCGAACAGCCTGATATCCGATCGAACATGTGTTCCATAGAACACTGTTCGCTCATCTCTTTTCCTCTCTGAAGAACTTCACAAAATTTACTGTATATTTATACGAGTGCGAAGTCTCTCCATCGCTGATATCTACGGGTTGGGACTCTACTTCAACACTCATTTATTGCGAGAATCCCATCTACATCATTGAACACAACCAATCACACATGCATATATATCACACTGCTAAATGGTGCACTACTGCCCCCTATATGGAAATATGAGAAAAGTCATATAACAGGCAAATATTAGTATTCAATTAATATACAGAATATCTACCACATGCCACTTACTAATCCAGTACAATTACTTTGTACCAGGTGTCATCACTGGTGATTCCTGTTCACAGAGAAATGTATCTGGAGCTGCAGGAGGAGAAGTTATTCTACGTGTCCCTCAGGAGTGGAAGACGTCGATTGACTGGCTTTTATTACAAGGAACTACACGTATTGTCACCACTAAACCTGGAGGATATATTGATGATGAAGAGGTGATAGAACAGTACAAGGGAAGAGTGAGAAGTGAGGCTGATGGATCCTTACACATCTCCAACTTATCACAAGAAGATCAGAGGATCTATAAAGCAGATATACGAAGAGCAGAAGACACCTGTGTACACTTTAATCTCACTATATATGGTAAGTCGCAGCAAACAAATATCCTGAGCATGCAAAACCAATCCTGTGAACAAGATCCTCAAATCTATAAAAGTGCATTGATTTTAGATCTAACCATCTCAATGTCAAAACTAATGTCTATAGCTAAAAGCGCAAAAAGAAAGGGGTTCTCCCCAAGCAAGAACATTTGGGACACAAATATAAGTTCCAGGAGGTATGCTAACCTGAAGCATAGACACAGCACTAGGTAGTGATCAAGAGCTTCACCAGTTCCCCAAAGAAAAAAAATGGTTCTAGAGTTGCACTTTGACCTTGAACAGACACCAAGGACAATCATAAGTGTGAGGTGACCATTTTCGTAATATACCTTAGTAACCTATCTAACTTCCTATTAATAGAAAACAGGCTGTGAAGTTCCCATTAGCAATGCTGTAGCTCAGCAATGTCGGGATAACACTGTCCGTATAGCTCTACTCAATGTAATACATAGAGCTGAAGCATTTTCCAAAGATGGGGATGGTCCCTTCAAAGGGATAGAGACATCACTTGTTTAAAACACAGTTTGGATTGTGATTTTATAAGTAACATGAAGTGCCGAATACTAAGTTACTAACTACAAATTCAAGACTGTGTTTCTAACTAGTGATATCTCTAATTTTTTTTTAAGCAAGTACTTCCATCCTGGAAACATATGAAATGAGAATCTCAGCTTTGTTGCGACACGAGAACTTTTAACCAAGGTGGTATAAAACCAGAGATACGGCCATTTAAATTGACCTTTGGTAAATGCTCTGAATATTTATAATACAAATGGACTTTCCTTAGTAACAGATGAGTTAGTGAGTTACTAAGGAGAATGGTAAAGCCTGTTTTATAGTAAAAAGGAAGTTAGATAGGATACATTTCTAATAAAGCCGCAGAGAACATGGCCCAGGTATTTCCCATTTATTATAATACAACAACCTATAACTCAGTGACAGATCCTGTAATAGAGCGTCAAAGAGCCACACGATGACCACATGGAAGTGACGAGAGTTTTGAGAAGGTCTGAAACAGGAACTTAAGTAATGTTACACTTGTAACCTTAATGTGAGACAGAACCTGCCTGATACAAAGATACTTGTAGAAGCTACAGAATAGAAGACATCAGAAAGGGATTTGGTTGTTTAGTAATCTATTTACCATTTGTTGCACCATTTTCCTTCCAATTCTGAAGATAAGTAACTGAAAACATGATGTAAGGAAAGAGGAAGTATTGTAGCCTGCAGAGGACATGTGGGGGGAGGGGAAGAAGCAAAATATCTCAGCCATATGCACAGTCCAGTCACATTAATGTGACCACCTGTCAAAATCCAGAATAACCCCCTTTAGCAGAGCGGACCGCTGCGAGACGTGCAGGAAGAGAGGGGATGTTGTGATGATGTCACTGGGATGTTGAGCCATGCCGACTCCAGTGCCGTGGCCAGCTGCGCTAGTTTACGCGTTTGAGCATCCATGGCGCGAACAATCCGATCGAGGTGGTCCCACAGATTCTGGATTGGGTTCAAGTCCGGGGAATTTGCTGGCCAAGGGAGTACGGTAAACTCATCCTGGTGCTCCTCGAATCACGCACGTACACTGCAAGCTTTATGACGCGTCACATTGTCCTGCTGGTAGATGCCATCATCCTGAGGAAAAACAATTCGCATGTAGGGGTGAACATGGTCTGCAAGGATAGATGCATACTGGTGTTGGTCCATCGTGCCATCCACAATGATGAGTGCACCCAGATGGCTGATGGCACTTGCCTTCTGCCATTGGTTATTTAACGTTGACGTCAAAAGTGGGCGGTGGTCACATTAATATGACTGGACTGTGTATTTACCGAGGGCTTCAGGCTGGGTGACCAAGATGTGGATAGAGCATTGGTCCACAAAAAACAGGTATCTAAAGCAAACCTGTCAGTTTCTTTATTAGGTATGTAGAGATGAAAAAACTGAGCTCTGTAATATGTAAGGGTATGTAATTCAGTAAAAAGCAGAATAAATCCTAATAGGACTCCTAGGAGAGACAACGAGAGTCCTGGTTTCCTCATACATACGGGATGGTTGACAGAGTTCTATGTACAGATGGATACAGGGAGAGCTGTCAATCACTGTGTGTGGGCGGAGCAATTAGGACTCTTACAGTCTGACCTAGGAGTCCTGTCATGATTTACCCTACTTGAGTCCTGCTCTGAATCCTATATATATATACCTATATATGACAGAGCTCAGTTTCTCCCCCTGCTGTCTCTTGCCCCCTTCCCCCTCTCACTGTCCTTCTCTCAGGTAGGTTATCGGGTTTGCTTTACATTGCAAAAATATGCAACATGACAGGAAACAGTCAGAAAGTTGTGATTACATAATGCATACGATCAATGAAGAAACTTTGTAAAAGAAACATATAAAAATTTCCTTCCACTTTGTAGTTATAAACTCTGTGTAACTCTATCACATATCTGACTGTGCTGCTGTCTTTTACATAGATCTGACATTACGTTGCACCTCTGTCTGCTCCCGGTTTCCTTCTCTCAGTGTTAGAGATAGTAACAGGGTAAAAAATATGCAAATCTATTCTCCAGGATGTAATTAGGAGAACAGTGCCTCAGTATGACGCCCTCTAGGGGCAGCCCCCTTAACATCATTCATGACTCAGGTAAAAAGTCTACTATCATGATGCGGGGTTTATTGCCAAATTAGTTTTTCTATTCCAAAAGGAACAGATTCCCAGCTATGGACAGCGCTGTTTTGGTCTTTTGGACCTCCTCAGCATAGAGCAGGGATACTGATTTGGCAGAGTGAGAGACTATAGACTAGGGTCAGGGGATAATCGTACACATCAGGGAGAGTGTGTGCCTACATAGGCAGTACGGAGACTTACAAGTCATTCCTGCTCCGCTAGGGATTCTGGGTAAAAAATATGCAAATCTATTCTCCAGGATGTAATTAGGAGAACAGTGCCTCTATACGCCGCCCTCTAAAGATAGTAACAGGGAAGAGGAGAAGGTTATACATGCTGGATGATTTCACCCATCTGCACATCTAAGTCTTCAGGGAGGGCAGATCACATAAGTAGAAATGCATGAGAGTGTAGAAAAGGATGAGACAGATATGGCAGAGTCTGCAGGGGAGGAGGAGAGATCACACGTTATAGAGATCACGCGTTATATGTCTTCAGTGTATGTTTGAACAAGGGAGAGGAGATTCCTCATGGGCAGAGGAAGGAGAAGGCACAACACAGAATCTATGGTATTTCAGGAGAGCTAGGGATGGCCGTAGCATCATGGACGCACATCCAACATGTATTGTCTGAAAGAGACCTGACCACAGCAGAAAAGTCTGGATCTAGGAGCAGATTGTGCACTGTATACCGCAATATCTGACACTGACTGAAGGGATGAAGATTGAGGCCTAAACCTACAGCAAATTCATAACTCATGGAAACCCCCGACACATCTAAGACTCATTTCTTCCATGTCCAAGGTCTCCATAGGCTTTACTAATTGTCATTTTTAATTGTTATGTGTATAACAAAATGTTGGTCCATGACTGGTTTTAGGCTTGGGCTGGTCAACATGATAATGCATAGTGGGCCCCCGAGCTGGGGTGGGCCTGCAGCCCCCCACTCATTACATAGGCAGTGTATGGCACTGTACAATCACCGCACTACATACAGGTAGGCTACTTATAGTATCTCCACTTGCCCAGGTAACCATATAACAATCTACCCAGTTTGATGGCATCCAGTCACAGATGGGCCGACCAGTTTCCTTGCACATTCTCCAGCCTTCTCCAAGTCACCATGACCAATCCTCTTACTGCTGTTGGGACACAGACACCCCCGTCTGACCATGACCGATTGGTTTTATTCTTCAACCTTCTTTAGATCATCTTCACAATGTTCTTCTTAATGTTTCTTACACAGAGAGATTATGCCCTGGAGACCTGAGGATCACCGGCACCATCACCAGGAATGACACTTGCTCCCCGGCCTTGTTGTGCACTGTGGACAAACCAGATGTGACTATAACATGGAGGAATATTAACAGCAGTGATGTCAATGTGACCGGAGGGGTCCTGTATGTACCACCCAGTGATGTGAACCTCACCTATATCTGCACCGCAAGTAACCCTGTCAGTAACGTCTCCAAGACTGTGATCCCCAAGGAATACTGCAATACAGGTAACTAGTAGAGATGAGCGAGTACTGTTTGGATCAGCCGATCCGAACAGCACGCTCGCATAGAAATGAATGGACGTAGCCAGCGCGTGGGGGGTTAAGCAGCCGGCCAACGTCAAAGCGGAAGTACCAGGTGCATCCATTCATTTCTATGGAGCGTGCTGTTCGAATCGGCTGATCCAAACAGTACTCGCTCATCTCTAGTAACTAGCTAAAACACCATCATCAATTTTCCAAAAATGCATATTTTTTCATAAGGATTTTCAACTGCTTTTACAAGACTAATAAAACGCAGTGTGAAAACCCAGTTTAAAGAGCTTCTGCAGCAGCTGTAGTACAGGATAGTATAATATGCACTGCAACTGCCAAATAGCCACTTTAGGGTGAGGCTCCAGGGTTATGCAACAAAAAAGCTGCAGTTCCACATTATAGAGGCCTCAGCCTTAGAAAGAGAAAGAAGTACATATCAGCTTATTGGTGGTGGAAAAGTAGATGGACCTATGTATGTATATGTATATATGTATTTATACACTCACCGGCCACTTTATTAGGTACACCATGCTAGTAACGGGTTGGACCCCCTTTTGCCTTCAGAACTGCCTCAATTCTTCGTGGCATAGATACAACAAGGTGCTGGAAGCATTCCTCAGAGATTTTGGTCCATATTGACATGATGGCATCACACAGTTGCCGCAGATTTGTCGGCTGCACATCCATGATGCGAATCTCCCGTTCCACCACATCCCAAAGATGCTCTATTGGATTGAGATCTGGTGACTGTGGAGACCATTGGAGTACAGTGAACTCATTGTCATGTTCAAGAAACCAGTCTGAGATGATTCCAGCTTTATGACATGGCATTGCATTATCCTGCTGAAAGTAGCCATCAGATGTTGGGTACATTGTGGTCATAAAGGGATGGACATGGTCAGCAACAATACTCAGGTAGGCTTTGGCGTTGCAACGATGCTCAATTGGTACCAAGGGGCCCAAAGAGTGCCAAGAAAATATTCCCCACACCATGACACCACCACCACCAGCCTGAACCGTTACCGATACAAGGCAGGATGGATCCATGCTTTCATGTTGTTGACGCCAAATTCTGACCCTACCATCCGAATGTCGCAGCAGAAATCGAGACTCATCAGACCAGGCAACGTTTTTCCAATCTTCAATTGTCCAATTTCGATGAGCTTGTGCAAATTGTAGCCTCAGTTTCCTGTTCTTAGCTGAAAGGAGTGGCACCCGGTGTGGTCTTCTGCTGCTGTAGCCCATCTGTAGCCTCAAAGTTGGACGTACTGTGCGTTCAGAGATGCTCTTCTGGCTACCTTGGTTGTAACGGGTGGCTATTTGAGTCACTGTTGCCTTTCTATCAGCTCGAACCAGTCTGGCCATTCTCCTCTGACCTCTGGCATCAACAACGCATTTCCGCCCACAGAACTGCCGCTCACTGGATGTTTTTTCTTTTTCGGACCATTCTCTGTAAACCCTAGAGATGGTTGTGCGTGAAAATCCCAGTAGATCAGCAGTTTCTGAAATACTCAGACCAGCCCTTCTGGCACCAACAACCATGCCACGTTCAAAGGCACTCAAATCACCTTTCTTCCCCATACTGATGCTCGGTTTGAACTGCAGGAGATTGTCTTGACCATGTCTACATGCCGAAATGCACTGAGTTGCCGCCATGTGATTGGCTGATTAGAAATTAAGTGTTAACGAGCAGTTGGACAGGTGTACCTAATAAAGTGGCCGGTGAGTGTATGTCTATGTATGTGTATGTATATATGTATGTATATATGTATGTATATGTATATGTATGTATATGTCTATGTATGTGTATATATATATGTATGTATATATGTATGTATATGTCTATGTATGTGTATGTATATATGTATGTATATATGTATGTATATGTATATGTATGTATATGTCTATGTATGTGTATGTATATATGTATGTATATATGTATGTATATGTATATATGTATGTATATGTCTATGTATGTGTATGTATATATTTATGTATATATGTATGTATATGTATATGTATGTATATGTCTATGTATGTGTATGTATATATGTATGTATATATGTATGTATATGTATATGTATGTATATGTCTATGTATGTGTATGTATATATGTATGTATATATGTATGTATATATGTATGTATATGTCTATGTATGTGTATGTATATATGTATGTATATGTCTATGTATGTGTATGTATATATGTATGTATATGTCTATGTATGTGTATGTATATATGTATGTATATATGTATGTATATGTATATGTATTGTAGGCAGGCAGTGGGAATGGTTGTGGAGGGGAGATATATCCCATTGAGATGGCTCCTCTCCACCTGGTGAGGGATAAATTCATGTCCAGGTTTTGGGGTTAGTTTGTAGACCCGGGCCCGATGCTCTATTCCAGGGTTTGGTAATAGCAGCAGTGGGAGCCTTAAACCCTGTCCCACAGTTGGGTGTGTCTCTGACTTTCATTGTTGCTGCTGCTGTTGAGAGCTGAGGACCCAAACCCAGTATAGCTGAGGAGAACCAGAAGGGCCAGCCTGTTAAGTTTATGGACTGCATTGCCTTGTGGCTGAAGTAAGCCTTTTCTTTTCCTTTGTTGCTGAAGAAAGCTGTTTATGTTGAACTTTGTGAATTTGCTCTTAATAAACCGAACATCCGTTGAACCTGAAGACCAAGCTTCACGTGTATTTTACTTGCCTAACAACCAGCCCCAAGCACCCGCTTTTACATATGGTGGAGGAGATGGGCAGGCAAGTGTCGTTGTTTGGCGCAACAAACCATTGAAGATAGCCATTTCAGCTGTGTATGTCTTGGGTGGAGACCGCCACATTGCCAAAGGACTATACCAGAGCTATGGAGGAGCTGGTCCAGCAGTTGGTGCGCTCTACTGTGCAACAGCAGGAGACCAATCGCTTGCTGATGGAACAAATGGCAACTCTCCTAAAAATGGTGGCAGCGCAGACAGGTGTACCTGTAGCCGCTCCTGTGAGTGATGTCCGGGAACAGGTACATGCCTCATTACAGAAAATGACTGCTGAGGACAATGTGGAAGCATACCTGACTATTTTTGAACGCACTGCAGACAGAGAAAAGCTGCCTAGGGGCAGTGGGCGGAGGTACTGGCTCCCTACCTGACTGGCGAGCTGCAAAAGGCATATTTTGATTTGTCTGTACAAGACTCTAAGGACTACCGCAAGTTGAAAGCCGAGATACTTGCCCGTTTGGGAGTCAGTGTGGCAGTCCAAGCGCAGCGGGTGCTGCAGTGGTCCTTCTCTCTGGAAAAACCGCCGCGGTCCCAGATGTATGACCTGTTCCACCTGATCCGAAAGTGGCTACTTCCTGAGACACTTACCTCAGAACAGATGGTGGAGAGAGTCGCAATGGATCGCTATGTAAGTGCTCTCCTTGCTCCATTACAGCGCTGGGTTATCCGGGGAAGTCCAGACAACGCAGACAGCCTTGTGGAGTTGGTTGAGAGGTATACTACTGCTGAAAACTTTATTGTACGCCCCACTAGGGAAAAAACTTCCTTGAGGAACCCCGGGGCCAGTAAAAGATGGAATCAGTCGGCCGAGGAACAGAGGCCATTCCCTGCATACCAGAAGCTGGAAGAGGTAGGAGCAAGTGCCAAAGCACAGCCTCGCCCAATAGTATGCTGGAGGTGTCATGCTCCTGGACATATTGCCGCACGTTGTCCTGAGAAATCAGAACCTATGGATTGTAATATGGCGCGACGCTGCTCCATGCTTGCCCACCCAGTATGCAGCACCATAACCACTGACCTGGACAGACCCCAAAGGTGTCAGCTGACAATTAATGGCACCAAAGTCATTGCACTACTGGACTCAGGGAGTCTGGTAACTCTGGTCAGAGATGAACTGTTTCCTGTGTTGTGTGACCCAGGGCAAGTCATGGGGGTTGTGTGCATACACGGGGACACCAAGAACTATCCGATAGCCCAAATACATATAGAGACTGTGTGTGGGAGTGTCACCCATAAAGTGGGTGTGGTTAAAAACCTGTTGTATGAGATGATATTAGGGCAGGATTTTCCGTTATTTTGGGAATTGTGGGATAAATTGTCACCTTCTGATGTAAAAGTGTCTGTTTCAGATAACAGGGTGTCTTCAGGGTATGAAGCAACCGCTCAAGGGACAGATAATTTTCCTCTGGCGGTGTTATTAGGGGATGAGGATGAGCCCACAGATACTGAGTCCGTACTCCCAGACCTTGAAGTATCAAGGGTTAACTTTGGGACTGCACAATTACAAGATCCCACCCTAAAAACCGCCTTTGAAAATGTGACAGTACTAAATAACATACCACAGGAACCAGGGGCTGAACTGCGGTATCCGTATTTTGAGATGCACAACAACCTGTTATACCGTGTGACAAGGGTTAATGGTGAAACTGTAGAACAGCTACTGGTTCCTAAACCATACAGGAAAATGGTGTTGGATATGGCCCACTCACATGTGTTAGGGGGCCACTTAGCAGCAGACAAGACCAGGGAACGTATTTTGCAAAGGTTTTACTGGCCAGGGTGCTATAAAGAAATAGAAAACTATTGTAGGTCTTGTCCAACCTGCCAGGTAAATGCTCCTATTACACATTTCAGGAGTCCCTTGATACCTTTGCCTGTCATTGAGGTTCCGTTTGAACGGATTGCTTTGGATATTGTAGGGCCCTTGGTGAAGTCAGGCAGAGGGCATCAATATATTTTGGTTATACTGGACTATGCCACCAGGTATCCAGAGGCGGTCCCTTTAAGGAAACCCACAGCCAAGTGCATAGCCAAGGAGCTGTTTCATATGTGCACTAGGGTGGGGATTCCCAAGGAAATCCTGACAGACCAGGGTACACCTTTTATGTCTAAGGTCATGAAGGAACTATGTAAGGTCTTTAAAATCAGACAGTTAAGAACCTCTGTGTACCATCCCCAAACTGATGGCCTGGTAGAAAGATTCAACAAAACCCTAAAGGCAATGCTAAAAAAGGCTGTCGAAAAAGATGGAAAAGATTAGGATTGCCTATTACCGTACCTGCTATTTTCTATTAGGGAAGTTCCTCAGGCCTCTACAGGGTTCTCCCCGTTTGAGTTATTATACGTTAGACATCCCCGTGGTCTTTAGACCTTGCTAAGGAAACATGGGAATCTGAGGCCACGCCATACCGCAGTGTTATTGAACATGTGGCCAACATGCAGGAGAGAATCTCCAAGATAATGCCCATAGTAAAGGAGCATTTACAGAAAGCGCAGGAAATGCAAAAGTGTGTATATAATCGCTCTGCAAGAGTGAGAGAGTTCAATCCAGGTGACCGGGTCCTAATATTTGTTCCAAGTGTAGAAAGCAAGTTCCTGGCTAAGTGGCAGGGCCCTTTTGAGATATTGGAAAGGGTTGGAGAAGTAAATTATAAGGTGCACCAACCAGGGAAAAGGAAACCCACCCAGATTTACCATGTAAATCTGATTAAACCCTGGAGAGAAAGGGAGTCCTTGGCCACGGTAACCTCCCCTTCCACAGTTGTAGAGTCAGAACACCACAAAGTGGGAATAGCAGAGACTCTGTCCACTTCTCAGAAACACGAAACAAAAGAATTCCTGCAACACAACCAGGAGATGTTTTCTGGTTTACCAGGGTGTACCACTGTGATAGAGCATGAGATCATTACAGAACCCCACGTAAAAGTAAAACCCTATAGGATACCTGAGGCCCGTAGGAAGATTGTGTCAGAAGAGGTGCAGAGGATGTTATCTCTGGGAGTGATTGAAGTGTCCAAGAGTGACTGGTCTAGTCCGATTGTACTGGTTCCTAAACCTAATGGGACTTGGCGGTTTTGTCATGATTTCAGAAAGCTTAATGACATTTCAAAAATGGATGCCTACCCAGTGGCGTAACTACCACCGTAGCAGCTGCCACAGGGCCCGGGACATTAGGGGCCCGGTGACAGCTGCTACCGCTGCTATCATTATGCTCGGAGGTCTTTTCGGACCCCCGAGTATAATGATCGGGGCCCCCTGTTGGTGGAATACTTTCCACCAACAGGGGGCCCCGAAGCTGCAGCAACGGCTGAGACACAGGAGCTGCAGCTCTGGCTCCTGTCAGCGCTGCAGGACGCTCCCCCTCTCTTCCCCCTCCCTTTCTCTGCTGTCCTCTGCCCACCAATGAGAGGAGGAGGCGGGGCTTATCCCTGCCGTCCAGCACAGAAGAGAAGAGGAAGAAGCTGCTCCAGGAAAATGAAACTGAAGCTACACAGGTACGTACTGGGGTTACTTATTACTATCAGGTACACAGGTACGTACTGGGGTTACTTATTACTATCAGGTACACAGGTACGTACTGGGGTTACTTATTACTATCAGGCATATGGGGGGATTACTTGTGTTTTAGTAACTCCATGTGCCTCATATTAATAGCAGTTAACCCCATCATCTCCCTCACATTAACCCCTGTGTGCCTCACCATAAGAGTTACTGATATGTGAGACATTTGGGGGTAATAGTAATGAAGATACTTTATTATTACCTCCATGTCTCTCACATATCAGTAACTCTTATGGTGAGGCACACAGGGGTTAATGTGAGGGAGATGATGGGGTTAACTGCTATTAATATGAGGCACATGGAGTTACTAAATTGTAATGCACAGGGCCAGATTTTTTTTTATCCACAATTTGTCCTGGTATAGCGATCAGCGGTGACAGTATTTAGTCCTGTAGGGGCCACTAAGGGACATAATACTGTGTGCAGGGGCCACTATGGGACATAATACTGTGTGCAGGGGACACTATGGGACATAATACTGTGTGCAGGGGGCCACTATTGGGTATAATACTGTGTGCAGGGGCCACTAAGGGACATAATACTGTCGGGGGGGCCCCATGTCAAAAGTTCGCCACGGGGCCCCGCCATTCCTAGTTACGCCACTGTGCCTACCCTATGCTGTGAGTAGATGAGCTCATTGAAAGGTTGGGTCCAGCCAGGTACATAACCACCCTAGATCTGACAAAGGGGTATTGGCAGATATCACTGGCTAAAGATGCCAGGGAGAAGATGGCGTTTTCCACCCCTGACGGTTGTTTCCAGTATGCTAGGATGCCATTTGGTCTGAAGGGAGCTCCTGCCACCTTCCAAAGGGCAATGGATACCATCCTTGCCCCACACACAGAATATGTGGCAGCCTATCTGGACGATATTGTTATTTTCAGTCTAGACTGGAACAGCCATTTGAACAAGGTTCAGGCTGTTTTGGATTCTCTTAAGAAAGCATGTTTTACAGCCAACCCAGAAAAATGTGCCATAGGCATGGAGCAGGCGAGGTATGTGGGCTATATTGTAGGGAGGGGCTTGATTAAACCCCAAAACAATAAAGTAGATGCCATACAAAGCTGGCCTCGCCCACTCACAAAAAAACAGGTGAGAGCTTTTTTTAGGTATTGTGGGGTATTACCAGCGATTTGTACCCAATTTTGCTAGCATGGCAGCACCCTTATCCGACCTCACTAAGGGAAGAAAGTCGGTGATGGTACAGTGGTCACCCGAGGCAGAGAGGGCTTTTCAGAGTCTTAAAACAGCCCTGTGTAGACAACCAGTATTAATAGCACCAGACTTTGCTAAAGAGTTTATAGTGCAAACTGATGCCTCAGAGGTCGGCTTAGGAGCCGTATTGTCGCAAGAGGTCAATGGAGAGGAACATCCAGTGATGTATCTAAGCCGGAAATTAAATTCTGCAGAGAGGAACTATTCCATTGTGGAAAAAGAGTGCCTAGCAGTCAAATGGGCCCTGGACTCACTGAGGTATTACCTCTTAGGCAGGAGATTCAGGCTCATCTCCGATCATGCTCCACTGAAGTGAAGTGATTGCCTTGTGGCTGAAGTAAGCCTTTTCTTTTCCTTTGTTGCTGAAGAAAGCTGTTTATGTTGAACTTTGTGAATTTGCTCTTAATAAACCGAACATCCGTTGAACCTGAAGACCAAGCTTCACGTGTATTTTACTTGCCTAACAACCAGCCCCAAGCATCCGCTTTTACAGTATATATGTATGTCTATGTATGTCTATGTATATATGTATATGTCTATGTATCTCTTACTATAATCATAAGACTGTGACATCAGATCCTGCTCTATATAGGAGTATTACTGTATATAGTGACCGGGCAGAGGAAAGTCATCACTAATATAATATTTACCAAGAAGTAACAAGACTGTGAGATATCCTGATATACAGTAATATCTTCTATATTCCTCCTGCAGGACCAGAGAAGAGGAGCGACCTCCATGATAGGGAACGTATTCTAACTATATCGGTAATTGTCATAGTGATCATAGTGATCATTGGGATTGTCTATGTACGTTGCTTCAGGAAAAGTGTAATACAACAGAAAGGTAAGTTATACAAGAATACCTACAGTATGTACAATGTCCTGGAAATAATAATAATGTCATTATCCTGTACCCCAAGTATCAGCCTGTCATTATACTGTACCCCAAGTATCAGCCTGTCATTATCCTGTACCCCAAGTGTCAGCCTGTCATTATCCTGTACCCCAAGTGTCAGCCTGTCATTATCCTGTACCCCCAGTATCAGCCTGTCATTATCCTGTACCCCAAGTGTCAGCCTGTCACTATCCTGTACCCCAAGTATCAGCCTGTCATTATCCTGTACCCCGAGTGTCAGCCTGTCATTATCCTGTACCCCAAGTATCAGCCTGTCATTATCCTGTACCCCAAGTATCAGCCTGTCATTATCCTGTACCCCAAGTGTCAGTGTCATTATCCTGTACCCCAAGTGTCAGCCTGTCACTATCCTGTACCCCAAGTGTCAGTATGACACTTCACTATCACTCATGTATAATGCACACCACTCCATAGTTAGTGACATCACTGGAAATTGGGCCAAGCCTAGTTATACTGACCAGAAGACTCAAATAGAGGACTGGAGAAATAAATATATATATATATATATATATATATATATATATATATATATATATATATATACACTCACCGGCCACTTTATTAGGTACACCTGTCCAACTGCTCGTTAACACTTAATTTCTAATCAGCCAATCACATGGCGGCAACTCAGTGCATTTAGGCATGTAGACATGGTCAAGACAATCTCCTGCAGTTCAAACCGAGCATCAGTATGGGGAAGAAAGGTGATTTGAGTGCCTTTGAACGTGGCATGGTTGTTGGTGCCAGAAGGGCTGGTCTGAGTATTTCAGAAACTGCTGATCTACTGGGATTTTCACGCACAACCATCTCTAGGGTTTACAGAGAATGGTCCGAAAAAGAAAAAACATACAGTGAGCGGCAGTTCTGTGGGCGGAAATGCGTTGTTGATGCCAGAGGTCAGAGGAGAATGGCCAGACTGGTTCGAGCTGATAGAAAGGCAACAGTGACTCAAATAGCCACCCGTTACAACCAAGGTAGCCAGAAGAGCATCTCTGAACGCCGCACAGTACGTCCAACTTTGAGGCAGATGGGCTACAGCAGCAGAAGACCACACCGGGTGCTACTCCTTTCAGCTAAGAACAGGAAACTGAGGCTACAATTTGCACAAGCTCATCGAAATTGGACAATTGAAGATTGGAAAAACGTTGCCTGGTCTGATGAGTCTCGATTTCTGCTGCGACATTCGGATGGTAGGGTCAGAATTTGGCATCAACAACATGAAAGCATGGATCCATCCTGCCTTGTATCGGTAACGGTTCAGGCTGGTGGTGGTGGTGTCATGGTGTGGGGAATATTTTCTTGGCACTCTTTGGGCCCCTTGGTACCAATTGAGCATCGTTGCAACGCCAAAGCCTACCTGAGTATTGTTGCTGACCATGTCCATCCCTTTATGACCACAATGTACCCAACATCTGATGGCTACTTTCAGCAGGATAATGCGCCATGTCATAAAGCTGGAATCATCTCAGACTGGTTTCTTGAACATGACAATGAGTTCACTGTACTCCAATGGCCTCCACAGTCACCAGATCTCAATCCAATAGAGGAGCATCTTTGGGATGTGGTGGAACGGGAGATTCGCATCATGGATGTGCAGCCGACAAATCTGCGACTGCAACTGTGTGATGCCATCATGTCAATATGGACCAAAATCTCTGAGGAATGCTTCCAGCACCTTGTTGAATCTATGCCACGAAGAATTGAGGCAGTTCTGAAGGCAAAAGGGGGTCCAACCCGTTACTAGCATGGTGTACCTAATAAAGTGGCCGGTGAGTGTGTATGTATATATATATGTATGTATATATATATATATATATTTGCCACAGACCACTATGGAGAAGGTTCTGTTGTTGAGGAGCATCTAACACTGAGAGTGTCATAGATCCCTGCCATGTGGAGCGCCATCTGATAGGCACAGTGTACTAAGAAAGTACTCACATACACCACCTAGGACTGTACTTATATGTAGAGATGAGCGAGTAGTGTTCGATTGAGTAGGTGTTTGATCAAATACTATGGTATTCGATTGAACACTACTAGCTGTTCGAAGTTTAAGGTTTGATGCAGAACCAGCGTTGATTAGCAGAATGCTATACAATGCCAATCAACGCTGGTTCTTCTCTTACCTTTAGAAGTCTTCTCCGTGCGGCATCTTCCGGCTGTAATTCACTCTGCCTAGGCATCTGGCCTATGCAGAGCCGACTGCACATGCGCATTCGGCTCTGCTCAAGCTTCAGGCCGGATGCCTAGGCAGAGTGAATTACAGCCGGAAAACGCCGCGGGGGCGCTGCACCGGGAGAAGACTTCAAGCAGAAGCCAGCCCGACCCTCACTCGTGGACTTGGTAAGTTTAATTTTATCGAATTTTGCGTACCCCTGAAACGAGCATTTCCCCCCATAGACTATAATGGGGTTCAAAATCCGTTCGAACAGTTGAACATTGAGCGGCTGTTCGAATCGGATTTCGAACCTCTGACATTTTAGTGTTCGCTCATCTCTACTTATATACAAGTGTTGTCATTGCTCCAGTACTGACAACCACTGCTTGGGGTACAGGAGAATGTTAGGACACTGTCTACAAGTATAGGGCCCTTTGCCAAAGTTAATGGGGGCCTTTCAACAGCTTCAGCTCTTAGTATCATTCAATAGGAGCTGCTCCACACATTCTGGTGCAGTTGGTATTTTTCTTTGGGTTATACAGTAGTCATTACACTTGTGTCTTATATATAAGACTGTTGTAACCATCATGTTAGTTGCCTCTCATGGACCATCACTGAGCCGTCCTTGAATAGGACCCCAATAACAACACGTCATTCATAGGCAGATGTCATTGTGTTATTATTAGAGATGAGCGAACAGTGTTCTATCGAACACATGTTCGATCGGATATCAGGGTGTTCGCCATGTTCGAATCGAATCGAACACCACGTGGTAAAGTGCGCCAAAATTCGATTCCCCTCCCACCTTCCCTGGCGCCTTTTTTGCACCAATAACAGTGCAGGGGAGGTGGGACAGGAACTACGACACTGGGGGCATTGAAAAAAATTGGAAAAAGTCATTGGCTGCCGAAATCAGGTGACCTCCATTTTAGACGAATAGTGGATTTCAAATCCGGGTCATATGAGAATGTGAACTTTGTGACTATGAGACAGGGATAGCTGTACAGGCAGGGATAGCTAGGGATAACCTTTATTTAGGGGGGAATGTTATTAAAAATAACTTTTTGGGGCTCTATCGGGTGTGTAATTGTGATTTTTGTGAGATAAACTTTTTCCCATAGGGATGCATTGGCCAGCGCTGATTGGCCGAATTCCGTACTCTGGCCAATCAGTGCTGGCCAATGCATTCTATTAGCTTGATGAAGCAGAGTGTGCACAAGGGTTCAAGCGCACCCTCGGCTCTGATGTAGCAGAGCCGAGGCTGCACAAGGGTTCAAGCGCACCCTCGGCTCTGATGTAGGAGAGCCGAGGGTGCACTTGAACCCTTGTGCACCCTCAGCTCTGCTACATCAGAGCCGAGGGTGCGCTTGAACCCTTGTGCACACTCTGCTTCATCAAGCTAATAGAATGCATTGGCCAGCGCTGATTGGCCAATGTATTCTATTAGCCTGATGAAGTAGAGCTGAATGTGTGTGCTAAGCACACACATTCAGCTCTACTTCATCGGGCTAATAGAATGCATTGGCCAGCGCTGATTGGCCAGAGTACGGAACTCGACCAATCAGCGCTGGCTCTGCTGGAGGAGGCGGAGTCTAAGATCGCTCCACACCAGTCTCCATTCAGGTCCGACCTTAGACTCCGCCTCCTCCGGCAGAGCCAGCGCTGATTGGCCGAAGGCTGGCCAATGCATTCCTATGCGAATGCAGAGACTTAGCAGTGCTGAGTCAGTTTTGCTCAACTACACATCTGATGCACACTCGGCACTGCTACATCAGATGTAGCAATCTGATGTAGCAGAGCCGAGGGTGCACTAGAACCCCTGTGCAAACTCAGTTCACGCTAATAGAATGCATTGGCCAGCGCTGATTGGCCAATGCATTCTATTAGCCCGATGAAGTAGAGCTGAATGTGTGTGCTAAGCACACACATTCAGCACTGCTTCATCACGCCAATACAATGCATTAGCCAGTGCTGATTGGCCAGAGTACGGAATTCGGCCAATCAGCGCTGGCTCTGCTGGAGGAGGCGGAGTCTAAGGTCGGACCTGAATGGAGACTGGTGTGGAGCGATCTTAGACTCCGCCTCCTCCAGCAGAGCCAGCGCTGATTGGTCGAGTTCCGTACTCTGGCCAATCAGCGCTGGCCAATGCATTCTATTAGCCCGATGAAGTAGAGCTGAATGTGTGTGCTTAGCACACACATTCAGCTCTACTTCATCAGGCTAATAGAATACATTGGCCAATCAGCGCTGGCCAATGCATTCTATTAGCTTGATGAAGCAGAGTGTGCACAAGGGTTCAAGCGCACCCTCGGCTCTGATGTAGCAGAGCCGAGGCTGCACAAGGGTTCAAGTGCACCCTCGGCTCTCCTACATCAGAGCCGAGGGTGCGCTTGAACCCTTGTGCAGCCTCGGCTCTGCTACATCAGAGCCGAGGGTGCGCTTGAACCCTTGTGCACACTCTGCTTCATCAAGCTAATAGAATGCATTGGCCAGCACTGATTGGCCAGAGTACGGAATTCGGCCAATCAGCGCTGGCCAATGCATTCTATTAGCCCGATGAAGTAGAGCTGAATGTGTGTGCTAAGCACACACATTCAGCACTGCTTCATCACGCCAATACAATGCATTAGCCAGTGCTGATTGGCCAGAGTACGGAATTCGGCCAATCAGCGCTGGCTCTGCTGGAGGAGGCGGAGTCTAAGATCGCTCCACACCAGTCTCCATTCAGGTCCGACCTTAGACTCCGCCTCCTCCAGCAGAGCCAGCGCTGATTGGCCGAATTCCGTACTCTGGCCAATCAGCACTGGCTAATGCATTGTATTGGCTTGATGAAGCAGTGCTGAATGTGTGTGCTTAGCACACACATTCAGCTCTACTTCATCGGGCTAATAGAATGCATTGGCCAATCAGCGCTGGCCAATGCATTCTATTAGCGTGAACTGAGTTTGCACAGGGGTTCTAGTGCACCCTCGGCTCTGCTACATCAGATTGCTACATCTGATGTAGCAGTGCCGAGTGTGCATCAGATGTGTAGTTGAGCAAAACTGACTCAGCACTGCTAAGTCTGCATTCGCATAGGAATGCATTGGCCAGCCTTCGGCCAATCAGCGCTGGCTCTGCCGGAGGAGGCGGAGTCTAAGGTCGGACCTGAATGGAGACTGGTGTGGAGCTATCTTAGACTCCGCCTCCTCCAGCAGAGCCAGCGCTGATTTGTCGAGTTCCGTACTCTGGCCAATCAGCACTGGCCAATGCATTTCTATGGGGAAAAGTTAGCTTGCGAAAATCGCAAACTGACAGGGATTTCCATGAAATAAAGTGACTTTTATGCCCCCAGACATGCTTCCCCTGCTGTCCCAGTGTCATTCCAGGGTGTTGGTATCATTTCCTGGGGTGTCATAGTGGACTTGGTGACCCTCCAGACACGAATTTGGGTTTCCCCCTTAACGAGTTTATGTTCCCCATAGACTATAATGGGGTTCGAAACCCATTCGAACACTCGAACAGTGAGCGGCTGTTCGAATCGAATTTCGAACCTCGAACATTTTAGTGTTCGCTCATCTCTAGTTATTATCAGGAGTGAATTAGAGTACACTAATACTTTGGGGTTTTATTTTAGGTGCAAGCCAAAGTATGGAACCTCCGACAGAGAACGCTCTGGTTAGAATCCCTTATTTATTCTATAATACAAAATATTAATATTTAGATAATATTTTAGTCGAGTAGGTGTGACTTATAGATCGATATTCCTGATATGTGCTGATATTTGTACTATATAATGTATCCAGTGTCCCTTGTATTGAAATGAATGAAAAGGATTACGGTTGAGCGATCAGGATCGGAAAAGAACAGATCCCAATCGGCGATCGAGCAAGTTTCACGATCGGGATCAGGATTGGCTGGAAAATGATCGGAAATCGAATTTTGAAATCTCAAGATCGGCTCAATCGCAAGGGGGAATTCACACATAGTAAAGTGGAGCGCAATCTGGCACGTATACGTGTGTCAGCAGTTTGCGCACTCAAAAAGATCCCATTGATTTCAATGGGAGTTACAAGTGTATACTCTGTATACGCTCGTAACTCCTATTGAAATCAATGGGATCTTTTTGAGCGCGCAAACTCCTGACACGCGTATACGTGCCAGATTGCGCTCCACTTTACTATGTGTGAACTCAGCCTAAAAGTGACTTTTCCCATAGAGAAGTATTGACTAGGGTTGAGTGATCGGGAATGATCGGATCCCGATCAGCGATCAAGCAAATTTCACGATCGCGATTGAGATCGGCTGGAAAATGATCGGAAATCGGATTTTAAAATTGATCCTGAAATCTCAATATCAGCTCAACCCTAAAGAGGATCCATTATAATTCTCTACAGAGTTTAGTCTATTACTAGTAGTAGTCAGATTATTATTATTAATAATCATAATAATAATAATAATAATTATTATTGTTATTATCATTATTATCTTTATTGTATTATTATTATTATTATTATTATTATTATTATTATTATCATTGTTAATATTATCATTATTATCTTTATTGTAATTATATTATTATTATTATTATTATTATTATTATTATTATATTTATTATCATTGTTAATATTATCTTTATTGTTGTTATTATTATTATTATTATTGTTAATATTATCATTATTATCTTTATTGTAATTATATTATTATTATTATTATTATTATTATTATTATTATTATTATTATCTTTGTATTATTTTTATTTTATTTTTTTATGCTGTAGACTCTAAGAGCCAAACAGATGGGTACAATATATAATAATTTATAGAAAACCTTTTTCTCCTAATTTTTATATTTACATATAAGATGTGATGCGAATCAATGTCCAACATGTTTGAGGGCAACTGAGGACCATATCCATATGGGTTTGCTTAGTCCTAAGTTAGTTACGTATCGGGAAGCCATAGCTAAGTAGGGTTGTGTCTATTGAGAGATTTACCTGAATTCTCTGGGCAGTCTCTAGATGATTATTTGCTACACATAAACTTGCCGTCACTTTGTGGTTAGCGCTAAGGCACCATACACACACATATACACAAGGCAAGCTGGACCAGAAAACCCGGTCCATACAAGAGTAGGAATTCCTGGTCCAAACCTAGTCAGGAGACAGGACTCTTTGTATCCTCATGATCCATGATGTTGGAAATCCCTGCTTCCTTGTGGCTATACTCTCCCGCACTGTATATATTACAGTATAGTAGACCCACTAGGAAGCGAGCACTCCCACCATCATAGATCACAATGATACAAAGAGTCCCGTCTCCTGACCAGGTCCACACCAGTTAATCTGGCCGATGTGCCCAGTCTGGTCTCCCGTGTCCATGGTCTCCCTTGTTAACTTCTGGAAATCTCAGGTAGACGGTCTTAGGAAAAGGGGATATTCTTATTATCAGAGGATACGGCCTCGGATGAACTCCTTGGTCTCGTAAATCATTTGTCCATTTTGGGTCACATTGTGGGGTTGTTCCTCTACCGTAGTGGGTGGGTGGTTTGGGGTTAGGGGCTTATTTAAGTACTGTTGTATACTGGGTGACTTGTACTGCTGAAATAGGAAAATAAGAATAAAAAAAAAGATGTCAGATAATGTGATATATATTTCTTCAACATAATACTAATTCTACAGACGGAAGATCCTGAAACAACACAGGAAAATCCTTATCAGAGTCCAGGAGAGGAGCAGAAGTCTAAAACTGTATATGCTACGGTCCAGCATGTCAAGGTACAAATATCAGGAGTATTTTAAGCAATGTTCCCTGGGTGTGTATGATATGTCTTTCTACCAATCACCACTTATAGATAATGACCCTGACAGTCAATGCCTGACTCCTTAACCTCTTCCCAGCTCCTGAAGTCCCTCAGAAACCCAAACAGGTTGAGCACCTGAAACTCCTTCCTAAGGGTTGCACAATGATAACCTCGGTCTCTTTTGTGGTCGTAAGGAACGCTATGTCCGCAAGTATTCCCTTAAACTGGGATCCAATCAGCTTGAACTGTTGGGAGTCTACTCTAGTTAGAGATGTTCCCTCTCCCAAGCTATCCGTTCCTGTCACCCAGATTCCAGGTCAAACTAATGTACCAACAAAAGTTTTCTGGATTCTGGTTCTCCTGGAAGTTTCATTTATCAAGCTCTAGTTGATCATCATGTGATCCCTACAGAAATTTTTGCTGGTGGCTTCTGTCAATGGTTGACCTCTCCTTGAACCAGTCCAGTGCTCTAGAGTGCCAATTGAGTTTGCCCTGGGATGGTTTTTCATGTCCCTATTATTGATTGGGATTTTGGTCAGATTCTCCATTGGGCATCTTGTTGAAAGTCCAACGACTAAAGCTCACTCTGTATCTCTGCCTCCTCCACCCCAGAACTTGTACAATCTACTCCCTAAGTTGTCGAGTTTAGGGGTGGCGTGGACTGGATCCATATGGGTTGGCATTGTTCTAAGCCAGTTAAGTCTTTGAGGTTGTGTCTATCAGATTTACCTCAATTTTCTGGACAGTTTCCAGTTACGACTTTGGTTTGTAGGTTACTATTTGTCGCATCTAAGCTTACATTATGGATTTCTAAGTATCTATCAGATAGGTGAATTTAGGAAAGAGAAGGTTCTTACTATCAGAATGTTGATGTTCTAAATGTCTAAAATTTGGAACCCTTGGCTGGACTCCTTGGTCTCCAGAGTCTTTTGTCCATTTTGGGTTACATTGTGTTTTTTTTTATCTCCTCTGGTGGGTTGTTTGGGTGTAGGGGGATAAAAATAAAAAGTCAGCTAACGTCATATTTATTTCTCATATCTAAATATATTACAGAAAGGAGACAATCAAAAACAAGAGGAACGTCCTTCTCATCAGAGTCAAGATGAACAATCTAAGACTTTATATAGTGAGGTCCAGTATGTCAACAAGGTGCGTCATCCTGTGGTTTCACAAAGGGTGTGATCCTCATGATGGAGAATAATTCTCAATCTCCATTCATAGGTGATGACCCAGAATGCCTGACTCCTTGACCCATTAGTGACCAAACCTGAAAAAGTCTCAGGCCGTATTCACGTGAAAGGGAAAAATTGGCTGTGTGATTTTTGCAATGGACATTTTTAAAACTTGGTAGGGCCGATGATACAAGTTAAGTTTTTGTGGAAAAAAATTGCCACTTTTTTCTCCTCTTCTCTACCCTCGACACTTCCCTAAAAAGGGTCATGGCTAGGGGTGGGATCACCAGCTCCCATAAGATTTATTATCATTTATGCCAGAAAACTGGAGAAAGGTATAGCTGAACTCTATACTGTACTAGCTATGACTTGCCCCAGGGCGTGGCAGATTTATGAGGAGGCGTGGACCCTCCGCACCAGAAATAAAGACCAGCATAGAAACCGCCAGGCTTCATAAATCTCCTCCTATAATTTCAGTAATAAATTTACAGTATATAGAAAGCTATTTTTTCAATAGTTTTTATCTTTATTTTTATAGTGTGCTCATTCCACACTAAATATCCTGATAGGTTCATTCTTCAGATTGTTGTTGTTGATGATGATAATAATAATAATAATAATAATAATAATAATACTTTTATCATCATTATTATTATTATTCTCCTGGCTTGCAGTTCTATAGCAGTTCTGCAGCAGGAGCCTCTCCCCACTTTGTCCTTCCTTTGGTATGGTGACTATTTGTCTATCTTGAATATGGATTTTAACTATGTGACTACAAAATGAAAGTGATAACTGGACATATATTACTATAGTAAGAGATGTTTCATATTTTGATGTCAGAAAACAAAAAAACAACAAAATTCTCCAAAGACGTCGGACAGGAAAGAGATAAATGTTCCAGATAGCGTGTACATCACCGTCACATTACCCAAGGTAGGACACAAATATAGTGCTGTAATAGTGTTCAATGTCATCATCCTGTACTCCAAGTATCAGCCTGTACCCCAAGTGTCATAATCCTGTACCCCAAATAACATTATCTTGTACCCCAAGTATCAGCCTGTCATTATCTTTTACCCCAAGTGTCAGCGTCAAGTGACCCCCGAGTATAATAATCGGAGCCCTTAGGAGAGGTGAGGGAACATAATAAATAGTGATACTTACCTCTCCGGGATCCGATGTTAATCCTAGCAGGCTTTGGGCCTGTATGGTAATGTGTCAGACGTCACGTGGTCTGGGATATGACCATATAGGCCAAAGCCTATGCTAGCAGTACAATCTAGGCCCAAAGCCTGTGCTAGTAGTAATAGCCTATTACTGCTAGCACAAGTTTTGTGTCTGTATAGTACTGCTAGCATAGGCTTTGGCCTATATGGTCATATCCCAGACCACGTGACGTCTGACACAATCCTAGCAGGCTTTGGGCCTGTATGATAATAACATCGGATCCCGGAGAGGTAAGTATCACTATTTATTATGTTCCCTCACCTCCCCTGGGGCTCCGATTATTATACTCGGGGGTCTGAGAAGATCCCTAAGTATAATAATAGTTCATGGGTGTGCAACTGTGGGGCATAATAGAGCTTTAAGGGTCCACTGTGGCTCCTGTAACCTCTATGATGCCCCACAGTCTATTGTGCCACAGTGGGGAACTGTGCAGGCACTGCTGTGGGATAGATACACATATATACAGTGTTGGCCAAAAGTATTGGCACCCCTGCAATTCTGTCAGATAATACTCATTGTCTTCCAGATAATGATTGCAATCACAAATTTAATTTGTCTTCGATGGAAAACCACAAAAAGAATTGTCAAAAAGCCAAATTGGATATAATTCCACAGCAAACATAAAAAAGGGGGTGGACAAAAGTATTGGCACTGTTTGAAAAATCATGTGATGCTTCTCTAATTTGTGTAATTAACAGCGCCTGTTACTTACCTGAGGCACCTAACAGGTGGTGACAATAACTAAATCACACTTGCAGCCAGTTGAAATGGATTAAAGTTGACTCAACCTCTGTCCTGTGTCCTTGTGTGACCACATTGAGCATGGAGAAAAGAAAGAAGACCAAAGAACTGTCTGAGGACTCGAGAAACAAAATTGTGAGGAAGCATGAGCAATCTCAAGGCTACAAGTCCATCTCCAAAGACCTGAATGTTCCTGTGTCTACCGTGCTCAGTGTCATCAAGAAGTTTAAAGCCCATGACACTGTGGCTAACCTCCCTGGATGGAAAAGAAACATTGCCCAGAGATTTCACCGCAAGATATGGTGGATAAAGAACCTCGACTAACATCCAAACAAGTCCAAGCTGCCCTGCAGTCCGAGGGTACAACAGTGTCACCACGTACTATCCGTCGGCGCCTGAATGAAAAGGTACTGTATGGTAGGAGACCCAGGAAGACCCCACTTCTTACCCAGAGACATAAAAAAGCCAGGCTGGAGTTTGCCAAAACTTACCTGAGAAAGCCAAAAACGTTCTGGAAGAATGTTCTCTGGTCAGATGAGACAAAAGTAGGAAAAGGCATCAACATAGAGTTTACAGGGAAAAACAGAGGCCTTCAAAGAGAAGAAGACGCCCCCTACAGTCAGACATGGCGGAGGTCCCTGATGTTTTGGGGTTGCTTTGCTGCCTCTGGCCCTGGACTGCTTGACCGTGTGCATGGTATTATGAAGTCTGAAGACGACCAACACATTGTGCAGCATAATGTAGGGCCCAGTGTGAGAAAGCTGGGTCTCCCTCAGAGGTCAGGGCTCTTCCAGCAGGACAATGACCCAAAACACACTTCAGGTCAGCACTAGAAAATGGTGGTGAGAGAAAGCCCTGGAGACTTGTAAAGTGGCAGCAATGAGTCCAGCCCTGAATCCCATAGAACACCTGTGGGGGAGGGGGAGAGATCTCCTGATGGCAGTTTGGAGAAGGCCCCCTTCACATCTCAGGGGGGACCTGGAGCAGTTTGCCAAAGAAGAATGGCCTAAGATTCCAGCAGAGCCTTGTAAGAAACTCATTGCTGGTTAGCGGAAGCGGTTGTGCGCAGTTATTGTGTCTAAAGGTTGTGCTACCAAGTATTAGGCTGAGGGCGCCAATACTTCTGTCATTATCCTGTACCCCAAGTGTCAGTGTTCCTGTATTATTGGTCACAGAGATGTCATTGGGTTTTCAGGAAAATCATTAGACAATATCCAATCTGAAATAACAATACTTCTAGATCTTACATATTATAGATTATTCTGTATCTGATTTTCTACAATCCCTAAACAATAATGTCATTTTGTGCATTTTTTTTTCTTTTCTCTATTGTAGGAAATCCAACAAAATGGAAAGGAGACCAAGTCTACAGGAGCAAGTGACTATAACAATGCCATGGTGTGTAAAGAAATAACATGGATAACCCATGAAATAAAGTCACACTATAGGGACATGTGTTCTATACACTATATTGCTCTGTGCTGTGTACACTATAGGGGCATAGGATCATGTGCTAAGTAAAGTAAATATTATTATTTATTATTATTATTATTATTATTATTATTATTATTATTATTATTATTATCATCATCTTGGCATACAGTTCTTTGTCTGGCTATAAGACAACTAACTGCACCAGGAGCCTCTCCCCCTCTGTCTATTTTGAATATGGATTGTAACTATGTGCTTACAAGATGTAAGTGATAACTGGACATATATTACTATAGTAAGAGAAATTTCATGTTTTGATGTCAGAAAACAAGAAAACAACAACAAAATTCTCCAAAGAAGTCGGACAAGAAAGAGGTAAATGAAACAGAAAGCATGTACAGCACCGTCACACTGCCAGAGGTAGGACACAAATATAGTGCTGTAATAGTGTTCAGTGTCATCATCCTGTACCCCAACAATCAGCCTGTACCCCAAGTGTCATAATCCTGTACCCCAAGTATCAGCCTGTCATTATCCCGTACCCCAAGTATCAGCCTGTCATTATCCCGTACCCCAAGTGTCAGCCTGTCATTATCCTGTACCCCAAGTATCAGCCTGTCATTATCCTGTACCCCAAGTGTCAGCCTGTCATTATCCTGTACCCCAAGTATCAGCCTGTCATTATCCTGTACCCCAAGTATCAGCCTGTCATTATCCTGTACCCCGAGTATCAGCCTGTCATTATCCTGTACCCCGAGTGTCAGCCTGTCATTATCCTGTACCCCGAGTATCAGCCTGTCATTATCCTGAACCCCAAGTGTCAGCCTGTCATTATCCTGTACCCCAAGTGTCAGCCTGTCATTATCCTGTACCCCAAGTGTCAGCCTGTCATTATCCTGTACCCCAAGTGTCAGTGTCATTATCCTGTACCCCAAGTATCAGCCTGTCATTATCCTGTACCCCAAGTGTCAGTGTCATTATCCTGTACCCCAAGTGTCAGCCTGTCATTATCCTGTACCCCAAGTATCAGCCTGTCATTATCCTGTACCCCAAGTATCAGCCTGTCATTATCCTGTACCCCAAGTGTCAGCCTGTCATTATCCTGTACCCCAAGTGTCAGTGTCATTATCCTGTACCCCAAGTATCAGCCTGTCATTATCCTGTACCCCAAGTGTCAGTGTCATTATCCTGTACCCTAAGTGTCAGCCTGTCATTATCCTGTACCCCAAGTGTCAGTGTCATTATCCTGTACCCCAAGTATCAGCCTGTCATTATCCTGTACCCCAAGTGTCAGCCTGTCATTATCCTGTACCCCAAGTGTCAGTGTCATTATCCTGTACCCCAAGTATCAGCCTGTCATTATCCTGTACCCCAAGTGTCAGTGTCATTATCCTGTACCCTAAGTGTCAGCCTGTCATTATCCTGTACCCCAAGTGTCAGCCTGTCATTATCCTGTACCCCAAGTATCAGCATGTCATTATCCTGTACCCCAAGTATCAGCCTGTCATTATCCTGTACCCCAAGTGTCAGCCTGTCATTATCCTGTACCCCAAGTGTCAGTGTCATTATCCTGTACCCCAAGTGTCAGTTTCATTCTATATCTGGCTATAAGACAACTAACTGCAGCAGGTGCTCCCCCCCACCACCACCGTCCTTCCTATTTGTCTATCTTGAATATGTATTTTAATTATGTGACTACAAGGTGTAAGTGATAACTGGACATATATTACTATAGTAAGAGAATGTTTCATATTTTGATGTCAGAAAACAACAAATTCTCCAAAGACGTGGGACAGGAAAGAGGTAAATGGAGCAGAAAGCTTGTACAGCACCGTCACTCTGCCCGAGGTACGACACAAATATAACATCCATAGTGTTCAATGTATCCCGTGTCATCATACTGTACCCCAAGTGTCAGTGTTCCTGTATTATTGGTCACAGAGATGTCATTGTGTTTCCAGGAAAATCATTGGACAATATCCAATCTGAAATAAAAATACATCTAGATCTTATATATTATAGATTATTCTGTATCTGATTTTCTACAATCCCCAAACATGACCATACCCTACTGGTAAGGAACCAGTTCGCTCATCTCCAGTCTGGGTGTGTTACATGACTCAATAGACCCATTCTACTCATTCTGAAACCAGAGATGGGTTAAACCATCCCGAACGAAGAAAACAAAGTCATTTCAAAAGGTTTTGTCGTCAATTACATTTTGGTCTCTGAGTGTTCAGAATTTTTGTCTTGTGCTAGAATATAATTTTTCACAAACGCTTCTATAGCTTGTACATGTCGATCTGGGGTAAAGTGGTGTTTTGTGGTCTCAGTATCTACAGGAAGCAAATGTCGGTGTCTTTTCTAAGTATAGATATTGTGTCTTGAGCACAAGTTACATTGAAAGCCACAAAAAATAATTCAGAATATTTCAAAAACTTAATGCGTTTGGCCAAAATATATTAAAAGTCCTTGTATGGCATTGACATTGCTTGAGTCACTGATTCCATGTTTCTTATTTCATTTCAAGGTTCAAACGTAAACCATCTTCATTGTAATATTGGGAGGTGTTCAATAGACTGCTAACTTATCGTCTGATTTCTGAACCAGCCTTGACCTTCTAATCCACAAACAAATGTCTGATTTCCATGCGAGCTGTAAAGTATCAACCAAACCAAGGACGCCATCTATAGACCGCACTGTCTGGATATCTCTTAAGGGGCACCTACAATGGAAACGGTGTCTCGTGATGATCTTCTGATATAACATAGGCCAAACTTTTTGACCATCTAATCCACAAAAAAATGTCTGATTTCCATGGGAGCCATGAGGTATCAACCAAACCAAGGATGCCATCTATAGACCGCACTGTCTGGATATCTCTTCTGGGGCACCTACAATGGAAATGGTGTCTTTTGATGGTCTTCTGATATAACATAGGCCAAACTTTTTGACCTTCTAATCCAGGGGTCCTCAAACTTTTTAAACAGTGGGCCGGAGGCAGAGCAGGTGGCACAGACATCAGGAGCGATGCCCTCCAATAGGTAAAGTGAAGTGTGCTCCATGGCCTGGCCCGAGCTCCCCAGGAGCTTCATTATAAATGCACGCCTGCCGGCGTTGTTGGCGAGGCCAGACAGAAGTGCTTGTCGGGCCGCATGTGGCCCGCGGGCCACAGTTTGAGGACCCCTGTTCTAATCCATAAAAAAATCATGTCTGATTTCCACAAGAGCCATGAAGTATCAACCAAACCAAGGATGCCATCTATAGACCGCACTATCTGGATATCACTTATGGAGCACCTAAGATGGAAACAACATCTCATGATGGTCTTTTAATATAACATAGGCCAAACTTTTTGACCTAAGCCACAAAAATCTTCATCAAGCCAGCATGTAAATAAATCTTTGTTCTCCCTTACCTTGGATTTCTTATCAGGAACTTATGAATTCACAAGTGGATTTGAGCGATAAACTGGTGGCCAAGTCATCATGGCATCTAGAAATCTTCCTTGGTTATTTGACTCTGGTTTTATTCTATCAGGTGCCGAATGAACTAATATGACCAAATGTTATACAGTAGAATATGTTACTGTGGGACTGAAGTTCCTTGGACCACAAGATACAATGGTTCTGAGGGAACGGACCGTTGTCTGTTACATGAAGGATCCAGTACTTTATTATTTTTGAGTTTGTGCTGCTATGAAGAAGTGTGCATTGACACCAATTTTCTGCTAGATTGAATAGGGTTTGGCACGTCTAGAAATAATTCACTCCGGAAACCACAGTCAGAACTGAAATTGTGAGGCAATCATTACCTCGGAAATGTGCTACTTCTTGTAAGGAGGACGGGGGGGGGGGGGGGTCTAGTCTGCTAATACTGTGTAAGGTGATACCCCTGCATAATCTGGATCCTTATTCCATGTTAGGTCACATTTCCACTATTTCTCTCACATTGGGCATACAATAACTCTACTTTCCGTGGTTTCTAATGGGAAGGCCCAGAGCAGCCCAAGATTTCACAGTTTTCCATGGATCTTAAAGGGGCTTTTAAGGACGTTTTGAAAAAAATAAAATGGTGTAAGTGTAGGGATCATGATAAAATTGGGGTAATATTCCTAACCTCTTGTGTTCCCCTCCGAACCTGCGCTGGTGCTCCGTTGGTCTCCAGCAGTCGTGTCTTATATACCCACATGACCTCTGTAGCCCATGGTTGAGGTCAGTGACTAATTCTATGGGTCACATGGATGTCTTGCTCGTGATAGGCTGCAGAAAGATAAACAAAGGGATGACCGAAGTGACGGACCAATAGGAGATTCAGCTTTTTTTTTTAATCACATTCTTTGCTCTTACACATTTGTTTTTTTGCACTGAACTTCTCTAATTCCTATCCTTGCTTCAACTCTCTAACACATTAGGGAGAGTGTGCGCCTACATAGGCGTACGGAGACTCACAAGTCATTCCTGCTCCGCTAGGGATTCTGGGTAAAAAAATATGCAAATCTATTCTCCAGGATGTAATTAGGAGAACAGTGCACTCTGTATGCTGCCATCTAGAGGGAACCCCCCTTAACATCATGCATGACTCAGTTAATAAGCCAACCGACATGATGCGGGGTTTATTGCCAAATTAGTATTTGTATTCCAAAAGGAACAGATTCCTCAGCTCTCTAACTGATACATAGCTTCCAGTTTGCAGCTGTGGTATATAGCCAAGCCCTGTAACTAACTGCTGGAGTCAGAAAATGCTCCGACTCCAGAAGATTAACCCCTCAGATACTGTGATCAGTGTAATCTTCTGTGACCCCAACAGTGAGTTTGTGAAGTTCTAAGGGGAGGCCAGTAGAGATGAGCGAGTAGTGTTCGATCAAGTAGGTGTTCGATCGAATACTACGGTATTCGAAATACTTGTACTCGATCGAACACTACTAGATGTTCGAAGTTTAAGGTTCTATGCAGAACCAGCGTTGATTGGCAGAATGCTATACATTCTGCCAATCAACACTGGTTCTTCTCTTACCTTTAGAAGTCTTCTCGGTGTGGCGCCTTCCGGCTGGAATTCACTCTGCCTAGGCATCCGACCTAGGCAGAGCCGACTGCGCATGCACGGGCATGCCCTCGCATGCGCAGTCGGCTCTGCTCAGGTGTCGGGCCGGGCAGAGCCGACCGCGCATGCGTAGTCGGCTCTGCCTAGGCCCCGATGCCTAGGCAGAGTGAATTCCAGCTGGAAGACGCCGCGGGGACCCTGCGCCAGGAGAAGACTTCAAGATGAATCCAGCCCGACCGTCACTCGTGGACTTGGTAAGTATAATTTTATCGAATTTTGCCTACCCCTGAAACGAGCATTTCCCCCCATAGACTATAATGGGGTTCGAACAATCGAACTGTGAGCGGCTGTTCGAATAGGATTTCGAACCTCGGACATTTTAGTGTTCGCTCATCTCTAGAAGCCAGTCAACAGCCTCCAAGATACCTTGTCCTAATCCATATAAGTAGTGACTGTAGTATATACTGCAGTAGAGAAATAATGCAGTATACTGTACATGGATCAATTGATCCCAGGTTCAATTTCCCTTGTGGGACAATAAAAATAAAAGTGAAACTAGTTTGAAAAAAAGTCTAAAAAAATAAATACATTTAAAAAACTATTTCCAAATAAAAAAAAAATAACGTAAAAAATAAAGATTAATAATAATATTATTTATCGCGTATGGTGAATGGCGTAAAAAACCAAACCTCAATGTGCAAATGAATGTATTTCAATCACTCGCCTCCCCTAAAGAGGCTATAAAATTTGATCAATAACTACAGACCATAAACTAGTCCCAATAAAATCTACAACTTGTTTTGCAAAAAAAAACAGAAAAAAACCCCGCACACATAGCTTCATCAAGAAAGAAAAACAAAAAAGTTATGGATGTCAGAATAAGATGCTCCAAATGATGTCATGAAGATGGGAGATGGCACTGGGCAAGAGGAACAGAAGACCGGCGGCTGCGTTGGGGGGGGGGGCCGAGATTCCCTTCCAGGCCTTAAAACTAAAAGCAAAATAGCTGCCGTTTTCCTGATTCGTACAGATATAATTCCAAAAAATTCAGATCCGTTGGAAAATTTTGGGGAAATAATAAATAATGTTGAGTAGGTGCAAATGGATTCATTTATTTCTAGTTACTAGATTCAACGTGAAGTACTAAGTGTATTATGGGTTAGGGGTCGGAGTGGAGCTAGCAGGGAGCATCAGTGGAAACAGAAGTGTTTCATGTAAATGTTTACAAAGTTTTATTTAAAAAAAAAAAAAAAAAGTGCAGTAACTGGGAAAAAAAAACATTTCCTTGAAAAAACAAAACAAACCCCTCCCCACTTACACACCAGGTAAAAGAAACCCCACGTACAAGGAAATCGCCCCCAGGAAGACTCCCGCACGGAAAAGGAAAGTCCCGAGAGAAAAGAGAAAATAATATAATTTAAAAAAAAATTATTTTTATTTTTTTACTTTTTAGGTTTACAGAGCTTTTATATGATTTACATGACCAGATAAAAAATGTGCACATTGAAACAAAGAGTGTATAGTATGTATAAAACTATTATTTACAGTGTTTTTAGATACGGCTGGGTCCGTCAGTGATCAGTATTTCATTTGCTATGTTTTTTGTATAGGTTGTCTTATGGGGTTAAAGTTCCTCTCTAAGAGATGGCCCGTCAGTATTATTATATTACTGTAGTGCTGATATTATACGGGTTATATGCCTAACATATCGGTATTACAAAACGGCTATTGGGACTTTGGTAATGGCGTAGGACACGTTCACGGACTCTCTGTTTGGAGCCTCGGGGGCAGAAACCAATAAAAATCCCGGACATGGATTCTGGATTCTTCATCCATGGTGGATCCTGTTACCGTCAGTGGGATTCGTGGGATCTGATGTTGTCCGTTCTCTTGTTTTGGTTCTGTGATGGACACACATGTGGACATGTTCTTGAGCGTGGACTTATTTTATGAGTTGTAATTAATATGTACTTAAGATATATATTTTTTTAAGTAGAAGAACTTGTTTTTTTTTGTGTTTTTCTTATCTGAATTTTTTGTCAGTTTAATAAACCATTTATATTGGTGACTTTTCTTTTTGTTTGTTCTAACCCATTGTACGATGTACAGGTATCAGATGGGGGCGGCTTTCTTACACCCAGGACTGCAGTCAGCTGAAGTCGCCATTAGAGATGAGCGAGTAGTGTTCGATCGTGTAGGTGTACGATCGAATACTACGGTATTCAAAATACTCGTACTCAATCGAACACTACTAGCTGTTCGAAGTTTAAGGTTCGATGCAGAACCAGCGTTGATTGGCAGAATGCTATACATTCTGCCAATCAACGCTGGTTCTTCTCTTACCTTTAGAAGTCTTCTCCGTGCAGCGTCCCCGCGGCGTCTTCCGGCTGGAATTCACTCTGCCAGGCATCCGGCCTAGGCAGAGCCGACTGCGCATGCGCGGGCAAGCCCTCGCATGCGCAGTCGGCTCTGCCTAGGCCCCGATGCCTAGGCAGAGTAAATTCCAGCCGGAAAAAGACGCGGGGACGCAGCGCGGAGAAGACTTCTCGGAGGATCCAACCCGACCGTCACTCGTGGACTTGGTAAGTATAATTTTATCAAATTTCGCGTACCCCTGAAATGAGCATTTCCCCCCATAGACTATAATGGGGTTCGAAATCCGTTCGAACAGTCGAACAGTGAGCGGCTGTTTGAATCGGATTTCGAACCTCGAACATTTTAGTGTTCGCTCATCTCTAGTCACCATGTTTCCTTCATCCCACCATCCCTTCTGCAGTAGTCTGGTACGGCATCTAGGGATGAGCCGATCTTGAGATTTTAGGATCGTTTTTAAAATCCGATTTTCAATCATTTTCCAGCCGATCCCGATTGTAAAATTTGCTCTACCGCCGATCGGAATCCGATCTTTTCCAATCCCGATCGCTCAACCTTAATGCTAGGTTTTCCCACAATGAATGGCCGGTAACCAAGCATCCAACCTCAATCCCACCGGAAAGGATTGGAATTCCAATTGCGATCGTGAAATTTACTCCATCGCCGATCGGAATCCAATCTTTTCCGATCCCGATCGCTCAACCCTAATAACATCACAACGTCTGTAGCGATAAGGTGCCCAATAACTTCCTATGATCGCTGAGACCAGTGATTGGTTGCAAGACGCATGATAATGGAGTGCCAAAACCAAAGACTCGGGACTAACACGGAGGAACTGGGACAGTAGGGCAAAGGGCGGGAAAGTATGACTTGGTTTCTGTACTTCAACCTCTTTCCTGCCCTATTCTAATTTTTGTTTGGGGGTCAGAAACCCCCTTTAATAATTGGAGGTGTCAGGAAGGGTAATGGTTATTGCAATACTTGAATATATGAATATTTTTTTATTTATTTTTTTATATATTTTTGCAATAAAAATGAACAAATAAAGGTACTATAGGTCCTATATGCTTGAGAGCTCTTGACACATCTGTAGATGTTAAATTTTTAGTGGTTTACACACAAGAAGTGTAAAGGCGGATGTAAGATAAGCGGAAAACCCACAAGACAAGTAACGGAAATTTATAGACCAAGACTGGTCAGTAAGTGAGAAAATCATCCTACAGTATATGAAAAAAATTACAGTTCTGGTTAAGTTTCACATGAAGAGACATCACCGCAGTGCATCTGTCTGGAGTGGAACATTCTTGAGTGTCTACAGCTCTTATGGAGATCTAGGTGTCTCCATGGTAAAAGACTACAAACAAACTCTGAGCTCAGACACTCGCCTCTGGTTGGATAGTGTCAGAGAGTTCCGAATAATGCTCCCTTCCCTACTTCTCCCTGAGACAGACCACCTGATAATAAAGAGCCTAATTAGCATATCAGGCACCAAAACTACCAGCACCAATTACTCAGGAATGGCAGGGAATAGAGAAAAAAACAGGGCTTTGTGTATTTATTTAGGACTTCCTGAAGATTTTAGGGCTACTCTCTGACTACGGGATTTTTCATGAAGGGGACGACATACCGCAAACATTCTGTGTACTCTTTGGCTCAATGGTTGGTGAAGAAATATTTTGTCTGTTTCTAAAGCTCTAAGGAACCATAACAAAAACAAAATTGCAAAATTGCTTCTTCATTTTACAATAAATAGATGCAGCAATAGGCCACAACTGTGAACTTCACCGGGTTAGAAATGGGGAAGGACCAAAGGGGCTCTCCAAGGTTATAAGGTTATATAAGAGTTATGTAAACACTAGAGATGAGCGAACAGTAAAATGTTCGAGGTTCGATATTCGTTTCGAGTAACCCCTCAATATTCCACTACTTGAATCGAATATCGAACCCTATTATAGTCTATGGGGGGGAAAATGCTCGTTTCAGGGGTAGGCAATGTTCGATCAAATTATACTTACCAAGTCCACGAGTGAGGGTTGGACTGGATCCTCCGAGAAGTCTTCTCCGTGCAGCGTCCCCGCAGCATCTTCCGGCTCTGAATTCACTCTGCCAGCCATCGGGCCTGGGCACTACAAGCGGGCATGCGCAGTCGGCTCTGCCCAGGCCCGATGCCTAGCAGAGTGAATGAAGAGCCGGAAAACGCCGCGGGGAAGCTGCATGGAGAAGACTTCTAAAGGTAGGAGAAGAACCAGCGTTGATTGGCTGACTGTATAGCATTCGGCCAATCAATGCTGGTTCTGCATCGAACTTTTACATTCGAATAGCGAGTGGTACTTGATCGAGTACGAGTATATCGAATACCTACTCGATCGAATACTACTCGCTCATCTCTAGTAAACACATCTTGTTCACCATTTCAAAAATGTATCTAATGGTAAGGAGTTGTAAAAGGTAGTAGAAGGTAAATCCCCAATGATGAGCTAGCCATGACCACTGGAGAGTCCTCTACTGCAAATGTAGCATTACATGCCGCCCATTAGCAAAACTTCTTCACAGTGAGTGAAGAGTGAGGTTCTGTTCTGTCTTCATGCATTATAAGGAGAGGGGAGGGGTTAATTCTCCTCACAGCATCTCTGTAAACTGTTTGCTCTGTGCAAAGGATTGACCTTCTTCATATATCACACCTTACAATGTAAGAAAAGTCTTCTATGTACTGGTATCTAATTATGGCTGCTTGAGTGATTACAGATGGGATATTATTCACATACAGTCAGCAGCTTTACTGACCGTGTTCATAGATCTTTTTGCCTGCATGTATTTGCCATATATGTATTTCCAGTCTAGTGTTCCTGAATCTCTTATATTATGGACACTTGGGCTTTTCTCAATTACTTGTTTACTATTGTACAGTTACTCCTGGCAGAATTATATAAAAAGAAACCAGTAATGTCAGTAATGGATAGAGGAGGGGACAGACTGTGCCTTGTCGTATACGCCCACTGCCTCAGAGACAAATGTAAAATGTGCTGCAGCTAGAATGTGATGATTAACAGTAGAAAAAAACTGATAGGACACCGTGTATTGAGGCTTATACAGTAAAAGGACTAGCAAGACCCTGCACATGTTTCAACTTTCCATGAAAACTCCCAACTTTCAAAGGACAGAAATAGGGACAGAATATGAAGAGAGTTGCTGCAATTTTAGCTCCGCCCCCACTTTTATGATGACTCCACCCCTTCTCATTAACTTTTCTTTGTACCCCCACAGTATAATATTCCTACAGTCACCCTAACATTATATGCCCCCGCATTAAAATGTTCCCCTACAATGTCCCCACACTATAAACTGGGGTAAATTAGAGGAGGACAATAAACTATTGGGCAGCAGGAGACGCAGTACGCTTGTGTAACAGGCCACCACAAAATGACGGACCGAGCATGTACAGTCGGCTCTGGCCGAACCAGAAGAGGCAGAGCTGACTACGCATGCGCGAGATTTCATCCCTGTATAGTGCAGCGTCGTATGCCTATGCAAGGCAGAAGATCAGGAGAAGATGAGGAGGAGCATGAGCCCGAAAAACAGAAACCTGAAGGCAGCTGTGAACATGGTGTCAGGCAAACACAGCCAAAGTTATGTCAAAGTTAGGGTTGAGCGATCGGGATCAGGAAAGATCAGATCCCGATCGGCGTTTGAGCAAATTTCACGATCGCAATCCGGATCGGCTGGAAAATGATCGACAATCGGATTTTAAAATCGATCCTGAAATCTCAAGATCGGCTCAACCCTAGTCAAAGTGAAAGTGACAGTATTATTCTCTTCAGACGACAGAGTCTAATAGGGGGAGGTGCAAAGGAGGTGAAAAAAATCTTAATCCTTTACTCTGATGTTCTGGAGACTCCTACAACCAATATATGGCCATGGGCCCAAATTTCTTATTCAGGACTATTTTTAGACAGAAAATTCTATCATATATATACGAGGTCTTGAGACATCAGTTTAGGAGTTTTTCTTGTTCTTTTTTCTGCTCATTTTTAGAGACTTCACTACATTTTGCCCTGAGCTTTCAGATTTGACTTCCACAACAGAATACATATGATAGAACTTTAGAATATTCGACTTCCCATTTTGTATGGTGACTTCTCTTTCTGTTCCTGTATATATCACTGCATATGTAGAAGAGTGTCCCCTTATGTTACTTCAGTGAGTCCTTAAGGTCGTACGGTAGTATTTTAATGCTCGGAAACTTTTTGCATATTTTTCTTCTCCATCTTCCAAAATTCATAACTTCTTCATTTTACTGTTGACATCGCTATGTCAGGGCTTATTCTTTACATGATGAGTTGTACTTTTATAAGGCACCACTTTGGGGTACAGATAATGTTTCGATGAGCTTTTATTAATATTTTTGGGGGTCCATGTGAAATAACAAAACTTTATACCTTATGTATATGTATATATTTATACCTTTTAGATATCCGTGGTATGTGCTTTTTGTGGTTTTATATTCCTTTATTTTCTTTTAGATTTTAATAGAATGTATGTTTTGCTTATTGTATTTTTATACACATTACTGTTTTTGGATATCTGTGGTATGTACTTTTTGCTTTTTGTGTTTTTATACCCTTGCCTTGTTTATAGATATCCATGGTATGTACTTTTTGCCTATCGTGTTTTTATTTATTGTATATACTCGAGTATAAGCCAAATTTTTCAGCCCAGTTTTTGTGCTGAAAAAGCCTCCCTCCCTTATACTCAAGTCAGCAAAAAAAAAAAAAAAAATAATTTATATATATATATTTTTTTTTTAGGGGGGAGGGGGTCTATGACCAGCCACAATATCAATGTATAGAATCTCCCATAAAATAGTGCAAAAAAAAAAAAAAGATTTAAAAAAAGTAAAATAAAAGTTGTAAATCCCTCCTTTCCCTAGAATACATACTGAAACAGAAAATGAGTGTGAGACACATTATACACATTAGGTATCCCTGTGTCTGACAGTGCCCGGCCTACTGAATATAGGGGATCGTCGAGAAGGGGTTAATAGGAGCACTGCAGATACCCTATAGTCAGCCAGGCTGAATTCCAAGTGGGGGAGAAAAAACAGTCCTCAAGCTCAGGGAAGGGGCAGACAGACAACCAAAACACCCCCTCCCCTTCCCCAGCAACTACTGCACCCAAAAACTCTGTCCATTTTAATTTTTGAAATGTTCCAGTAGCTGCTGCATCCCCCCCCCCCCCTCGGCTTATACTCGAGTCAATAAGTTGTCCCAGTTTTTTGTGGTAAAAATTAGGGGGGTCGGCTTATATTCGGGTCGGCTTATACTCGAGTATATACGGTAGTTCTAGCTTCTTTTAGCTTTTAATACTATGTCCATTTTGCCTCTGGTGTTTATATATATATTACTTTTTCTGTATATTAGTGGTATGTTCTCTTCATGTTCTTTTCATGTTCTCTTCGTGTTCTGTATATACTTCTATCTTCTCTTAGAGTTTATTAGTTTGTACTTTTTGTGGGGTTTTTTTATACTTTTAATTGTTCTATGAACTTTACGGTGGGGAAATAACCTCTTTGGTGGCCATGGAAGAAGACATTACCAGAAAAACTCGAGTAGGGCTGACTGATGCCGTAACCACGTGGATGATGATGTGTTTTATGTATCTGCCCTTTTGAGCTCTTTACCTGCTGTTGGCTTTATTACATTATGTCCACAGTTCTGTCCTGTTTACCCAGTGAATAGTTGTAGAGCGCGACTTCTGCTTTCTCCGTGGTTTTGTCTTACCATCGGGGATTGCTTGCAGTCACAAGTAGAGTGACTTTGTCTTCTCATTATATAGTGTGTCATATATCTGGAGCGTAGAGTTCTCGTGATTTGGTTTATTTTCAACTTGACTAACAGGAAGATTGTGAGAGAGGAAGTAAAACCTCCTAGTGAGACCCACAGCAGACACTGTGACGGTATGTACGTGGCATCTTCTTGTAGGTGGATTTCTGTGCCGTAAACGTCAGCCGGTGAATAAATTGACTTGGTTTGCTGCCAATGAAACAGAAGAGCGAAATAATATTAAATATTAATAATAAGAATATTCCCCATTACCCCAGATCCTGGATCTGTCTGTGATCATGGAGTAAGTCACATTTGTGTCGGAGGCACCACTAAATTTATAGACAGTCTAAAATTATGGACAAAAAAAGTCCTGCACGCAAACTGATGGGTACTAGAGATGAGCGAGTAGGTATTTGATCGAGTAGGTATTCAAAATATTCATACTCGATCGAATACTACTGCTGCTATTCGCAGTAAATATTCGATTCAGAACCAGCGTTGATTGGCCGAATGCTAGTATAGGAGAGCTGGCAGCTTGCTGTTACGAGGGAGCTTACTTTTTCTCATAAAATTGAATTAACCGGCATTGATTGGCCAGTGTACAGCATTCGGCCAATCAACGCTGGTCCTGACGGAGGCTCGTCTGTGAAGAGGCGGAGTCTAAGATAGGACCACAGCAGTCTCCATTGTGGTCCGATTTTAGACTCTGCCTCCTCACAGACGAGCCTCCGGCAGGACAAGCATTGATTGGCCGAATGCTGTACACTGGCCAATCATCGCTGGTCAATGCATTCCTATGAGAAAAATTCACCTCCCTCGTAACAGCAAGCTGCCAGCTCTTCTGACTAACAAGGACGAGCCTGCGGCAAATCAATGCTGGTTCTGCAGCAGGTTCGTCTTTGCTAGCTAGGAGAGCTGTCAGCTTGCGGTTACGAGGGAGCTTACTTTTTATCAGCGCAACTGCAAGCACTGTGCAGTTAAAACGCACAGACCCCATAGACTATAATGGGGTCCATGCGCTTTAACTGCTCAGCGCTCCTCCTAAACACTCTCCTCCTGCTACTCGTGGACTTGGTGACTCTCCTTGAGTCGAATAGTGGTTTCCCCTGAAACGAGCATTTTTCCCCCATAGACTATAATGGGATTCGATATTCGATCGAGTAGTCGAATTTTGAGGCTCTACTCAAAACGAACATCGAACCTCGAATATTTCACTGTTCGCTCATCTCTATGACAGATACCAGATGGATCCCATTATAGTCAATAGGATCTGTCAGCTGCATTGGTGTTCATCATGGATCCGTCTTTACCATTCTTTCCCTTCATCTGTTGCTATGAAGGACTAGAAGAATGGTAAGAGCGACTTTCATCTGGAAAAATGGATATCGGATGGACCCCATTATAGTCAGTGGGATCTGTTGGCCTCCATTGACGGATCCACTTTCACTTTTCTTCCCATTATTCTGTTCCTATAACAGAACAGAATGGAGAGAATGGCTACAGTCTTGCAATAAGACAGCTTCCATAATGGATACCAGACACAACCCGTTACAATCAATGGGATCTCTCGGGATCCAGTGGTGTTTTGTCTTGACTGTTCTTTCCGTTCTTCTATTCCTATGACAGAAAGAATGGCTGCCATCTAACAGAATGACTGTCCAATTCTTGGTGCTATTTCTTTGTTAATAACTAGGTAGGGTTAAGGGCGATGACTAGTGAAGCAGCACGTGTCATAATACAGTGACTCAGACCCACGTGTGCTAGAAATATCAACCCGGAAGCGAATCTCGGCCCAGGATAGGGTAAAAAGAACTGCGATTAAAATATTTGTCTGAAATTTTTAGCTCTGCACTGACACCTGGTGGTCGCCCCTCTATGTATTTTTGGAGGAGACTGAACGTCTACGAGAAATGATGATTCTGCTTATGATGGAGTAAAGATGTGACGTTGGTTTTGTTTGTATCACATGATGTGTCCTACACTGCAGATCCGCTTCTTCTGGGGCAGCAACATTTCTTATAATACATTGTTATATTTAAAGAGTATCTTTCACGTCTTCGGGCACATGCGGTGTGATACAACGCTAGAAAGACGACAGTGCATTGAATTCAGCGCACTTTCAGCTTTCCCGTTCTGTGCCACCGCTGAAGAGCTATCGGTGGCGGTATTGTAGCTCTTCACTATCAGAAGGGTGTTTCTGACAGTCAGTCAGGAACGCTCTTCCTCACAGTAGCCTCTATTGGTCTGTACTGGGAGAGGGGGCTTACCGCCCGTCGATGACGCTGAGTGGTGAGGAACACCTCCCCTAATCCTGATAGTACTCGTCCATAGATGAGTACTGGGGAGGTGTTCCTCACTCCTCAGCCTCATCGCTGGGCGGTAAGCAATGTCTCAAAGTCCTATTAAAATTATGGGAAGAATATGCAAATCTGTCTTCCATGATGTAATTAGGAAGTCAGTACCTCAGTCATGCAGTCCAATAGAGGGCGCTCCCTGAGGATGTGCAAGTCTGTCGTCCATGATGTAACTAGGAAGACATCTGCACAGTGGAGCGCTAATGGATTAATAAGACTCCACACACCTAAATGGTGGTCTCTCCCTATGGAGGGACGATATCCCCTCAACCCTATTAAAATGAGAAAAACTCTTTGAAACTTGTCACTTTTTATTGCAATTTTTTTATTTATGTATCAAGAAAAAATTTGAGACAGGTGAACCTCTAAAGATTTGTTTGATCTCTGGTTCAGGTGAGTTGACCCTCAGTTGACCATCATGATGCTCAGCAAGCCCCAATGGACCAATGAGGCCAAATCAGGCCATATGACATCACTAGAGATGAGCGAGTAGTATTCGATTGAACACCTCGCTGCCATAGGAATGCGTGTAAGAGGGTGATCAAAAAGGGGTTAAGTGCATCGAATATTCAATGCTCTTAACCCCTTGGTCATCGGCTGCTTACACGCATTCCTAGGGCAGTGAGGTACTCGATGGAATACTACTTGCTCATCTCTAGACATCACCCAAAAGGTCAAGACCTAGAGAGAGAGTGGGACACTACGAGGGGGCCAAGAAGAGGTGAGTATAAATCTTAGTTACATCTTACATCTCCCCTGGTCCTCCAGCTATTATACCCTGAGGTCTGCAGAGATCTCACCGTATAATAATTTCACTTACGTTTATGGATGACAAGCCCCAAGAGTTTTGCGTTCGGACAAGATGAAAACTTTTGAAAAGTTCAAGTTGAATCCAGTTCCATCCAAGCCGGTTCGCTTTTTCTAGTAAATATAGCTAACACCTGACTCCAGTGTCATGAGCGCTTTTTAACCCCTTAGAGACCTAACTCATTTTAGCCATAAAGATCTGTAAATTTTCTCGAATTCCCATTCCCATTCTAGGCTCTTCGTAAATGATTTGTATGCCCGTGCACCAGAATGGTGAGGTATGATCGATGTGAACAAGTTGAGATTACGATACCACCTGATGGAGATCTTGCAGGCTGACTTCCAATGGTTTAGGATGCTTTTGCCATTCTGGCAAAAAAATTGGTCGGCATAGGTCCTTCTCCCGTCTCCTAACATAGAAAGATTTAATCTGCTCCAACAGGTGAATAAGAGTCTTGTAGAATACAGAAGATCCCCCGTAGAAGTTGGCTGGACCTGGATCTGTTTCAAGACCAAACTGGGGAAGTAGGTAGGAAGACAAGGCCAACGTCATGAAGATCAAGCATGCCTAAAAGTGGAACACCCACTGCAGTCTCTTCAATGTCAACCCAATGGCTGCAAGCACTACCGTGCCACCAAGATTTTATGTGGTTAAGTACTATCATAATATATTTTTTTAGCATTTAGAGCGCTCTTTTTCCCCAAGAACCAAGGTCTGGTCATGGTTTGTAGCCAAATTCTTGATCTCTTCCCTTCCACAATAAATTCAGAAATAAATTTTTGAGCTTGGCCTATGTATTAGGAAGAGGTATGACCACTGTGTGGAAGAAGTATAAAATAACGGTTTTCCAGACAGAAGATGACTCCGATAACTCTATGGAGGTCCATTGAGGTCCAGAGGAACAAGTAGGGTCTGGGTTTCCTCAGACTGCTGAGCGGTATCTTGGGTATGTCAGTTACAGACATGAGAGGAATGCTATAGCAATAGTGCAGCAGAGGTGGGTAGACCGCTCTTGGTGGGTAGGCCACACAAATGCGACAAATTAATGTGGCCATTGCAGAACTCTCGTGATTCAATCAAAGAACCCCTAAAAATGAGAACTTGCACCTGAGGAAAGGACCCTGATGTGGGGTTGAGCCGATCTTGAGATTTCAGGATCGATTTTAAAATCCGATTTCCAATCATTTTCCAGCTGATCCCAATAGGCGATCGTGAAATTTGCTTGATCGCCGATCGGTATCCGATCTTTCCCGATCGCTCAACCCTAGTCAATGCTTCTCAATGGGAAAAGTCACTTTTAGGGTTGAGCCGATCTTTAGATTTCAAAATTCGATTTCTGATCTTTTTCCAGCCGATTTTTTATCAAAGGCCTCACACAGTACCAACGTAAACACCCAGTGCACGAAAAAAGTGGGAGTGCCACTAAAAAAAAACGTGCCCAAGATGCTGTCAAAAACGTACCCTTCCCCGAAAGGGTATGGAGTTCCCGAGGTTTTTTGTTTTTTTTTAATCGGAGGCCTCAAACAGTGCCATCGTAAACACCACAGTGCACGAAAAAAGTGGGAGTGCCACTAAAAAAAACGTGCCCAGGATGCTGTCTGTCAAAAACGATCCCTTCCCCTCCCCAAAATGGAAGAGAGGGTTCCCGATGTTTACCCTTCCCCACAAGGTCCAAAAGGCGCCAAGCGGAGTCGAATACCAGTGGGCTAAACAGCCGAAGCCGAAAGCCCTCAAACATCTTTTTCCCCTTGGGCTGCCACCACCTAGGGTATTAAGGACTTACCCTTGTCCAGTTTCTCCTTGGGCTGCCACCACCTAGGGTACTAAGGACTGACCCTCGTCTGGTTTCTCTTTGGGCTGCCACCACCTAGGATACTCCCGGACTCAGACCGAATACCTGCGTCCTCCCCAGTCAACCCTGGGAGGATCACCAAGAAAGAGACAGAAGGGAAGCCCATTGCAGACTTCACCTTCCATAACGTCCGTCGGGGGCGTCCCAAAAGGGGACAGCATCCCTTCGTCGACACACAAAAAAAAGGTGACGAGTGAACAAAAGAAGTGAAAAACAGTTAAATAAGTGGTAAAGTGCCCATCAAGAGCCCGGTTTACCACCGGATCTATAAAAATTCTCCCGCTCTGGTAATCCAGGCATAGGGGGTGGGGTTCTCAAAAAGGTGTAAATTTGTGCCACGCAATGTGCCGAAAACCAGTGGGTTTCCCACGCCCAGTGGTCTAAGGCACCCCGGGGTCCACTCAGCCCCCAGGGCACAACACAAGAGGCCTTCGAGCGCTCCCCGGCCCCCAGCCAAGATCCACTGGCACCGAAGCGCCAGGTGGTCGTGTTGCCAGCGTCATCAGCGTTCTGTCGGTCCCCTACAGTGGCTGGCGTCAAAACCACTGGCGGAACAGATTACTGACTGCATCCCCCACCAACGTGCCCAAAGTGGTTGCTCCATTCCCATCTCCACAGCGTTCGGTCTACTCCTGCACGGTGGGCCCTAGTCTAGCACCTCCGGCAGTTTCACTTACTTACTGCTTCTGATAAGAACAGATACTACACTTGATCTTAGCCAAAAGGCCGAGAAGCTCTTTTTTCCAGACGATCCCGATCGTGAAATTTCCTCGATTGCCGATTGGGATCCGATCTTTCCCGATCTCGATCGCTCAACCCTACCCTGGGTTGAGGCCAGTATATTGGCAGATTTGCCAATAAGAGAATATGTATTCAGGAAATATCACTGGATACGTCTTTCTCTGTAGCCAGCTAGCCACAGCTCAAGCATAAATCTTCTTTTTAGGTACCTACATGAGCAGGTAAGTAGACAACCAAACCATACACCAGACATTTCTGCATTAAAATATTCGTTCCTTCAGGGAAGGTCTTGGGGCGCTCAGCAATCTCATAACACGAGGCATCAAACTGTTAGTCAACAACCACTAGCCAAAATGTCCACTGGGAAATGGCACCTACGTAGGGAGAACCATGGAGTCAGCTATTTCTGCCACAGCATACGAGTGGAACATTTTCAGTTTCAGAGGACAAACTCCAAATATCTATAGTCTATTGTTTTTTTTAAGGCTCCATCCACTATTCAGCAAATTTTATGTCTCCAGGCATTCTGGTGGAGAGGTCACCAGGATTGTTTTTCTTGTTATTCTGCTTGTTTTTGTGCTTGTTTATGTGACATATCCACAATCAAGTTTTTTTCCTAATATTCCAAACAATCTATTCATCTGCTGTACAAAAAAGATCTTTTAAATTTGGGTGAATTCACTAAACATTAGAGATGAGCGAACACTAAAATGTTCGAGGTTCGAAATTCGATTCGAACAGCCGCTCAATGTTCATGTGTTCGAACGGGTTTCGAACCCCATTATAGTCTATGGTGAACATATACTCGTTAAGGGGGAAACCCAAATCCGTGTCTGGAGGGTCACCAAGTCCACTATGACACCCCAGGAAATGATACCAACACCTCTGGAATGACACTGGGACAGCAGGGGAAGCATGTCTGGGGGCATCTAACACACCAAAGACCCTCTATTACCCCAACATCACAGCCTAACAACTACACACTTTACACACTCAATACCACCTCTCTGACAGTAGGAAAACACCTTGAAACATGTGTATTTGGCACTTGCAGTGAGGAGAGCTTGTCACCAGCAGTGAATTTGGCCCTTGTAGTAAGTTGAGGTTGGCACCAACATTTGTTTTGAAAATCAGGGTGGATTGAGCCTCTAACCAGCCCAGTTTGGGCAAATTCATGGTGGAGGGAGTCTCTAAACAGCCCAGTTTGGGCAAATTCATGGTGGAGGGAGCCTCTAACCAGCCCAGTTTGGGCAAATTCATGGTGGAGGGAGTCTCTAAAAAACCCATTTTGGACCAATTCATGGTGGAGGGAGCCTCTAAAACCCCAGTTTGGACCAATTCATGATGGAGGGAGCCTCTAAACCGCCCAGTTTGGGCAAATTCATGGTGGAGGGAGCCTCTAACCAGGCCAGTTTGGACCAATTCATGATGGAGGGAGCCTCTAAACAGCCCAGTTTGGGCAAATTCATGGTGGATGGAGCCTCTAACCAGCCCAGTTTGGACCAATTCATGGTGGAGGGAGCCTCTAACCAGCCCAGTTTGGATCAATTCATGGTGGAGGGAGCCTCTAAAAAACCCAGTTTGGACCAATTCATGGTGGAGGGAGCCTCTAACCAGCCCAGTTTGGACCAATTCATGGTGGAGGGAGCCTCTAAACAGCCCAGTTTGGGCAAATTCATGGTGGAGGGAGTCTCTAATCAGCCCAGTTTGGACCAATTAATGGTGGAGGGAGCCTCTAACCAGCCCAGTTTGGGCAAATTCATGGTGGAGGGAGTCTCTAAAAAACCCATTTTGGACCAATTCATGGTGGAGGGAGCCTCTAAAAACCCCAGTTTGGACCAATTCATGGTGGAGGGAGCCTCTAAAAACCCCAGTTTGGACTAATTCATGGTGGAGGGAGCCTCTAAACAGCCCAGTTTGGACCAATTCATGGTGGAGGGAGCCTCTAAAAAACCCAGTTTGGACCAATTCATGGTGGAGGGAGCCTCTAACCAGCCCAGTTTGGACCAATTCATGGTGGAGGGAGCCTCTAACCAGCCCAGTTTGGATCAATTCATGGTGGAGGGAGCCTCTAAAAAACCCAGTTTGGACCAATTCATGGTGGAGGGAGCCTCTAACCAGCCCAGTTTGGACCAATTCATGGTGGAGGGAGCCTCTAAACAGCCCAGTTTGGGCAAATTCATGGTGGAGGGAGTCTCTAATCAGCCCAGTTTGGACCAATTAATGGTGGAGGGAGCCTCTAACCAGCCCAGTTTGGGCAAATTCATGGTGGAGGGAGTCTCTAAAAAACCCATTTTGGACCAATTCATGGTGGAGGGAACCTCTAAAACCCCAGTTTGGACCAATTCATGATGGAGGGAGCCTCTAAACAGCCCAGTTTGGGCAAATTCATGGTGGAGGGAGCCTCTAACCAGCCCAGTTTGGACCAATTAATGGTGGAGGGAGCCTCTAACCAGCCCAGTTTGGACCAATTAATGGTGGAGGGAGCCTCTAACCAGGCCAGTTTGGGCAAATTCATGGTGGAGGGAGTCTCTAAAAAACCCATTTTGGACCAATTCATGGTGGAAGGAGCCTCTAAAACCCCAGTTTGGACCAATTCATGATGGAGGGAGCCTCTAAACAGCCCAGTTTGGACCAATTCATGATGGAGGGAGCCTCTAAACAGCCCAGTTTGGGCAAATTCATGGTGGATGGAGCCTCTAAAAACCCCAGTTTGGACCAATTCATGGTGGAGGGAGCCTCTAAAAACCCCAGTTTGGACCAATTCATGGTGGAGGGAGCCTCTAAAAAACCCAGTTTGGACCAATTCATGGTGGAGGGAGCCTCTAAACAGCCCAGTTTGGACCAATTCATGGTGGAGGGAGCCTCTAAAAAACCCAGTTTGGACCAATTCATGGTGGAGGGAGCCTCTAACCAGCAGAGTTGTGGGAAAACAGGGTGGAGGGAGCCTCTAACCAGCAGAGTTGGTGGAAATCAGGGTGGAGGGAGCTTCTAACCAGCAGAGTTGTGGGAAAGCAGGGTGGAGGGAGCCTCTAACCAGCAGAGTTGGTGGAAATCAGGGTGGAGGGAGCCTCTAACCAGCAGAGTTGTGGGAAAGCAGGGTGGAGGGAGCCTCTAACCAGCAGAGTTGGTGGAAATCAGGGTGGAGGGAGCCTCTAACCAGCAGAGTTGTGGGAAAGCAGGGTGGAGGGAGCCTCTAACCAGCAGAGTTGTGGGAAAGCAGGGTGGAGGGAGCCTCTAACCAGCAGAGTTGTGGGAAAGCAGGGTGGAGGGAGCCTCTAACCAGCAGAGTTGGTGGAAATCAGGGTGGAGGGAGCCTCTAACCAGCAGAGTTGGGGGAAATCAGGGTGGAGGGAGCCTAGTATTAGCAGAATTGTGCAACACTTATGGTGGATGAGTATGAGGATGCGGAGGAATTGGAGAGGTTGAGTACAGACATGGAGTTTCATGTTGGGGTGCTTTACACAGGTGGGCACAAAAATGAAGGCTCTATCCAGTGGTCGTTCATTTTTATCAAAGTGAGCCGGTCGGCACTCTCAGCTGACAGACGGGTGCGCTTGTCAGTGATGATGCCACCGGCTGCACTGAACACCCTCTCAGATAGGACGCTGGCGGCAGGACAGGACAGCACCTCCAAGGCATATAGGGCAAGTTCAAGCCACAGGTCCAACTTCGACACCCAATACGTGTAGGGCGCAGAGGGGTCGGAGAGGACAGGGCTGTGGTCGGAAAGGTATTCCCGCAACATGCGCTATACTTCTCACGCCTGGTGACACTAGGACCCTCCGTGGCGGCACTTTGGCGAGGGGGTGCCATCAAGGTGTCCCAGACCTTAGACAGTGTGCCCCTCGTTTGTGTGGACCGGTGAGAACTTGGTCGCCTACTGGAGGAACTGCCCTCCCTGCCGCCAACGTCACATGCTGGAAACATCTCCATCATATTCTGCACCAATTGCTTGTGGCAAGCATTGATGCGATTGGCCCTCCCCTCTACCGGAATAAAAGAGGAGATGTTGTTTTTATACCGGGGGTCAAGGATAGCAAAGATCCAGTACTGGTTGTCCTCCATGATTTTGACAATACGCTTGTCGGTTGTAAAGCACCCCAACATGAACTCAGCCATGTCTGCCACAGTGTTAGTTGGCATGACTCCTCTGGCCCCACCGGAAAGTTCAATCTCCATTTCCTCCTCATCCTCCATGTCTACCCATCCGCGCTGCAACAATGGGACGATTCGAAGTTGCCCGGAAGCCTCCTGTATCACCATCACATCATCGGACAACTCTTCTTCCTCCTCCTCCTCCTCCTCCTCCTCCATTAAACGCAGTGAAGCGGACAGATGTGTGGACCTACTCTCCAGCTGTGACGGATCGGATGCTATCCCTAACTCCTCTGTGTGATCTGAGTTATCCCTGATGTCAATCAGGGATTCTCTCAGAACACACAAGAGCGGGATTGTAAGGCTCACCATCGCATCCTCAGAGCTCACCCTCCTTGTGGACTCCTCAAAGACCCGTAGGATGTCACAAAGGTCTCTCATCCATGGCCACTCATGGATGTGAAACTGAGGCAGCTGACTTTGTGGCACCCTAGGGTTTTGTAGCTGGTATTCCATCAAAGGTCTCTGCTGCTCAACCACTCTATTCAACATCTGAAACGTTGAGTTCCAGCGTGTGGGGACGTCGCACAAAAGCCGGTGTTGTGGCACATGCAGGCGTTGCTGGAGAGATTTTAAGCTAGCAGCGGCTACTGTCGACTTGCGAAAGTGGGCGCACATGCGCCGCACTTTCACCAGTAGCTCTGGAACATTGGGGTAGCTCTTTAGGAAACGTTGCACCACTAGGTTGAAGACGTGGGCCAGGCATGGAACATGTTGGAGTCCGGCAAGCTCCAGAGCTGCTACCAGGTTCCGGCCGTTATCACAAACGACCATGCCTGGGCCCAGGTGCAGCGGCTCAAACCATATTGCCGTCTCATCGAGGAGGGCATTCCTCACCTCGGAGGCAGTGTGCTGTCTGTCCCCCAAGCTGATCAGCTTCAGCACAGCCTGCTGACGTCTACCAACGCCAGTGCTGCAACGTTTCCAACTCGTAGCTGGGGTCAATCTAACAGCGGAGGAGGAGGCGGTGGCGGAGGAGGAGGCGGTGGCGGAGGAGGAGGCGGTGGAGGAGGAGGAGGAGGGGGGTGTTCTTCTTGTGTCCCTGCCAGGAATGTTAGGCGGGGAGACGAGGTACACCGGGCCAGTTTGGGAAGCAGTCCCAGCCTCAACTACATTCACCCAGTGTGCCGTCAGTGAAATGTAGCGTCCCTGTCCGCATGCACTTGTCCACGCGTCGGTGGTCAAGTGGACCTTTGTGCAAAGCGCGGAACTAAGGGCCCACCTGATGTTGAGTGACACGTGCTGGTGCAAGGCGGGGACGGCACACCGGGAGAAGTAGTGACGGCTAGGGACGGCATAGCGAGGTGCCGCAGTTGCCATCAGGTCCAGGAAGGCGGGAGTTTCAACAAGCCGGAACGCCAACATCTCCTGGGCCAGCAGTTTAGCGATGTTGGCGTTCAAGGCTTGCGCGTGTGGGTGGTTAGCAGTGTATTTCTGCCGCCGCTCCAATGTCTGAGAGATGGTGGGTTGTTGTAAAGAAGCGCCTGATGGTGCCTTTGATGGTGCAGGAGAAGGAGATAAGACAGGAACAGGGGAGGATGAGGAAGAAGTCAACAAAGTGGCGGAGGCAGATGAAGTGGTGTCCTGGCTCGTCCTCTGGAGTGCATCGCCAGCACAGTCAGCAGTGGCAGTGGCAGAGGCAGTGGCAGTGGCGTGAACGGCAGGCGGCCTTTGTCCTGCCGTTGCTGCCTGCCACTGATTCCAGTGCTTGGATTCCAAATGACGGCGCATTGAAGTGGTGGACAGGTTGCTCTTCTCAGAGCCCCTAATCAATTTCGAGAGGCAAATTGTGCAGACAACACTATATCTGTCCTCGGCGCATTCCTTGAAAAAACTCCACACCTTCGAGAAACGTGCCCTCGAGGTGGGAGTTTTTCGGGGCTGGGTACGAACTGGAACATCTTGGGAGATTCCGGGTGTGGCCTGGCTTCGCCTAAGCTGCTGACCTCTGCCTCTGCCTCTAGCTACCCTTTTTGGTGCTGCACCTGCCTCAACATCCACACTACTTTCCCCGCTTGACATCCCCCCTGTCCAGGTCGGGTCAGTGTCCTCATCATCCACCACTTCCTCTTCCAACTCCTGTCTCATCTCCTCCTCCCGCACAATGTGCCGGTCAACTGGATGCCCTGACGGCAACTGCGTCACATCATCGTCGATGAGGGTGGGTTGCTGGCCATCCACCACCAAATCGAACGGAGATGGAGGAGACTCTAGTGTTTGAGCATCTGGACACAGATGCTCCTCTGTTAGGTTCGTGGAATCGTGACGTGGAGGGGCAGGTTGAGGGACAATGAATGGAGCGGAGAATAGCTCTGGGGAGCAGGGACAGTTGGGGTTATTGTTCTGTGAAGCTTGGGAATTTTGGGAGGAAGGAGGACAAGACTGTTGGGTAATAGGAGGAGAGGAGGCAGAGTCTGACTGGCTGATGGACAATGTGCTGTAAGCGTTCTCTGACAGCCATTGCAAGACCTGTTCCTGGTTCTCGGGCCTACTAAGGTTTGTACCCTGCAGTTTAGTTAATGTGGCAAGCAACCCTGGCACTGTGGAGTGGCGCAATGCTTGCTGCCCCACAGGAGTAGGCACGAGACGCCCTGTGGCTTCACTGCTACCTTGCTCCCCAGAACCATTCCCCCGACCTCGCCCACGGCCTCGTCCACGTCCCTTTCCGGGAGCCTTGCGCATTTTGAATTCCCAGTTAGAAATTGGCACTATATACCAGTAGCAAAAATTGTGGGTGCACGTAACCCCAATATATTCTTTGAATTACCAGTCAGAAACTGGCACTATATGGCAGTAGCAAGAAATGAGGGTATTTGTAACCCCAATATATTCTTTGAATTCCCAGTCAGACAATGGCACTATATACCAGTAGCAAGAAATGAGGGTATTTGTAACCCCAATATATTCTTTGAATTCCCAGTCAGACAATGGCACTATATACCAGTAGCAAAAATTTTGGGTGCACGTAACCCCAATATATTCTTTGAATTACCAGTCAGAAACTGGCACTATATGGCAGTAGCAAGAAATGAGGGTATTTGTAACCCCAATATATTCTTTGAATTACCAGTCAGACAATGGCACTATATACCAGTAGCAAGAAATGAGGGTATTTGTAACCCCAATATATTCTTTGAATTCCCAGTCAGACAATGGCACTATATACCAGTAGCAAGAAATGAGGGTATTTGTAACCCCAATATATTCTTTGAATTCCCAGTCAGACAATGGCACTATATGGCAGTAGCAAAAATAGTGGGTGTATATAGCCCCAATTCTATTGCTAGGGGACTTGCAGGGTATTTCTGGGGTGAAGGTGGGGGGGCACACCGTTGGAACGGGGATTTGGGGTGTATATATGGGGTATACGGGAATACACTGACAGTGTATTCCATTCAGGATCCTGGGAAAGCTGGGTTGCGGCGATTGAGCCCGTCAGTGCCACGTTACACTGACAAGCTTCTCCCTGGAATTTAGCTCTTATAAGAGCTGTTGGTTGTCTTCTCCTTCCTATCCTAGCCTGTCCCTGCCTACCCAGAATCTAAGCCCTAGATAACTGGACGGAAACCTCCGTCCTCGGTGAATTGCAAGCTCAGAATGACGCGAACCTGGGCGGCGCTGTTCTTTTAAATTAGAGGTCACATGTTTTCGGCAGCCAATGGGTTTTGCCTACTTTTTTCAACGTCACCGGTGTCGTAGTTCCTGTCCCACCTACCCTGCGCTGTTATTGGAGCAAAAAAGGCGCCAGGGAAGGTGGGAGGGGAATCGAGTAATGGCGCACTTTACCACGCGGTGTTCGATTCGATTCGAACATGCCGAACAGCCTAATATCCGATCGAACATGAGTTCGATAGAACACTGTTCGCTCATCTCTACTAAACATCCATTTTCTGGCGCAGATGGTTGTAAGTAGGGCACCTTTTTGCCACAGGATGGACTATATTGGGGCATCTTTATCAACTGAAGTTTGACTCTTTTCTGACTACATTTACAGCTCGTCCACATTAGGGAGAGTGTTCACCTACATAGGCAGTACGGAGACTTACAAGTCATTCCTGCTCCGCTAGGGATTATGGGTAAAAAATATGCAAATCTAATCTCCTGGATGGAATTAGGAGAACAGAGGCAAACACTCTCCCTAATGTGGACGAGTGCCCCCATACCCTGGTCTATAGTCTCTCACTCTGCTAAATCAGTATCCCTGCGCTATGCTGAGGATGGCCCAATAGGCCGAAACAGCGCTGTCCATAGCTGGGAATCTGTTCCTTTTGGGACAGAAATACTGATTTAGCAATTAAATCCACATTATGATTAAAAGACTTTATAACTGAGTCGTTCATGGTGTTAAGGATGCCGCCCTCTATAGGGTGGTGTACAGAGTGCACTCTGTTCTCCTAATTCCATCCTGGAGAATAGATTTGCATATTTTTTACCCATAATCCCCAGTGGAGCAGGAATGACTTGTAAGTCTCCGTACTGCCTATGTAGGTGAACACTCTCCCTAATGTGGACGAGTGCCCCCATACCCTACATTTACAGCAGCATTTACAACATATTTAAGAACAGCGTGTGCCACAAAGAACAGAAAAATACGACAGACTCGAAACTTTTTGAAAAATGTGCCCCAGAATGGGCGCGGTCTAGGAGCGTCTAACTTGACACCCGAAACAGAAATGAGGCAGATTTTCTTCTAGAAAATAGACAAAGTTTAAAACGGTGTAAACTTAATTGGAAATTCAGTTGAGACAGAATTTTGGTACAAGGCAATTTTTTGACTCATTAAAAAATTTGAGCAAGAATTTTGGCACATCAGAATCAATCACTTGCTACAAGATCCAAAAATGAATTGACCTTCCATAGAAAATGCATCCAGTGTATTAACTCACCAGAGTGAACTCTGATCCCAGGTATTACAGTGGAGACCCAGTAGCTATGGCGGCCATTCTACAGCAGAGAGGCCACCATCTTTAAAGGGATCCTATTATTCAGACTCTTTTTTTTCTCACCAACACGTCAGAATAGCCTTAAGAAAGGCTAATCTCATACCTTTTGATGTCTTCTCCGCACCGCCGTTCACTTGAAATCTCATTTTTTGTCTGTATGCAAATGAGTTCTCTCACAGCACCCGGGACGTCCCCAATGCTGCGAGAGAACTCTCTCCAGCGCCGCCTCCATCTTCTTCAGCAACGGCCTCTTCACGTGTCTTCTTCTGGTGCGCGAGGGGTCAAAATTCAACGCATGGGCAAGTTGGCTCTGCCAGCGGGCCTTGGCCATAGAACTACAGGAGTGTACTGCGTATGCTCGCGTAAGTGGCCATAAAAAAATGGCCACCCACATGTGTAGTTCGCTCTGCCCAAAGTCTGCTGGCAGACTTTGATCCCCCCCCCCCCCCCCCCGTGCGCCGTAAGAAGACACGTGAAGAGGCCGTTGCTGAAGAACATGGAGGCAGTGCTGGAGAGAGTTCTCTTGCAGCATTGGTGATGCCCCCAGTGCTGCGAGAGAACTTATTTGCATATTGACAAAAAACGGGATTTCAAGCGAACGGCAGACATCGAAAGGTAGGAGAAGAATAGCCATTCTTAAGGCTATTCCGACAAGTTAGTGAGAAAAAAAAAAGAGTCTGAATGATATGGTGGCCTCTCTGCTGTAGAATGGCCGCCATAGCTACTGGGTCTTCACTCTAACGTGCAGTGGAGACTCGGAGCTAATGCCTGGGATCAGAGTTCACCCTGGAGGGTTAAAACACTGGACGAATTTTCTATGGAAGGGTCAATTCATTTTTGGATCTTGTAGCAAGTGATTGATAACTGGGCCAACGGCATTCAGGTGAAACGGTGCCCTAAACTATTATTTTGAGGTTTGGATCACATCTGTTTAGATCTTCAGGTGGTCTAAGCTCTGACATAATAACGGACCCCCATAAATTGGGTTTCCCCAGGTCAGTGAATTGTAATACTGTTGGGCAGTTGCTAGTACAAAAATTTTACCTATAAAAGTAAGCAATTTTCATAACAAGGCAGTATATGCTCAGAGAAGGTTACGTCCTATTTGGATTGGTTACTCCTTCTATAGAATTCCAAGCCCTTGGACCATTGGTGTCACATTCAGCAGTGATATATATGGACAATACCTCCCTATACAAATCTATGCTCTCAACTCACCCTTGGCTGATATCTGCGTTTGGTAATCCATTTGGGGAGTCCACATGGGGAATGGACTACCGAATGCATTTGCAAGCAGTGTGCAGTGAAAGCACATGGACCCCATTATAGTCTATGGGGTCCATGTGCTTGCCGTGAGATTTCTGCACAGAACATGCGGACAGAAAAGTAGATTGTGAAGTACCTTCCTGTCCGCATGTTCCCTACATCGATAGTTGGACGGTCCTATGTATAACAGTGGGTTCGGTAACAATGCGTCTTATATACAAAGCCTACTTTAGGCTCCAAAACCAAAGTGGCAGATCACACTCAGCGTAAGATCCTACTCTTTACACTACACCCACTTTACCCACATTAGGGTCTACCCCTGCCAGGTTTGTAGACTTTCTTTAGGTGCGACTTGCAAAAAATTGCAGCAAAAATGTCTGAAAATTAGCATCTTCATCACACTCTAAACTGGACTGGTATATTTGGGTGGAAAGGTATCAAGCCTATGTCCAATGGTCAAGCAGAAGACAATCCAGAAGATAAACCATTGTGGAATTCCACCCTAACTGTTGCTGGATGGAAGACTACCACATCTGGATTTCGGACAGGTTCCTCTACAAAATCCTTGGGTAGGACCTGCAGATGTTGTGCCAAAGTCTCAGCTTGGTCACGTTATATATAACCCTTGAAACTAGATATTAGAAAGTGAAAAGTTCCCCTTTGGAGGATGTTTACTCTGCAGTATGAAATCCCTCGTCAGCTCTCAGGAAGATCAGAACAAACAGGGCAATGCAGCCAACGAGGATGAGCTGTCTCTGGTGGATCCTACTGGGAATTTACCTAAAATGTGAGTATTTTTCTATTGTGTTTTATTCTGATATTACTATATCTCTTAAAGACTTTGCCTTTAGATTGTCTGTGGACATTTGGCTTGGCAAATGGGATTCATTCGCTGTTTTAAGGATGAATTTAGAAATTTTTGAATTTATGATTTTTGAGATCAGTGAAATTCTAACTTGTCCTGGAGCCAATATTAATATTACAGAATAATTCTATTATATAATGACCTGACCATAACCTTCCCCATCATGCCTAATTTTTGTTCCATTCCAATTATTCAAATTAGAATTATTTTTTTTATTTCTCTGTTGATATAGTCACAGGTTTTTTTTTTGTAGGATGAGCTGTATTTTTCAATGACGCTATTTACCTTGTAATTTATTGTATTTAGAATGTTTTTTTAAAAAAATTATATATGGGAATATTTATGAAAAACCTATGAATTATTATAATATTTTTATATCTACTTACAGCAATGCCAAAAAAAGTTTTCCTATCTTGTACTGGTTTCAAGGAATAAACAAAAATTGTTTAAAAAAATGCTGTGCTGGTATATTCTGAGACCCATAACTTTTTTTTTTTTTAATCAAAGACCTGTGTTTTGCAGGGTGAGCCGTAGTTTATGTTGGTACCATTTTGAGATTTTTTTGTAAATTTTTTCTTAAATTTATTTTTGTAGTGTTACCATTTCCCCTTCCACCCCTTTCCATCTTCAGCCATACTATTATGCAAGATATTGGGTCTTTTTATGGCACCCGCTCACAAGAAAAGCAGACGCAATAACTCCTACGTCTCTGATATTACAGGCAATGGAGACCATGTGGTAGTGCCCACAAACAGATTCTTCCCTTTCTTTTTTGGGCCAATCCCCCCTCCAATCCCACTCCCGTACTGTCACCCACCACCCACTAATTTTCAATTTCTAAGATGGCTTCTTCACGCTGAGATTGTGGGTTCTGAACTATCTCCATGACAGTCAGGAACCTAGGGTTAGAGGGATATCGTCACTCCTTGGGGAGAGACCACCATATAGGTGTGTGGAGACTTATTAAGCCTTTAGCACTCCACTTTGCAAGGAACTATGCTAAGAATATGCAAATCTGTCTTCCATGATGTAATTAGGAAGTCAGGTGCCTCAGTGTTGCAAACCAATAGAGGGCGCTCACTGGAATGTGCAAGCCTGTCTTCCCTGATGTAATTAGGAAGACAGAATCTCAGTGATATAGCCCAATAAAGGCTGCTCCCTTTAACATCATGCTCGACCTTCCAAGAGGCCTTTGTTTTGCAATGATGCCGGGATTATTACCAGGTATAGTCTCTCAACCGAGAACGGCCGTTTCTATGTTATTGCATCTCGTCAGCCCGATGTACAGAAGACTAACCTGGTAGAGGTGAGAGGCTTAGACAGGGTTAGGGGGATATCGTCACTCCTTCAGGAACCTAAAAAGAGAATTTAAAAAATTTTAACAATATTTTTTTTTCAAAAGTCAAAAAAAAATAAAAATCAATCATTCCATTCACTCCCCTTACCTAGATCACAAATAAAAAAATATAATCAAAACTAAATAGGGCACCCCTTCATCAAAAAATGTCCAAACTATAAAAATATGGATCCCACCTTAACGATAATATTATTCAAACGTGCCAAATTGATGTTTTTTTTCCCGTTTCATTGCACCCAAAAAAAACTTTTTAATAATTGGGGAATTTTTTATAATTTTTTAAATAATTTTAACAACTTGATTAAACTTTCCTTTACTCTTGTTTTCAGTACCTGTAGGGGGCTTGAACATTTGTTCCCTTGATTCCTTGTACAACACACAATCATTTTTATGGCACTTATATTTGGAGCTGTGGAACACATTGGGGAAGGGTTGGAGAATTTCATACCAAAAATTTACGTGCAACTATTCACGGAAGACACCAATACAAGGAGGACAAAGTAGACCAATCCATGGCCCTTTGGATGACTTCATACCTAGGACCCAAGTAAAAGAAAAAAGTTGCAATCCATTACCTCGACAAGTCACTATTTTATGGTGCAGTCCCACAACCCAAAAATACCATCGAATTGGCTTCATTGCCTTCAAACCTGCACTGCAAAAATGGAACAATCCAAGGCTCTTAGTGCAAAGAATCCTTTCTATAGCCAAGCTATACATGGTGTAACCCATACTGTATACAGATAGATGATTATATATCACAGTTTAACCTGTTTTTATTGTATTCCCAGGTACGTTATGTGATGGATCCTGTGGACATAAGAGTCACGTTGTTGGCGCCGAGGGCAGTGATGTCATACTTCAGGTGGATCCACATGGAGTCGTGGGAGACATCACTTGGTTCACCTCTGGAAATCATTTTGCAACCTCAGAATCTGGAAAAGACCTAAAAATTCGGGATAATCGATATCAAGGAAAAGTGTACAGTATGGAGGATGGATCGTTACTCTTAAGAAACCTGTCCGAGAAAGATCAAGGGACCTATATAGCGAGTACCCTAAAAAGTACGTCAAGAAAAGAAGAGCTTTGTGCACTGATCTATGACCTCAGAGTATACGGTAAGAGAAGGACATTTACTGATCAGTCATAGGACTGTATACAATGGGTACATAAGTACTATACATCACCATAGTCACCACCATTGGTAACCAATACCTCATTATCAGGCACCGCTTGCTGTTCCTATCCTATGTCACTAGAGGGTGTTGTAATAGCATAGAATGGCAGCAATCTGTATATACCGTATTATTAAGGGGATATTGAAAATGCAACATTCTTTACTGCTGCCTAGGGTTGAGCCGATCTTGACTTTTCAGGATCGATTTTAAAATCCGATTTCCGATCATTTTTCATTCGAACCCGATCTCGATCCCAATTCCGATCCCAATGCAAGTCAATAGGATTTTTTTATTAATCGGAGATCGGATATTAAAAGCAATCCTATTCACTCTACAGCATGGAGTCTAACAATTGAACGCTATAATTGTTAGAATCCACGCTGTGTAGTGAATCACTAGGTAGCCAGAGGATTTTTTTAATCCTCTGGCTACTTAGTCCCCCCTGGTGTCCACTTACCTGCAGAGATGGCTGCTCCGGTGTCTGGTGTTCTTCTTTGCCTTGCTGCCACGCCACGCTGCTCTTCTCGCCTCGCTGCCCCCTGCCTCCCAGATTAGGAGAGTGTGGGCGGGTACTGGGAGGGGAGACGTCACATCTCCCCGCCCTGTGCCCGCCCACACTCTCCTAAGCCACAAGCCCCGCCTTCCTAGCTCTTTAAACACTAACCTGGGAGGCGGCGGCAGCGAGGCGAGAAGAGCAGCGTGGAACGGCAGCGAGGCAAAGAAGAAGGAGAACACCGGGCACCGGAGCAGCCATCTCTGGAGGTAAGTAGCTACTAGAGATGTTAGTTTAGTCTCCCATTAGAATGAATGGAGGCAGCCGGCGCGCAGGGGTTAAGTTAAGGCTGTGTGCCGGCTGCTTCCATTCATTCCTATGGAACCGCAGCGGAGCCTTCACACTGAGTATACACTCCGCTCAGAACGAGCGGTACATATACACAGTGTGCAGGCTAAGAAAAGCATTGTGGGAAATAGTACCGATCTCAATCCCACCTAAAAAGATCGTGTTCGGAATTCCGATCGCGATCGTGACATTTTCTCGATCGCCGATCGGAATCCGATCTTTTCTGAACACAATTGCTCAACCCTACTGCTGCCGACTGACATTGAGCTGTAAACTGGATTTTGTAGTAAAAAACAAACCATAATTTCATTACCTATAAAATCAGAGAAAGAACTTACATTCTAAATGTAGACTTTATTTTATGTTCCTGCACAGAAGTTATACAAGAGGAGAATATCCAGATTGACTATGAGGTTTCCAGGACTGAGACGTGTAATATAACCCTCAGCTGCACAGGACGGGGATCGGATGTGACCATTACCTGGGAAAGTTCAATTGGAAATGACATAAACGTGAGCAGTAGTGTTGTACAAGTACAAAGTCCTGATCCAAAAGCCATCTATACCTGTACAGTACGGAACCCCGTCACCAGCGCCTCCAAATCTGTCACCCCCTGGGAATACTGCAAGGAAGGTAGAGTCACACTTTACAGCTGTATACTGTACATTATTATATATGTATACAGTATAATACAACGATATATATTATAACACATTTCTCTCAGAAAATTATTGCAGCTACACCTGTTTTGTTATACACACGTTTATTTCCTTTGTTTGGAACGACACAAAAAATACAGAGAAAAAAGTCAAACTGGACATAATTTACCCCGAAACTGCAAAAATGGGCTGGACAAAATTGTTGACACCTTTTTTAAAATTGTGGGTAAATAACTTTTTTTTCAAGCATGTGATAATCATTCACACAGACCTGTGGCAAGTAACAGGTGTGGGCAATATAAAAATCAAAACAAAAAGAACCTGTATCTAGTGATGACACCGGGGTCATTCACATCTTAATGTAACCAAAACTTGTATGTGAACTAATTAAATGCGAAACTTTATTTCGGGTACGTAGACCTACGGTAAAATAGTTAAAAACGCTTGTGTCTTGTAGTTTTGTTAGCTAGTGGGGTGGGGAGGTGATATTAGCTCCTACATGTAGATTGTGGAGACGAGATCAGTACCTTCCCCTCCCAGCCTGTCTACACCCAGGCCTCCATTCCAAGGAGGATACAACTGACAGGTAGGTCAGCTTTTAGTTTGCCCCCATTACTCTCTTTTAATCTACCTGCTAAAAAAGCGCTGCCTAACAAATACTCGGCGGGGACCCATAAATTGGGACTTTATCTAGCAATGATAACACTATATCAGGCAGTCTAGTTTCCAGAGATTCCCCGGGGAATGCTATGGAGCGGGCAGTAATTCCTCATAGGGCTAGACTCTGTGTGGGAATATATTTGTGGTGACGAGGATTCCAGATACCAACACTCCATCACCTACTGATCCCTGCCACATGGCTACACCAGCCACTCATACAGATACAAACTATCTCCCCTGTGTCTACCTGCTCACTACTGCTGAACTAGCATTGCTAGAACCCAAGTATCGAATGCCTACTGCTCATGTATTAGCCCCTTCCCTACCCAATTTCACATATAAAATCAATGCCACCTCCGTGGGCGTGATATACCTTCTGACATGTGTCTGTGGGCAAAACCAACAGAGAACTTCGATGTAGAATCCTTGAGCGTGTTGGTGACATCAATCGTAGATCAGATACACCGGTCGCGAACCATGTTAATACTTACCATCAGGGCCAATAGGTTCCTTGTCCTGGAAAAAGTGGAACCATCACCGAGGGGTGGAAATTACGAAAAAATAAAACAAAATTTGGGATTTTCCGTTTAAACACCCTGAAACCACAGGGCTTGAATGAGGAACTATCATTTCAACCGTTCCTGATGTAGAAATGACGCAGACTGTAGAATTAATACAATAATGTGTCACCATTTATGTAACTGGTTCAATGCCCAGGTTTACCGAGGTCTCTAAATGCACTTCTCTAAGTCTATTAGATGATTTATCTCTGATCAGTTACGAACTTTAGCGCACTAGTGAAACTGATACACTCCATCCATTACAGCAGATACCCACAGAAGATACACACTAAACATACACCACAGGGTATACAGGTATAATCTCTCCAGTCTCTGCTCAGGAACCTTGTTTTATGAGTTTAAAGCAGACTGGACAGTATTATCAGTGGCGTAACTAGGAATGGCGGGGCCCCATGGCGAACTTTTGACATGGCCCCCACCCCAACCAACACCGAAGACCTCGACCGATCCACTCCTACGCATTTCCGCGCGTTCTATTATGTCCCATAGTGGCCCCTGCACACAGTATTATGCCCCATAGTGGCCCCTGCACACAGTATTATCCCCCATAGTGGCCCCTGCACACAGTATTATCCCCCATAGTGGCCCCTACACTCAGTATTATCCCCCATAGTGGCCCCTACACTCAGTATTATCCCCCATAGTGGCCCCTGAACACAGTATTATCCCCATAGCGGCCCTGCACACAGTATTATACCCCATAGTGGCCCCTGCACACAGTATTATCCCCATAGCGGCCCTGCACACAGTATTATACCCCATAGTGGTCCCTGCACACAGTATTATCCCCCATAGTGACCCCTGCACACAGTATTATCCCCCATAGTGGCCCCTGCACACAGTATTATACCCCATAGTGGCCCCTGCACACAGTATTATGCCCCATAGTGGTCCCTGCACACAGTATTATCCCCATAGCGGCCCTGCACACAGTATTATGTCCCTTAGTGGCCCCTGCACACAGTATTATGCCCCTTAGCGGCTCCTGCACACAGTATTATTCCCCATAGTGGCCCCTGCACACAGTATTATGTCCCTTAGTGGCCGCTGCACACAGTATTATCCACCATAGTGGCCCCTGCACACAGTATTATCCCCCATAGTGGCCCCTGCACACAGTATTATGTCCCATACTGGCCCCTGCATACAGTATTATCCCCCATAGTGGCCCCTGCACTCAGTATTATCCCCCATAGTGGCCCCTGAACACAGTATTATCCCCATAGCGGCCCTGCACACAGTATTATGTCCCTTAGTGGCCCCTGCACTCAGTATTATCCCCCATAGTGGCCCCTGCACACAGTATTATGCCCCATAGTGGCCCCTGCACACAGTATTATGCCCCATAGTGGCCCCTGCACACAGTATTATTCCCCATAGTGGCCCCTGCACACAGTATTATGTCCCTTAGTGGCCGCTGCACACAGTATTATCCCCCATAGTGGCCCCTGCACACAGTATTATCCCCCATAGTGGCCCCAGTACACAGTATTATCCCCCATAGTGGCCCCAGTACACAGTATTATGCCCCATAGTGGCCCCTGCACACAGTATTATGCCCCATAGTGGCCCCTGCACACAGTATTATTCCCCATAGTGGCCCCTGCACACAGTATTATGTCCCTTAGTGGCCGCTGCACACAGTATTATCCCCCATAGTGGCCCCTGCACACAGTATTATCCCCCATAGTGGCCCCTGCACTCAGTATTATCCCCCATAGTGGCCCCTGAACACAGTATTATCCCCATAGCGGCCCTGCACACAGTATTATGTCCCTTAGTGGCCCCTGCACTCAGTATTATCCCCCATAGTGGCCCCTGCACTCAGTATTATCCCCCATAGTGGCCCCTGCACACAGTATTATGCCCCATAGTGGCCCCTGCACACAGTATTATGCCCCATAGTGGCCCCTGCACACAGTATTATTCCCCATAGTGGCCCCTGCACACAGTATTATGTCCCTTAGTGGCCGCTGCACACAGTATTATGTCCCATAGTGGCCCCTGCACACAGTATTATCCCCCATAGTGGCCCCTGCACACAGTATTATGTCCCTTAGTGGCCGCTGCACACAGTATTATGTCCCATAGTGGCCCCTGCACACAGTATTATCCCCCATAGTGGCCCCTGCACACAGTATTATCCCCCATAGTGGCCCCAGTACACAGTATTATCCCCCATAGTGGCCCCAGTACACAGTATTATGCCCCATAGTGGCCCCTGCACACAGTCCTCTTGTAGTGCGGACATGCGCAGTCGGTTCTGCCCAGGCCTAATGCCTGGCAGAGTGAATTCAGAGCCGGAAGATGCCGCGGGGACGCTGCACGGAGAAGACTTCTCGGAGGATCCAGCCCGACCCTCACATGTGGACTTGGTAAGTATAATTTGATGGAACGTTACCTACCCCTGAAACGAGCATTTCCCCCCCATAGACTATAATAGGGTTCGATATTCGATTCGTGTAGTCGAATATTGAGGGGCTACTCGAAACGAATATCGAACCTCGGACATTTTACTGTTCGCTCATCTCTAGTTTTATTAACATATTAATATTAGTTTTATTAACTATTTTAACGTAGGGATACGTACCCGAAATAAAGTTTTGTATTTAATTAGTTCACATACGAGTTTTGGTTACAATATAAAAATCACACCCGAAACCAGATAAAAAGGAGAGAGGTTGGCTCAATCTTTGCATTGTGTCTGTGTGTGTCACACTAAGCATAAAGCCAAGAAAAAGGAGAAGAAGACATGAGAACCAAAATTGTGGAAAAAAATCAATAATATCAAGGTTACAAGTCCATCTCCAGAGATCTTCAGATTCCTTTGTCCAACGTGCGCAACATAATCAAGAAGTTGATTATGGAAGAGAAAAATTGCTGAAAGGTTGCAACGCAGGAAAGTCCGGATGGTGGAAAAGCCCCATCAAGTGCCAAAGACATTCAAGCTGTCCTGCTGGCTCAGTGTCAGTGCAATCTATCTGTCAGAAGACCTGGAAGATCCCCACTGCTGGCACCGAGACTGGACTGCCTAAAAGAAAAGAACTCCGGACCAAGAGTCATATATGGAGGAGGTTCAAAGACGTATTGGGGTTGTTTTGCTTCCATATAGGAAGTGATTGATTTTGGTTATTTTTTCCAAAGAACGCGCAACCAAATATTACATTGAGGGTGTCAGTAATTTTGTCTGCTCAGTTTCTTAATATTTTCATCAAATTATATCTTTTTTAGATTTTTTTTTCTCTGATTTTTTTGTTGTTCCAATTTAGGAAATAAAAGTGTAACAAAACACGAGTAATCGCAATAATTTACTGAGAGAAATAGCTCATTGTCTGGAAAGATTTCTGGGGCGCCAACAAATATGGCCGTGACTCTATGTATGTAGATAGAGAAATATCTCTAACATATACAGTATATTCATATACATACTCAATACCCACATGTACTGTATATATGCACACATCCAGTACATGTACAAAATATCACCCTACGGGGAGCGCTGTTGGGCGCCATCTCCTGATTGAGTTAGAAACTTGAGATTTTTGGGTGACTGTAGCTTTCATCTCCAACCTGCCTGATTTCTGAGCCCAAACGTTGAAGACCCCATGTAGTGAGGTACGGTAGCTTCACAAATTACATAAAGTTTCTGCCTCACAACTATTACTAGAGATGAGCGAACAGTAAAATGTTCGAGGTTCGATATTCTTTTCGAGTAGCCCCTCAATATTCGACTACTCAAATCGAATATCGAACCCTATTATAGTCTATGGGGGAAAATGCTCGTTTCAGGGGTAGGCAACGTTCGATCAAATTATACTTATCAAGTCCACGAGTGAGGGTCGGGCTGGATTCTCCAAGAATTCTTCTCCTTGCAGCGTCCCCGTGGCGTCTTCCGGCTCTGAATTCACTCTGCCAGGCATCGGGCCTGGGCAGAGCCGACTGCGCATGCCCGCACTACAAGCGATGCCTGGCAGAGTGAATGAAGAGCCGGAAGACGCCGCCGGGAAGCTGCACGGAGGAGACTTCTAAAGGTAGGAGAAGAACCAGCGTTGATTGGCTGACTGTATAGCATTCGGCCAATCAATGCTGGTTCTGCATCGAACTTTTACATTCGAACAGCGAGTGGTACTCGATCGAGTACGAGTATTTCGAATACCGTAGTATTCGATCGAACACCTACTCGATCGAGTACTACTCGCTCATCTCTAACTATTACCAATGGTCAACCCTGTGACACCTCTGGTGATGTCCATCTCAAGTTGCACCGATTTTGGGATTTTAAAATTATTTTTTTTGGCTTATTTTAGGTAAACAATGGAAACTAGAAGACTACACGGTCCTGAACATAATACGGCTCAAGCTGTCTGCCTGTGTATTGATCATCCTCTTCTTGATTTTTTGCCATCACATGATAACGGAGGTGATGGAGTCCTCAGAAGACAATTGGTGAAGATTCTCCAAGTGCCAAGTCTGGACTGAGAACAATAGAAGTAATGGGTTCTAGAGGTCACCCACTGAAAGTGGACTTCTTCCTGGAAAGAACATCTATGTATCTTTTGAGATGTTTTTACATTTCTGTCCATCTGTAAGATGCTCAGATAGACATGGACATCAGATGACAAGAGTTGGGCTTTTGTGTTGTATGACTGTAGTTTCACATGATACACCTGAAAACATCTCCGTCTCTAGATGTAAAGAAGAAAAATCAAAAATAATAAAATAAAAAAATGGAATAAATGGAAGCAGAAAAAGTTAAACTAACATAAAGATTGCAAAATTTTTAGCAGATATAGTCAATTTTTATGGTTGAGCCTAAGGCTCCGTTCCTACAGAGTAACGCGCCGCTCATTCTGACACGCAAACAAGTGTCAGAGTGAGCGCTGTAAACCAGAATCCCATTGACTTCAATCAATCAATCAAGATGGCACCCATTGAAGTCAATGGGATTCTGTTTTACAGCGCTCACTCTGACACGTGTTTACGTGTCAGAATGAGCGTCGCGTTACTCCGTGGGAACAGGGCCTAACTTTTGAAAAATAGGACCCAAAGTTGTCCAAAGTTAGAAAAAAAATTATCGAAATAATGGACCACCCTTATCAATAGACTATGTGTTGTATTGCATAGACCATTAAAAAATCTGAATTTTGGATATCCCGGAGCACCATTTTTACAAATGGGGCAGAGAAATCTCTGTTGATACCCAAGGCAGGAGTTTCTGAATACATCCCACCATTCTTGAGTAACCCTTGAGAAAGCTGGTGGTTGTCGCTCACGATAAGGCTAAGACTGACATTTTGTACTCCAGTCTTGATACTCCTTGCCCCATAAAGGGTTTGCACCCAATTTCTGAAGAACCATGTCATAAATCAGTCATGTCCTCCAGGGCCTGTGCACCTGAACAGAAATCTGCCCAAAAACTGGAGTCCATGATGATAAAGCTGATGGGACTGATGGCCCTGCCCTCATCGTACCCAGCCATGCGCCCACTGAAAGAAGCATTATGGGGTGTGCAAAAGTAAAAAAAAAAATGCAAGTGAGAATTTTTGCATGACGTGAGTGCCAGTGTTCTGGTGAACAGGTCTCTGGGAGTTATGATTTTTTTGTTTTGTTCTTTTTCTGGTTGACATTATACAGTATGTTGTGACCCAACATTGGTGTCATTTTCCCTTGGTGTTGCATTATACTACGCTACTGGATGCTGTGTGTTGGAGTCCTGGGTTCGAATCCAGCCAAAGACAACATCCATCTACAAGGAGTTTGTATGTTCTCCCCGTGTTGGTGGTTTTCCTCCGGGTACTCTGGGTTCCTCCAACCCTCTGAAGCCATCCTGATAGGGAATGTAGATTGTGAGCCCTATATGGGACAGTGACGGACAATGTTTGTAATATATCCGCGGAATATGATGGCGCTATATAAGAGAGATAAGTAATGTATAAGGTAGTTATCCTGGACTGTGGGATTGTCCTAATCTGTATTCTAACAATTTTATTTTTGTATATTATACTTCGGCCACCGGATTTTTTAAATTTGCTTGTTTTTAGATATTTTTAAGTATTTTTCGGTCAGATGAGATGTAAATGTAATACAGACGGATTCTTATACCTGTATATATACGTGTGGTTACGTCTGCCCTATATAGGGATATGGTTCCCACCGCCCGGTCCTGAAGTACTACATGTAGGGTTGAGCCGATCTTGAGATTTCAGGCTCGATTTTAAAATCCGATTTCCGATCATTTTCCAGCCGATCGTGAAATTTGCTCAATCGCCGATCGAGATCTGATCTTTCCCGATCATTCAACTCTAATGTTAGCTTTCCCTACAATGATTGGCCAGTCCCAAGCATTGTGGGAACTAACGTGAGAACTCAATCCCGCCTAAAAAGATCGGGACCAGAATTCAAAATGCGATCGTGAAATCCGATATTTTCTGATCCCGATTGCTCAACCCTAGAAGAAACCTAGTCAATGCTTCTCTTTGGGAAAAGTCACTTTTGTGGTTGAGCCGATCTTGAGATTTCAAACATCGATCGTTTTCCAGCCGATCCTGATCGCGAAATTTGCTCGATCGCCAATCGGGATCCGATCTTTCCCGATCGTTGAACCCTAACTACATGATATCTGTCAGATGGACTATCAGTCCCCAAATCGTCCCCATCACCAACTTTTTGTGCCACCTCTTTGACATCTTTTCATATATATAGAAGAATCCCACTGTTTTTTATGATTGCAATTCCGATTTATTTCAAATAACAGGAATTCGTTACAACAGATGGTATAGGTGTAAACGTTTTCGGCTCAAATAAAGCCTTCCTCAGACTCTATAAATGGAATACATAACATAGAACAAAATGAGCAGACAAACACCAAATGTGTACACAAGTAAATTACATTTGTGGAGAAATAGAGATGAGCGAACAGTGTTCTATCGAACACATGTTCGATCGGATATCAGGGTGTTCGCCATGTTCGAATCGAATCGAACACCACGTGGTAAAGTGCGCCAAAATTCGATTCCCCTCCCACCTTCCCTGGCGCCTTTTTTGCACCAATAACAGCGCAGGGGAGGTGGGACAGGAACTACGACACTGGGGGCATTGAAAAAAATTGGAAAAAGTCATTGGCTGCCGAAATCAGGTGACCTCCATTTTAGACGAATAGTGGATTTCAAATCCGGGTCATATGAGAATGTGAACTTTGTGACTATGAGACAGGGATAGCTGTACAGGCAGGGATAGCTAGGGATAACCTTTATTTAGGGGGGAATGTTATTAAAAATAACTTTTTGGGGCTCTATCGGGTGTGTAATTGTGATTTTTGTGAGATAAACTTTTTCCCATAGGGATGCATTGGCCAGCGCTGATTGGCCGAATTCCGTACTCTGGCCAATCAGTGCTGGCCAATGCATTCTATTAGCTTGATGAAGCAGAGTGTGCACAAGGGTTCAAGCGCACCCTCGGCTCTGATGTAGGAGAGCCGAGGGTGCACTTGAACCCTTGTGCACCCTCAGCTCTGCTACATCAGAGCCGAGGGTGCGCTTGAACCCTTGTGCACACTCTGCTTCATCAAGCTAATAGAATGCATTGGCCAGCGCTGATTGGCCAGAGTACGGAATTCGGCCAATCAGCGCTGGCTCTGCCGGAGGAGGCGGAGTCTAAGGTCGGACCTGAATGGAGACTGGTGTGGAGCGATCTTAGACTCCGCCTCCTCCAGCAGAGCCAGCGCTGATTGGCCGAATTCCGTACTCTGGCCAATCAGCACTGGCTAATGCATTGTATTGGCTTGATGAAGCAGTGCTGAATGTGTGTGCTTAGCACACACATTCAGCTCTACTTCATCGGGCTAATAGAATGCATTGGCCAATCAGCGCTGGCCAATGCATTCTATTAGCGTGAACTGAGTTTGCACAGGGGTTCTAGTGCACCCTCGGCTCTGCTACATCAGATTGCTACATCTGATGTAGCAGTGCCGAGTGTGCATCAGATGTGTAGTTGAGCAAAACTGACTCAGCACTGCTAAGTCTCTGCATTCGCATAGGAATGCATTGGCCAGCCTTCGGCCAATCAGCGCTGGCTCTGCCGGAGGAGGCGGAGTCTAAGGTCGGACCTGAATGGAGACTGGTGTGGAGCTATCTTAGACTCCGCCTCCTCCAGCAGAGCCAGCGCTGATTGGTCGAGTTCCGTACTCTGGCCAATCAGCACTGGCCAATGCATTTCTATGGGGAAAAGTTAGCTTGCGAAAATCGCAAACTGACAGGGATTTCCATGAAATAAAGTGACTTTTATGCCCCCAGACATGCTTCCCCTGCTGTCCCAGTGTCATTCCAGGGTGTTGGTATCATTTCCTGGGGTGTCATAGTGGACTTGGTGACCCTCCAGACACGAATTTGGGTTTCCCCCTTAACGAGTTTATGTTCCCCATAGACTATAATGGGGTTCGAAACCCATTCGAACACTCGAACAGTGAGCGGCTGTTCGAATCGAATTTCGAACCTCGAACATTTTAGTGTTCGCTCATCTCTATGGAGAAATAAAGTAATAAACTATATACAGAATGTACAAAAAGCAATGTCACATGAGTATAGTCCAGTACTCCAGGCCCATATAATGAACTCCTCGTATGTAGTGTACTGTAAAGGTTAGTGCCCTCAACATACATGAACAAATCATACAGAACCTTCTGGATCAGTACCATTAGAGATACCATCTCATAAATGCCCCTTCTGTACTGTGATCCCACCAACGGGTAAAAGGAATGCGTAGAAAAATGTTGTGTGAAAAATAGTGTAGTTGCCGCTTACTCGTTACTAAAGGTATTTAAAGGGCCAGCGTATGTATACTACTAAAATGCGTCTATTTAAAGGGCCAGCGTATGTATACTACTATAATACGTCTATTTAAAGGGCCAGCGTATGTACACTACTATAATGCATCTATTTAAAGGGCCAGCGTATGTATACTTCTATAATGCGTCTATTTAAAGGGCCAGCGTATGTACACTACTATAATGCGTCTATTTAAAGGGCCAGCGTATGTACACTACTATAATGTGTCTATTTAAAGGGCCAGCGTATGTACACTACTATAATGGGTCTATTTAAAGGGCCAGCGTATGTATTCTACTATAATGCGTCTATTTAAAGGGCCAGCGTATGTATACTAATATAATGTGTCTATTTAAAGGGCCAGCGTATGTATACTACTATAATGTGTCTATTTAAAGGGCCAGTGTATGTACGCTAATATAATGCGTCTATTTAAAGGGCCAGCGTATGTACACTACTATAATGCGTCTATTTAAAGGGCCAGTGTATGTACACTACTATAATACGTCTATTTAAAGGGCCAGCGTATGTATTCTACTATAATGCGTCTATTTAAAGGGCCAGTGTATGTACGCTAATATAATACGTCTATTTAAATGGCCAGCGTATGAATACTACTATAATACGTCTATTTAAAGGGCCAGCGTATGTGTACTACTATAATACGTCTATTTAAAGGGCCAGCGTATGTGTACTACTATAATACGTCTATTTAAAGGGCCAGCGTATGTATTCTACTATAATGCGTCTATTTAAAGGGCCAGCGTATGTATACTAATATAATGCGTCTATTTAAAGGGCCAGCGTATGTATACTACTATAATGCGTCTATTTAAAGGGCCAGTGTATGTACGCTAATATAATGCGTCTATTTAATGGGCCAGCGTATGAATACTACTATAATGCGTCTATTTAAAGGGCCAGCATATGTATACTACTATAATGCGTCTATTTAAAGGGCCAGCGTATGTATACTACTATAATGCGTCTATTTAAAGGGCCAGCGTATGTATACTACTATAATGCGTCTATTTAAAGGGCCAGCGTATGTATACTAATATAATGCGTCTATTTAAAGGGCCAGCGTATGTACAATAATATAATGCGTCTATTTAAAGGGCCAGCGTATGTACACTACTATAATGCGTCTATTTAAAGGGCCAGCGTATGTACACTACTATAATGCGTCTATTTAAAGGGCCAGCGTATGTATACTTCTATAATGCATCTATTTAAAGGGCCAGCGTATGTATACTTCTATAATGCATCTATTTAAAGGGCCAGCGTATGTACACTACTATAATGCATCTATTTAAAGGGCCAGCGTATGTATACTACTATAATGCGTCTATTTAAAGGGCCAGCGTATGTACACTACTATAATGCGTCTATTTAAAGGGCCAGTGTATGTACGCTAATATAATACGTCTATTTAAAGGGCCAGCGTATGAATACTACTATAATACGTCTATTTAAAGGGCCAGCGTATGTGTACTACTATAATACGTCTATATAAAGGGCCAGCGTATGTATTCTACTATAATGCGTCTATTTAAAGGGCCAGCGTATGTATACTAATATAATGCGTCTATTTAAAGGGCCAGCGTATGTATACTACTATAATGCGTCTATTTAAAGGGCCAGTGTATGTACGCTAATATAATGCGTCTATTTAATGGGCCAGCGTATGAATACTACTATAATGCGTCTATTTAAAGGGCCAGCGTATGTATACTACTATAATGCGTCTATTTAAAGGGCCAGCGTATGTACACTACTATAATGCGTCTATTTAAAGGGCCAGCCCGTATGTACACTACTATAATGCGTCTATTTAAAGGGCCAGCGTATGTATACTACTATAATGCGTCTATTTAAAGGGCCAGCGTATGTGTACTACTATAATGCGTCTATTTAAAGGGCCAGCGTATATATACTACTATAATGCGTCTATTTAAAGGGCCAGCGTATGTATACTACTAAAATGCGTCTATTTAAAGGGCCAGCGTATGTACACTACTATAATGCATCTATTTAAAGGGCCAGCGTATGTACACTACTATAATGCGTCTATTTAAAGGGCCAGCGTATGTACACTACTATAATGCGTCTATTTAAAGGGCCAGTGTATGTACGCTAATATAATGCGTCTATTTAAAGGGCCAGCGTATGTACACTACTATAATGCGTCTATTTAAAGGGCCAGCGTATGTATACTACTATAATGCATCTATTTAAAGGGCCAGCGTATGTATACTTCTATAATGCGTCTATTTAAAGGGCCAGCGTATGTACACTACTATAATGCGTCTATTTAAAGGGCCAGCGTATGTACACTACTATAATGCGTCTATTTAAAGGGCCAGCGTATGTGTACTACTATAATGCGTCTATTTAAAGGGCCAGCGTATGTGTACTACTATAATGCGTCTATTTAAAGGGCCAGCGTATGTACACTACTATAATGCGTCTATTTAAAGGGCCAGTGTATGTACGCTAATATAATGCGTCTATTTAAAGGGCCAGTGTATGTACACTACTATAATGCGTCTATTTAAAGGGCCAGCGTATGTACACTACTATAATGCGTCTATTTAAAGGGCCAGCGTATGTATACTTCTATAACGCATCTATTTAAAGGGCCAGCGTATGTACACTACTATAATGCATCTATTTAAAGGGCCAGCGTATGTATACTACTATAATGCGTCTATTTAAAGGGCCAGCGTATGTACACTACTATAATGCGTCTATTTAAAGGGCCAGTGTATGTACGCTAATATAATACGTCTATTTAAAGGGCCAGCGTATGAATACTACTATAATACGTCTATTTAAAGGGCCAGCGTATGTGTACTACTATAATACGTCTATTTAAAGGGCCAGCGTATGTATTCTACTATAATGCGTCTATTTAAAGGGCCAGCGTATGTATACTTCTATAATGCGTCTATTTAAAGGGCCAGCGTATGTGTACTACTATAATGCATCTATTTAAAGGGCCAGCGTATGTATACTACTATAATGCGTCTATTTAAAGGGCCAGCGTATGTACACTACTATAATGCGTCTATTTAAAGGGCCAGTGTATGTACGCTAATATAATACGTCTATTTAAAGGGCCAGCGTATGAATACTACTATAATACGTCTATTTAAAGGGCCAGCGTATGTGTACTACTATAATACGTCTATTTAAAGGGCCAGCGTATGTATTCTACTATAATGCGTCTATTTAAAGGGCCAGCGTATGTATACTTCTATAATGCGTCTATTTAAAGGGCCAGCGTATGTGTACTTCTATAATGTGTCTATTTAAAGGGCCAGCATATGTATACTACTATAATGCATCTATTTAAAGGGCCAGCGTATGTATACTACTATAATGCGTCTATTTAAAGGGCCAGCGTATGTACACTACTATAATGCGTCTATTTAAAGGGCCAGTGTATGTACGCTAATATAATACGTCTATTTAAAGGGCCAGCGTATGAATACTACTATAATACGTCTATTTAAAGGGCCAGCGTATGTGTACTACTATAATACGTCTATTTAAAGGGCCAGCGTATGTATTCTACTATAATGCGTCTATTTAAAGGGCCAGCGTATGTATACTAATATAATGCGTCTATTTAAAGGGCCAGCGTATGTACACTACTATAATGCGTCTATTTAAAGGGCCAGTGTATGTACGCTAATATAATGCGTCTATTTAATGGGCCAGCGTATGAATACTACTATAATGCGTCTATTTAAAGGGCCAGCGTATGTATACTACTATAATGCGTCTATTTAAAGGGCCAGCGTATGTACACTACTATAATGCGTCTATTTAAAGGGCCAGCCCGTATGTACACTACTATAATGCGTCTATTTAAAGGGCCAGCGTATGTGTACTACTATAATGCGTCTATTTAAAGGGCCAGCGTATGTATACTACTATAATGCGTCTATTTAAAGGGCCAGCGTATGTGTACTACTATAATGCGTCTATTTAAAGGGCCAGCGTATGTGTACTACTATAATGCGTCTATTTAAAGGGCCAGCGTATATATACTACTATAATGCGTCTATTTAAAGGGCCAGCGTATGTATACTACTATAATGCGTCTATTTAAAGGGCCAGCGTATGTGTACTACTATAATGCGTCTATTTAAAGGGCCAGCGTATATATACTACTATAATGCGTCTATTTAAAGGGCCAGCGTATGTATACTACTAAAATGCGTCTATTTAAAGGGCCAGCGTATGTACACTACTATAATGCATCTATTTAAAGGGCCAGCGTATGTACACTACTATAATGCGTCTATTTAAAGGGCCAGCGTATGTACACTACTATAATGCGTCTATTTAAAGGGCCAGTGTATGTATACTACTATAATGCGTCTATTTAAAGGGCCAGCGTATGTATACAACTATAATGCGTCTATTTAAAGGGCCAGCGTATGTATACTAATATATTGCATCTATTTAAAGGGCCAGCGTATGTATACTACTATAATGCGTCTATTTAAAGGGCCAGCGTATGTACACTAATATAATGCGTCTATTTCAAGGGCCAGCGTATGTATACTACTATAATGCGAATATTTAAAGGGCCAGCGTATGTATTCTACTATAATGCATCTATTTAAAGGGCCAGCGTATGTACACTACTATAATGCGTCTATTTAAAGGGCCAGCGTATGTACACTACTATAATGCGTCTATTTAAAGGGCCAGCGTATGTATACTACTATAATGCGTCTATTTAAAGGGCCAGCGTATGTATTCTACTATAATGCGTCTATTTAAAGGGCCAGTGTATGTGTACTACTATAATACGTCTATTTAAAGGGCCAGCGTATGTATTCTACTATAATGCGTCTATTTAAAGGGCCAGCGTATGTACACTAATATAATGCGTCTATTTAAAGGGCCAGCGTATGTATACTACTATAATGCGTCTATTTAAAGGGCCAGCGTATGTATACTACTATAATGCATCTATTTAAAGGGCCAGCGTATGTATACTACTATAATGCGTCTATTTAAAGGGCCAGCGTATGTACACTACTATAATGCGTCTATTTAAAGGGCCAGTGTATGTACGCTAATATAATACGTCTATTTAAAGGGCCAGCGTATGAATACTACTATAATACGTCTATTTAAAGGGCCAGCGTATGTGTACTACTATAATACGTCTATTTAAAGGGCCAGCGTATGTATACTACTATAATGCGTCTATTTAAAGGGCCAGCGTATGTATACTACTATAATGCGTCTTTTTAAAGGGCCAGCGTATGTACACTAAGAAATGCGACTATTTAAAGGGCCAGCGTATGTACACTTCTATAATGTGTCTATTTAAAGGGCCAGCGTATGTACACTACTATAATGCGTCTATTTAAAGGGCCAGCGTATGTATACTAATATAATGCGTCTATTTAAAGGGCCAGCGTATGTGTACTAATATAATGCGTCTATTTAAAGGGCCAGCGTATGTACACTAATATAATGCGTCTATTTAAAGGGCCAGCGTATGTATTCTACTATAATGCGTCTATTTAAAGGGCCAGCGTAAGTACACTAATACAATGCGTCTATTTAAAGGGCCAGCGTAAGTACACTAATACAATGCGTCTATTTAAAGGGCCAGCGTATGTATACTACTATAATGCGTCTATTTAAAGGGCCAGCGTATGTATACTTCTATAATGCGTCTATTTAAAGGGCCAGCGTATGTATATTACTATAATGCGTCTATTTAAAGGGCCAGCGTATGTACACTAATATAATGCGTCTATTTAAAGGGCCAGTGTATGTATTCTACTATAATGCATCTATTTAAAGGGCCAGCGTATGTATTCTAATATAATGCGTCTATTTAAAGGGCCAGTGTATGTACGCTAATATAATGCGTCTATTTAATGGGCCAGCGTATGAATACTACTATAATGCGTCTATTTAAAGGGCCAGCGTATGTACACTACTATAATGCGTCTATTTAAAGGGCCAGCGTATGTATACTACTATAATGCGTCTTTTTAAAGGGCCAGCGTATGTGTACTACTATAATGCGTCTATTTAAAGGGCCAGCGTATATATACTACTATAATGCGTTTATTTAAAGGGCCAGCGTATGTATACTAATATAATGCGTCTATTTAAAGGGCCAGCGTATGTATACTAATATAATGCGTCTATTTAAAGGGCCAGCGTATGTGTACTACTATAATGCGTCTATTTAAAGGGCCAGCGTATGTGTACTACTATAATGCGAATATTTAAAGGGCCAGCGTATGTATTCTACTATAATGCGTCTATTTAAAGGGCCAGCGTATGTATACTACTATAATGCGTCTATTTAAAGGGCCAGCGTATGTACACTACTATAATGCGTCTATTTAAAGGGCCAGCGTATGTATACTAATATTATGCGTCTATTTAAAGGGCCAGCGTATGTATACTAATATTATGCGTCTATTTAAAGGGCCAGCGTATGTATACTACTATAATGCATCTATTTAAAGGGCCAGCGTATGTATACTACTATAATTCGTCTGTAGAATTTCATAAGCAGTACTCAAGTCCAGGAAGACAAGAGTTGTATTACAAGGATAAGTAAATTGGCTAAAGTTGAAAAAAAGAAAAAGAAAAAAAGGAAAAAAATGAGTAGCGAAAGACAGATAACCACCTTGTGCGTATAAGTGTCATGTATTACACAGTGGGTGTGATACACGTCCCATTAGTGATCAAGGATATGAATCCATTCAGTATCCCGGTGTTCGGGTCCAGTGTAGAGGCATTATGGACGGTTCTGAAAAGAGAAAGTCAAAGTTAATTATCACGGAAGTATCAGTCAAATAAAAGCAGATACAGTGATACCTCGGTTCTCGAACATAATTCGTTCCGGGAGGTCGGTCGAGAACCAAATTGTTCGAGAACCGAAACAAAAAAACCCATAGGAAATAATGGAAACTGGATTAATTCGTTCCAAGCCCCAGAAAATGCCTATTTACTGGCCTAATTTGTATATAATATGTAGAAAAACATGAGTCTCAACAAGAAATAAGAAATAAAAGTGTATTTATTAAAACAAAAAAAAATAAAATGTATTGTACAGTACAGTAAATTGTGTTTCATTTACTGTACCTGTACCAACCTTTATGGCAGGAGGGAATGAAAGTGGAGGGAGGAGGGAAGGGGGATGGTTATTGTTCTGATGGGAAGTCCTCTTCAATAAAAACAGAGGGTAACTGCTCTTTGGGTGTTTCTGTTCTCTGTCTCTTTTGCTGAGGAGAATCAGAATCTTGCTCTGCAGTTGCTTGTCTGATTTCTTTACGGAAGAATTTGTCAATGGTTTGCTGTTTTTTTCTCCTTTGCAAAATTTTGCGGAAAGTGGACATAACATTGTCATTAAAAATGTTAACTGCTCTATTTGCTACCACTTTATCAGGGTGATGTTGTTCAACAAAATTGGCGATTTCTGCCCATTTAGCACACATTTCATGAATAAGGCCACTAGAAATATCCTCCACTCTCTCCTCTTCTTCAGAAGAAATTTCTTCAACCATATCCTTCTGCTGCTGTTGTTGTAGGTGCATCAGTTCCTCGGTGGTTAACTCAGCAGCGTGACCTTCCACAAGTTCGTTGATGTCATCTTGTTGAATGTCAAGGCCCATGGTCTTTCCTATGGCCACAACATCATCAACCACAGCAACATCTTCATCAACGACAGGAGCTGACTCAGGTTCTAAAGCCTCACTGTCCCTTTCGGGCCAAAGTTTTCGCCATGCAGCATACAATGTGCGATGAGTGACATTACTCCAAGCAGTGTCAATCAAGTTTACACAATTCAAGATGTTGAAGTGTTCTTTCCAAAATTCCCTCAGAGTTAACTGTGTGTCATTTGTCACTTCAAAGCACTTCTGGAAGAGGGCCTTTGTGTACAATTTCTTAAAATTGGATATGACCTGTTGGTCCATGGGTTGCAGAATAGGGGTTGTATTGGGGGGTAAGAATTTTACTTTTATGAAGCTATAGTCATCAACTAGATCTTCTTCTAAAGCTGGGGGGTGAGCAGGAGCATTGTCCATCACTAATAGACATTTTAATGGCAAATTTTTTCCTGTCAGGTATTCCTTCACTCGAGGTGCAAAAACTTCACGCACCCACTCTGTAAAGAATTGTCGGGTAACCCAAGCTTTGGCGTTAGACCGCCACATCACAGCCAATTTACTCTTCATGACATTGTGCCTTTTGAATGGCCGGGGATTGTCAGAATGATAGACAAGCAAGGGTTTTACCTTGCAATCACCACTTGCATTTGCACAAAACAAAAGAGTAAGCCTATCTTTCATAGGCTTGTGCCCTGGTAGTGCTTTTTCCTCTTTGGTTATGTAGGTGTTGGCTGGCATTTTTTTCCAGAATAATCCGGTCTCATCGCAGTTGAAGACCTGCTCAGGAACAAACCCTTCTGCCTTGACATAGTCACTAAATTCTTTTATGAAGCTATTAGCAGCCTGCTGGTTTGCACTAGCTGCCTCCCCATGCCTAGTGACGCGATGTATGCCACTTCTATGTCTGAAATTCTCAAACCAACCTCTGCTGGCTTTAAACGTGAAAGCACCTTCACCACTTGTACCAGGTGTTTCTGTGTTCAGGTCACTAAATATTTGGAGTGCTTTCTCACAAATAACGACCTCATTGATGCTGTCACCTGCTAACTCTTTTTCTTTAATGAAAATAAGGAGCAGCTTCTCCATTTCCTCCATTATCTGAGGCCTTTGCTTAGTTAACAGTGTAACACCTTTGGCAACACTGGCAGCCTTTATAACAGCTTTATTCTTAAGGAAGGTAGAGATGGTTGATTTTGGCATGCCATACTCTGCAGACAGATCCGACACACGTGTGCCCTGTTCATATTTGCCAATGATTTCCTTCTTGAGTTCAATCGTTGTTCTCACAGCTTTCCGCTTACCTTTGTCTGCATTACCACTTCTGGCTTTCTTTGGACCCATGTCTAAGGGTTAAATTCAGTGTACAGTACAGTACAGTAATTTGCAGTACAGTGCAGTACTCTCTCTCTCTCACTGACTCACAATGATGACGCAGGCAAGGCGCTGGGCCGAATGAACGCCATTCGGCTCAACTCGGCTAATCTCGGACGTTCGGCTGTTCGAGTTCCAAATATTTGTTCGGATTCCAAGACAAAATTTTCTCGAATTTCCTGTTCGAATACCGATTTGGTCGAAAGTCAAGGCGTTCGAGAACTGAGGTATCACTGTAATTGGTACTCCCGATTCATACCCATTGGTTCCATGGTCTGCAGCCTATACGCCTCCCTTTTTTTTAGGAGGCGCACCCTGTCACCTCCCCTTCTAGGGAGCTCCACCTGTTCCAAGACCTGGAATCAGAGCTGGGCTACTGTATGCTTAATGGCAATAAAATGGGATGGGACTGGTAGATGGGTGAGGTTGCACCTGATGTTAGATTTATGCTGGCGAATGCGGTCCCGCACACACGCTGGGTGGTTTCCCCAACATATGCGAGACCACATTTCATGTGACAAATTCTATAAATTTTTTAATAAAATTCTTGCCTTTAATGTGAATCAAAAGAAATTTTTTTCTTTATGGTAACACTTCTGTCACTTCCCGTGTCTCTGACATATCGAGAGGTTGTCCACAGACCATGACTACGTGGAAATGATTTCTTCTCCTGTCTCACACTCAGCTTTGAGAACATGAACTTCTGACTTCTGACCTTTCTTTTAACCCCTTCCCGACATGCGCCTTAATAGTACGGCGTATGTCGGGTCTGCTTTAAGCAGTAGACAACCGGCTCTAATGCCTCCGATCGGTCCCCAGACCGATCGGAGGCATTAACCTTTCCGGCGCCGCGGTCAAAGCATGCTCCAGGGCCGACGTCCCGTTGCCATGACAGCCGGGAGCCTTGTACAGGCTCCCAGGCTTGTCTGCAAAGCCTCTCTTTTGCAGGCTGGTCTATGCAGCCTGCAAAAGAATGGATGCTTTTTTGCAATGCATTGCAATGCATTAGCATTGTAATGCATTGCATTAGTGATCAGACCCCCTGGGGTTCAACACCCCTAGGGGGTCTAATAAATGCAAAAAAAATAAATAAAAAAAAAGTAAAAAAAAATATAAAAAAATATAAAAAGTATTAAAAGTCACCCCCCTTTCCCTAGAACACATATAAAAGTAGTTAAAAACTGTGAAACATATACATGTTAGGTATCCCCGCGTCCGAAATCGCCCGCTCTACAAATCTATAAAAATATTTCTCCTGTTCGGTAAACGCCGTAGCAGGAAAAATAGTCGAAAGTGCCAAACCGCCGTTTTTTCACTGTTTTGATTCTGATAAAAATTTGAATAAAAAGTGATCAAAGCAATAACATTTCCCGAAAATGGTAGAACTAAAAAGTACACCCGGCCCCGCAAAAAAAGACGCCCTATGCATCCCCGTACACTGACGTATAAAAAAGTTACGCCGTCGGAATATGGCGACTTTTAGAAAAAAAAATTTTTAACACAGTTTTGGAATTTTTTTTAGGGATCAAAATGTAAATAAAACCATATAAATTTGGTATCCCTGGAACCATACCAAAACACAGAATATAAGGGACATGTCATTTTGGCTGCACAGTGAACGCCGTAAAACCAAAGCCCGTAAGAAAGTTGCAGAAATGCATTTTTTCTTCAAATCCACCCCATTCTGAATTTTTTCCTGCTTCCCAGTACATTATATAGAATAAATAATGATGGCATCATGAAGAAAAATTTGTGCCGCAAAAATTAAGACCTCATATGGCTCTGGGAGCAGAGAAATAAAAAAGTTATGGGGTTTAGAAGGAGGGGAGTCAAAAACGAAAAACGAAAATCAAAAAATGCCATCGGCGGGAAGGGGTTAACCAATAATAAACAAACAAAGTAGAATAAATGATTCTTCTCCAATATTCATAGATATACATGTAATGGTATAATCCCTAATAATCTCACAGAAACTAATGTCACCACATATAATCTCACGGTTCATTTTTGATCCTACATTCACTAGGGTTATTCAATGGACAGGTGGGGCCCAAAGGAGAGGGGTCGGACTGAACATTTGTCCCAACAAAGGACAAAATGTGCGTCACGCTATATGCACCACAGCAAATTTAGCTCCACCCACTTCTATGTTGACTCCACCCATTCTCATCTATTTTTCCATGTGCCCCCACACGGTATAATGATCCTACAGTCACCCATAGATGATGTGCCCCCAGATTATAATGTTCCCCTCCTCCAATTGCCCCACAGTATTAAATTCCTCTCCTCGTGCCCCAGTTTAAATTGGCAGAAACTAGAGGGGTAAATTAAACTAAGGAACAGCTGGAGGTTGACATTAAATAGTGGGATTAGTTGGAGAGGGACATTAACCTGGGGGCAAGTAGAGGCGGACATGTCCCCTTCCAGCTACCCCCTATGGTTTTATGTCCTTTCCCAGTTGCCCCCAGTTTACTGTCCCCCTCCATCTGTCCCCAGTTCAATGTTCCCCTTCATCTGCCACCAATTTAATGTCCCCCCTCCACCTGCACCCAGTTTAATGTCTCCCTACATCTATCACCATCTTAATATCCCCCTTCATCTGTCACCAGCTTAATGCCACCTACATTTACCATCAGTTTAATGTTCCCCTTTATCTGCCACCAGCTTAATGCCCCCAACATTTACCACCAGTTTAATGTTCCCCTTTATCTGTCACCAGCTTAATGCCCCCAACATTTACCACCAGTTTAATGTTCCCCTTTATCTGTCACCAGCTTAATGCCCCCTACATTTACCATCAGTTTAATGTTCCCCTTTATCTGCCACCAGCTTAATGCCCCCTACATTTACCATCAGTTTAATGTTCCCCTTTATCTGCCACCAGCTTAATGCCCCCAACATTTACCACCAGTTTAATGTTCCCCTTTATCTGTCACCAGCTTAATGCCCCCTACATTTACCACCAGTTTAATGTTCCCCTTTATCTGCCACCAGCTTAATATCCGCTTTATTTGACACCAGTTTAATTACCCCCCCACTTTCTCACACATGCTATCTATTCTCTCCTCCTTACCTTCCATCAGTCTGCATTCCCAGCTTCGTCTCTCTGTGTAACACCGCACTCTCCTGTATTATCCATTATAGCTCCACCCACACAAGAGTCTGATCCCATGGTCATGACATTATCAAAGGTCCTTGAGTCCACTAGGATTAGCATCTACCTTTACCATTTAGCCTTTACCCTAACCAAGTTTGTTAACAGCAAAACACTTTAGGACAAATTGTAAGCTATCCGGGATGACGGGACAGAAGATTAAAATCGGGATTGTCCCGCCGGATCTGGGACGGTTGGGAGCTATGCGTATAGAATTCACAAGGAATATACGGTGGACTGGTTCATTACAAGCGGAAAGAAATAGACAAGCCAAACTTTTCCTGAATTCATCAGCCAGTTCCCTGCCGCCACTTCCAGGGCTGGGGTTGGGGGGGGCAATTGCTCATGGCCCCAACCCACACAGTGGCCCCCCAATTTGCTCTGCTATGTTAATATATGGTGTTTTTTCGGAGGTAAGTGGCATGGATAGGACACATAGCAGAGAAGGAGGAAGCTCTGTTCCTCGCTCTTCAGAAGGATATGCTGATTGGAGGAGTGGGGATTCTTTTTGGTGCTTCACTGATCAGCACAGTTGCCCTGCACACAGACCACGCTCATGTCATTGATAAAGCTCCTGCCTTACTTCACCGGATTGCTGTCTGGGTTTGTAAACAAGTACTTACAGCTTCCTTGGGATTTTAGTTTATGCTCCCTTATCCTTGTGCTTCAGGAGGGTTATAAATCATCATGGGAAAGCTAATGGCCACAGCCAGTGGCGTAACTAGGAATGGTGGGGCCCGTGGCGAACTTTTGACATGGGCCCCCCCCCCCAACCGATACCAACGCCAAAGACCTCGACCGACCCCTCCTCCGCACTCTATTATGCCCCATAGCGGCCCCTGCACACAGTATTATCCCCCATAGTGGCTCCTGCACATAGTATTATCCCCCATAGTGGCCCCTGCACACAGTATTATCCCCCATAGTGGACCCTGCACACAGTATTATGCCCCATAGTGTCCCCTGCACACAGTATTATCCCCCATAGTGTCCCCTGCACACAGTATTATGTCCCATAGTGGCCCCTGCACATAGTATTATGTCCCACTAGCTTTTACCCGCGACTTCGTCTGCGGTGAGTTGAGAATTGGGTGGACACAGACGTGTGAAACTGTAAAAGTGCTTTAAAAAGTTTGGTGGGCTAGCAAATGTGATTTGATGTGTTATATTGTGTATGTTGTGATACAGACAATGTGATGTGTTATACAGCCTGTGTACAGGAGTATACTGTATATGTATCAGGTACTGTATATAGCAGTGATAGGAGATACATGTAATATATAGTATATACAGCCTGTGTACAGGAGTATATATGTATCAGGTACTGTATATAGCAGTGATAGGTAATACATGTAATATATAGTATATACAGCCTGTGTACAGGAGTATATATGTATCAGGTACTGTATATAGCAGTGATAGGAGATACATGTAATATATAGTATATACACTCACCGGCCACTTTATTAGGTACACCATGCTAGTAATGGGTTGGACCCCCTTTTGCCTTCAGAACTGCCTCAATTCTTCGTGGCATAGATTCAACAAGGTGCTGGAAGCATTCCTCAGAGATTTTGGTCCATATTGACATGATGGCATCACACAGTTGCAGTCGCAGATTTGTCGGCTGCACATCCATGATGCGAATCTCCCGTTCCACCACATCCCAAAGATGCTCCTCTATTGGATTGAGATCTGGTGACTGTGGAGGCCATTGGAGTACAGTGAACTCATTGTCATGTTCAAGAAACCAGTCTGAGATGATTCCAGCTTTATGACATGGCATTGCATTATCCTGCTGAAAGTAGCCATCAGATGTTGGGTACATTGTGGTCATAAAGGGATGGACATGGTCAGCAACAATACTCAGGTAGGCTTTGGCGTTGCAACGATGCTCAACTGGTACCAAGGGGCCTAAAGAGTGCCAAGAAAATATTCCCCACACCATGACACCACCACCACCAGCCTGAACCGTTGATACAAGGCAGGATGGATCCATGCTTTCATGTTGTTGACGCCAAATTCTGACCCTACCATCCGAATGTCGCAGCAGAAATCGAGACTCATCAGACCAGGCAACGTTTTTCCAATCTTTAATTGATCAATTTCGATGAGCTTGTGCAAATTGTAGACTCAGTTTCCTGTTCTTAGCTGAAAGGAGTGGCACCCGGTGTGGTCTTCTGCTGCTGTAGCCCATCTGTAGCCTCAAAGTTGGACGTACTGTGCGGCGTTCAGAGATGCTCTTCTGGCTACCTTGGTTGTAACGGGTGGCTATTTGAGTCACTGTTGCCTTTCTATCAGCTCGAACCAGTCTGGCCATTCTCCTCTGACCTCTGGCATCAACAACGCATTTCCGCCCACAGAACTGCCGCTCACTGGATGTTTTTTCTTTTTCGGACCATTCTCTGTAAACCCTAGAAATGGTTGTGCGTGAAAACCCCAGTGGATCAGCAGTTTCTGAAATACTCAGACCAGCCCTTCTGGCACCAACAACCATGCCACGTTCAAAGGCACTCAAATCACCTTTCTTCCCCATACTGATGCTCGGTTTGAACTGCAGGAGATTGTCTTGACCATGTCTACATGCCTAAATGCACTGAGTTGCCGCCATGTGATTGGCTGATTAGAAATTAAGTGTTAACGAGCAGTTGACAGGTGTACCTAATAAAGTGGACGGTGAGTGTACAGCCTGTGTACAGGAGTATATATGTATCAGGTACTGTATATAGCAGTGATAGGTAATACATGTAATATATAGTATATACAGCCTGTGTACAGGAGTATATATGTATCAGGTACTGTATATAGCAGTGATAGGAGATACATGTAATATATAGTATATACAGCCTGTGTACAGGAGTATATATGTATCAGGTACTGTATATAGCAGTGATAGGAGATACATGTAATATATAGTATATACAGCCTGTGTACAGGAGTATATATGTATCAGGTACTGTATATAGCAGTGATAGGTAATACATGTAATATATAGTATATACAGTCTGTGTACAGGAGTATATATGTATCAGGCGCTGTATATAGCAGTGATAGGAGATACATGTAATATATAGTATATACAGCCTGTGTATAGGAGTATATATGTATCAGGTACTGTATATAGCAGTGATAGGAGATACATGTAATTATATAGTATATACAGTCTGTGTACAGGAGTATATATGTATCAGGCGCTGTATATAGCAGTGATAGGTAATACATGTAATTATATAGTATATACAGCCTGTGTACAGGAGTATATATGTATCAGGTACTGTATATAGCAGTGATAGGTAATACATGTAATTATATAGTATATACAGCCTGTGTACAGGAGTATATATGTATCAGGTACTGTATATAGCAGTGATAGGAGATACATGTAATTATATAGTATATACAGCCTGTGTACAGGAGTATATATGTATCAGGTACTGTATATAGCAGTGATAGGAGATACATGTAATATATAGTATATACAGCCTGTGTACAGGAGTATATATGTATCAGGCACGGTATATAGCAGTGATAGGTAATACATGTAATATATAGTATATACAGCCTGTGTACAGGAGTATATATGTATCAGGTACTGTATATAGCAGTGATAGGAGATACATGTAATTATATAGTATATACAGCCTGTGTACAGGAGTATATATGTATCAGGCGCTGTATATAGCAGTGATAGGAGATACATGTAATATATAGTATATACAGCCTGTGTACAGGAGTATATATGTATCAGGCGCTGTATATAGCAGTGATAGGAGATACATGTAATATATAGTATATACAGCCTGTGTACAGAAGTATATATGTATCAGGTACTGTATATAGCAGTGATAGGAGATACATGTAATTACAATGTGATGTGTTGTATTGTGTATATATATAGTGGAAAGCTATATGTAAATGTGAGTGAGTAGAGTGAGGGCTACTCCTGAGGTGACAGTAAGGAGTGTGCAGGCAGGTTGAGGCAGGAAATGGCAGGCAGTGTGTGTGAGTCTATAGCTGGGGCTAGGAGTCCTGCTTTTGTGAGTCTCCTGCTAGGAAGCCATGTTGTTTAGTGGCACCAAAAGTAGCCTGTGACTCAATCCTAAGGGAAAACTATGTTTGTGGAAAATTGCACGCAAATCCGTCCAGGCGTTTTAGCGTGATTGAGGAACAAACATCCAAACTCACAAACATCCAAACACACAAACTTTCACACTTATAATATTAGTAGGATAGTGGCCCCTGCACACAGTATTATCCCCCCATAGTGGCCCCTGCACACAGTATTATCCCCCCATAGTGGCCCCTGCACACAGTATTGTACCCCATAGTGGCCCCTGCACACAGTATTATACTCCATAGTTGCCCCTCCACACACTATTATGTCCCCATAATGGCCCCTGCACACAGTATTATGTTCCCATAGTGGCCCCTGCACACAGTATTATCCCCTATAATGGCCCCTGCACACAGTATTATGTTCACATGATGGTCCCTGCACACAGTATTATCCGCCATAGTGGCCCCTGCACACAGTATTATCCGCCATAGTGGCCCCTGCACACACTATTATGTTCCCATAGTGGCCCCTGCACACAGTATTATCCCCCATAGTGGCCCCTGCACACAGTATTATACCCCATAGTGGCCCCTGCACACAGAATTATAGCCCATAGTGGCCCCTGCACACAGTATTATGCCCCATAGTGGCCCACAGTATTATCCCCCATAGTGGCCCCTGCACACAGTATTATTCCCCATAGTGGACCCTGCACACAGTATTATGCCCCATAGTGGCCCCTGCACACAGTATTATGCCCCATAGTGGCCCACAGTATTATCCCCCATAGTGGCCCCTGCACACAGTATTATGTCCCATAGTGGCCCCTGCACCCAGTATTATGTCCCATAGTGGCCCCTGCACACAGTATTATCCCCCATAGTGGCCCCTGCACACAGTATTATCCCCCATAGTGGACCCTGCACACAGTATTATGTCCCATAGTGGCCCCTGCACCCAGTATTATACCCCATAGTGGCCCCTGCACACAGTATTATCCCCCATAGTGGCCCCTGCACCCAGTATTATGCCCCATAGTGGCCCCTGCACACAGTATTATCCCCCCATAGTGGCCCCTGCACACAGTATTATGTCCCTTAGTGGCACCTGCACACAGTATTGTACCCCATAGTGGCCCCTGCACACAGTATCATGTCCCTTAGTGGCCCCTGCACACAGTATTATAGCCCATAGTGGCTCCTGCACACAGTATTATCCCCCATAGTGGCCCCTGCACACAGTATTATGTCCCATAGTGGACATCCATAAACAATTATTATACTCTGGGGTCTTTTCAGACCCCAGAGTATCGGAGACCCGGGGGAATAAAAACATAAAAAATGACTGTTTCTTACCTGTCCCCGGCTCCTATGCTGTCTTCTCCACTGCCGTCCTTCTTCTATGATGTCGGACGTCTCATGAAGCAGGCCAGGTTCATGTGACGTCAGAGACGTCAGACAACTAGGACGGAGGCCTGGCAGGATCGTGGAGTAACACTGTTTGTTACATTCCCTTACCTCTCCCGGTCCGCTGATCATTATACTCGGGGGTCTGCAAAGACCCCCGATTATAATGATAGTATATGTGGGGCCCGCGGTGTCACTTACCGATCCTGGCCCAGCCAGGATCGGCAAGTAAATAGAGCCCATAATGGCCTATTAAACAAAAAAAAAAAACAGCGGTAGTGGCTGTCACCGGGCCCCCTAATGGCCCGGGCCCTGTGGCAGCCGCCTCCGCTGCCTCTGCAGTAGTTACGCCACTGGCCACAGCATTGTTGTATCATCACCATGTGTCTCATAGTGGCCATGTGGTGTAATTACAGCCTCATCCCATTCATTTCTATGAGACAGATGGCGTGCAATGTAAAAAGGGAAGAGGTCACGGAGCTTGCACAAGTGACACGGACACTATTAATGACTGATAAGTGGTGGCCCTTAGTGTTAGGCTTCCCCTGATCTCTTATTTAGCGATCTTGAGGATAGCTCAGCATTAAAAATAAACAGGACAAGCCCTTTAATGTAGAATCTGAAACTGAAAGCAAGTCATATCTTATCTGACACGTCTGCGATATGGAAACTATAAAATAATGCAGAATATGAGGGACATCCCAGTGACAGCCTGTATTAATGGTAGGTCCATATATTACGTACATGGTCACAGGGAGGGGTGAGCTGTGACCACCTATTGTCAATGGTGTGATCCTGTGTTATCTCTGTATCAGTGTTATCTGTTATTGTAATCCTGCCTGGGCTCATAATGGCATAACTGCTACAAAACGTCATCTCCACAGAACAGGAGGTGTCAGCTGTGTACAGGGCGCTGGGAGAAAACTGAAATATGGGGATTTCTTTTACAATATAGATCATGAAATATAAAACTTTGATTCAACAATGTTAGTAGATGATGTACCTCTCAGCAATCACATGGACCATAGGACCTACAGAGTGGGCATGCTCTGTCACCTGTCCACATGTAATTGTCTATGGAGGGGAGGAGGTGAGCGGTGACCACCTATACACAATGCTGTGATCCTGTGTTATCTCTAGATTCGGCGTTCCCTCTCTGCTCGGCACACTGTAGGGCAGATTGACTACTCTCAGTAGAAGCTCCATAATAGACTCCTCAGAATAGACTTGTGTAAAAAGTGGCCCAAACTGAGTGACCTTATAGGAAGCAGAGACTAAAGATACACCAGATTGATTATATACTCTCAGGTACTGTGATAAATCTGAGAAATGTCCAGTCTGACCAAACTTATTCTTATCTGGTTATGTGGGGACCAGTGGCGTAACTAGGAATGGCGGGGCCCCGTGGCGAACTTTTGACATGGGGCCCCCCCCGACACCGAAGATCTCGACCGAGTCCCTCCTACGCATTCCTGTGCGCTCTATTATGTCCCATAGTGGCCCCTGCACACAGTATTATGTCCCTTAGTGGCCCCTGCACACAGTATTATGTCCCATAGTGGCCCCTACACACAGTATAATGTCCCATAGTGGCCCCTGCACACAGTATTATACCCAATAGTGGCCCCTGCACACAGTATAATGTCCCATAGTGGCCCCTGCACACAGTATTATGTCCCTTAGTGGCCCCTGCACACAGTATTATACCCAATAGTGGCCCCTGCACACAGTATTATGTCCCTTAGTGGCCCCTGCACACAGTATTATGTCCCTTAGTGGCCCCTGCACACAGTATTATACCCAATAGTGGCCCCTGCACACAGTATTATGTCCCTTAGTGGCCCCTGCACACAGTATTATGTCCCATAGTGGCCCCTGCACACAGTATTATGTCCCTTAGTGGCCCCTGCACACAGTATTATGTCCCTTAGTGGCCCCTACAGGACTAAATACTGTCACCGCTGATCGCTATACCAGGACAAATTGTGGATAAAAAAAAATCTGGCCCTGTGCATTACAATTTAGTAACTCCATGTGCCTCATATTAATAGCAGTTAATCCCATCATCTCCCTCACATTAAGCCTTGTGTACCTCACCATAAGAGTTACTGATATGTGAGAGACATGGAGGTATTAATAAAGTATCTTCATTACTATTACCCCCAAATGTCTCACATATCAGTAACTCTTATGGTGAGGCACACAGGGGTTAATGTGAGTGACATGATGGGGTTAACTGCTATTACTATGAGGCACATGGAGTTACTAAAACACAAGTAATCCCCCCAAATGCCTGATAGTAATAAGTAACCCCAGTACGTACCTGTGTACCTGATAGTAATAAGTAACCCCAGTACGTACCTGTGTACCTGATAGTAATAAGTAACCCCAGTACGTACCTGTGTAGCTTCAGTTTCATTTTCCTAGAGCAGCTTCTTCCTCTTCTCTTCTGTGCTGGACGGCAGGGATAAGCCCCGCCTCCTCCTCTCATTGGTGGGCAGAGGACAGCAGAGAAAGGGAGGGGGGAGAGAGAGGGAGCGTCCTGCAGCGCTGACAGGAGCCAGAGCTGCAGCTCCTGTGTCTCAGCCGTTGCTGCAGCTTCGGGGCCCCCTGTTGGTGGAAAGTATTCCACCAACAGGGGGCCCCGATCATTATACTCGGGGGTCCGAAAAGACCTCCGAGCATAATGATAGCAGTGGTAGCAGCTGTCACCGGGCCCCTAATGTCCCGGGCCCTGTGGCAGCTGCTACCGCTGCTATGGTGGTAGTTACGCCACTGGTGGGGACATTGTATCTACTAAGCTTATCTGCAGGAACACTAAGTGGGTGTGGTATATATATAAAGTGTATATATATATATATATATATATATATATCTTACATCATACAAGCTTCCTTATTTGTGGCCAGTTAGTCATTGTGATAAAACTGAAGTCAGCTGATTTACCGCTATACTTTACATCATCCTCTATGATACATATGCTTGTATATAGTGCTATGGACGATGCTGATATAACCTGGATATCTCCTGTATATAATTACATCTGTACAGCTGGTATAACCTGGGTATCCCCTGTATATAATTATATATGTAGAGCTGGTATAACCTGGGTATATACTGTATATAATTATATATGTACAGCTGGTATAAACTGGGTATATCCTGTATATAATTATATATGTACAGCTGGTATAACCTGGGTATATACTGTATATAATTATATGTGTACAGCCGGTATAACCTGGGTATCTCCTGTATATAATTATATATGTACAGCTAGTATAACCTGGGTATCTCCTGTATATAATTATATATGTACAGCTGGTATAACCTGGGTATCCCCTGTATATAATTATATATGTACAGCTGGTATAACCTGGGTATATACTGTATATAATTATATATGTACAACTGGTATAACCTGGGTATCTCCTGTATATAATTATATATGTACAGCCGATATAACCTGGGTATATACTGTATATAGTTATATATGTACAACTAGTATAACCTGGGTATCTCCTGTATATAATTATATATGTACAGCTAGTATAACCTGGGTATCTCCTGTATATAATTATATATGTACAGCTGGTATAACCTGGGTATCTCCTGTATATAATTATATATGTACAGCTAGTATAACCTGGGTATCTCCTGTATATAATTATATATGTACAGCTGGTATAACCTGGGTATCTCCTGTATATAATTATATATGTACAGCTGTTATAACCTGGGTATACACTGTATATAATTATATATGTACAGCTGGTATAACCTGGGTATCTCCTGTATATAATTATATATGTACAGCCGGTATAACCTGGGTATCTCCTGTATATAATTATATATGTACAGCTGGTATAACATGGGTATATACTGTATATAATTATATATGTACAGCTGGTATAACCTGGGTATCTCCTGTATATAATTATATATGTACAGCTGGTATAACCTGGGTATCTCCTGTATATAATTATATATGTACAGCTGGTATAACCTGGGTATCTCCTGTATATAATTATATATGTACAGCTGGTATAACATGGGTATATACTGTATATAATTATATATGTACAGCTGGTATAACCTGGGTATCTCCTGTATATAATTATATATGTACAGCTGGTATAACCTGGGTATCTCCTGTATATAATTATATATGTACAGCTGTTATAACCTGGGTATATACTGTATATAATTATATATGTACAGCTGGTATAACCTGGGTATATACTGTATATAATTATATATGTACAGCTGGTATAACCTGGGTATCTCCTGTATATAATTATATATGTACAGCCAGTATAACCTGTGTATCTCCTGTATATAATTCTATATGTACAGCTGGTATAACCTGGTATACACTGTATAGTCTCTGCTTCGGAGCACTGAAGCCTGTTATTCTATTGTGTGTGACACTTAGGGAAGTGCTGTTATATTCTGTGGCTGAGGATGCTACGTAGGTGGGATATATGTGAGGTCATTACATAGCAGACTTTATATAGAAGTCTCAGCCTCTTTCATCTCAGTATCAGATATCCATCGCTTCCTCTTACACTGGAAATCTTCACTTCTCCCATTCTGTGATTATCAGACGGCGGCCGAGACCATGAGACCTTTATTCTGGAGCCTTATATTCCTTCTTCACATGACATGTGAGTTAAACATTTATTCCCATGTTATTACATGAGTTATCTTATATATATATATATTTGGAGAATCAATAATTCTAGAGACATATATATGCCAGCCAATGATCCGAGTAATGTGTCTGTCTGTTGGAGGGGAATATACAGAAGAGATGCTTACATATATACCTCTAGTATTACTGACCTATTATATACAGTGTATGGTATACTAGCTTTTACCCGCGACTTTGTCTGCGGTGATTTGAGAATTGAGACGTGTGAAACTGTAAAAGTGCTTTAAAAAGTTTGTTGGGATAGCAGATGTGATCTGTTATATTGTGTACTAGCTGGTACGCGCGACTTCGTCTGCGGTGATTGTAGCAGTGGGTATATACAGGCACGGGTAACGTTTTCGTACTGTGTATAAGGGATGGGATATGAAATGTAACTTTGTATCTTGTTGTTGCTATAATTCTGAGAATACGTGAGACTTTTGTGTTGAATGTAATTTGTATTTCAGCTGCTATACGGTGTTGTTATAATCTGTACATAGTGTCTTTGGGACAGAGGTATTACAGGTGAATATACTTCGATATACGACATTGTATGCTTTGTTATTTTCCGCCAGTACATGTAAGTTTTGGGCACAGGATACTCTTGAGCAGCCACATAAAGTCTGGCCCTGTGCATGACAGTTTAGTAACTCCATGTGCCTCTTATTAATAGCAATTAACCCCATCATGTCCCTGACATTAACCCTTGTGTAAGAGTTACTGATATGTGAGAGACTTGGAGGTAATAATTAAGTATCTTCATTATTGAGGTCTTTTATTAGTACCTCCATGTCTCACATATTAGTAACCTTTATATGGGGCACACAGGGGTTAATATGAGGGACATGATGGGGTTTATTCCTATTATTGTGAGGCACCTGGAGTTACTAACACTAAACTAATAACCCCAAATGCCGGACATTAATGAGAACAGTAATCCTATGTACCTGTGTGTTTTTCAGTTTCACTTTGCTAGCAGCTTCCTCTCCTCCTCGGGGAATGTTTGCAGGATGCAGACCACTATAGCAGGCACAGACCTGAGCGATTAAGCTCCACCCCCTGGGTTTCCTGCACCCCTCTCAAAGGGGAGTGTCCTTATGCCTCAGCTCTAGCACAGCACTGAAGACTCGGACTTCATTTAACTCTTGCAGGTCCTGTGCTGCTGGCGTGCCAGTGAAATATGGCAGGAGTGCCACTCTTGGCACGTGTGCCAGGGGTTGCTGACCTCTGCTGTAGAGGGTAATATGAATTTTGTGGCTTGCTATGGTCCAAAGTGTGTGAGATTGCAGAGATAGTGATGTGAGTTTGGGTTTTGTGGGGGTCCTGGGAAAAACGTATGTGCGCTATTGTGACGAAAAGTAGCCTATTGCGCAATCGAGTGTAGTGACTATGTTTGTGGAAAATTTCAGCCAAATCGGTGGAGCGGGTTTTGCGTGATTGAGGAACAAACATCCAAACTCATATTAATAGGATATGGACACTGCACAGTACCACTTCTCTTGTCTTGTACAGTATATATAGACACTGCACAATACCACTTCTCTTGTCCTGTATATATAGACACTGCACAGTACCACTTCTCTTGTCCTGTATATATGGACACTGCACAGTACCACTTCTCTTCTCCTGTATATATGGACACTGCACAGTACCACTTCTCTTCTCCTGTATATATGGACACTGCACAGTACCACTTCTCTTCTCCTGTATATATGGACACTGCACAGTACCACTTCTCTTGTCCTGTATATATAGACACTGCACAGTACCACTTCTCTTGTCCTGTATATATGGACACTGCACAGTACCACTTCTCTTGTCCTGTATATATGGACACTGCACAGTACCACTTCTCCTGTCCTGTATATATGGACACTGCACAGTACCACTTCTCCTGTATATATGGACACTGCACAGTACCACTTCTCCTGTCCTGTATATATGGACACTGCACAGTACCACTTCTCCTGTCCTGTATATATGGACACTGCACAGTACCACTTCTCTTGTCCTGTATATATGGACACTGCACAGTACCACTTCTCTTGTCCTGTATATATAGACACTGCACAGTACCACTTCTCTTGTCCTGTATATATGGACACTGCACAGTACCACTTCTCTTGTCCTGTATATATGGACACTGTACAGTACCACTTCTCTTCTCCTGTATATATGGACACTGCACAGTACCACTTCTCCTGTCCTGTATATATGGACACTGCACAGTACCACTTCTCCTGTCCTGTATATATGGACACTGCACAGTACCACTTCTCCTGTATATATGGACACTGCACAGTACCACTTCTCCTGTCCTGTATATATGGACACTGCACAGTACCACTTCTCCTGTCCTGTATATATGGACACTGCACAGTACCACTTCTCCTGTCCTGTATATACGGACACTGCACAGTACCACTTCACTTGTCCTGTATATATGGACACTGCACAGTACCACTTCTCCTGTCCTGTATATATGGACACTGCACAGTACCACTTCTCCTGTATACAGTCCTATGAAAAAGTTTGGGCACCCCTATTAATCTTAATCATTTTTAGTTCTAAATGGACACAGTAATATTTCAGGATTGAAATGAGGTTTATTGTACTAACAGAAAATGTGCAATATGCATTAAACCAAAATTTGACCGGTGCAAAAGTATGGGCACCCTTATCATTTTATTGATTTGAATTCCCCTAACTACTTTTTACTGACTTACTGAAGCACAAAATTGGTTTTGTAACCTCAGTGAGCTTTGAACTTCATAGCCAGATGTATCCAATCATAAGAAAAGGTATTTAAGGTGGCCAATTGCAAGTTGTTCTCCTATTTGAATCTCCTCTGAAGAGTGGCATCATGGGCTACTCAAAACAACTCTCAAATGATCTGAAAACAAAGATTGTTCAACATAGTTGTTCAGGGGAAGGATACAAAACGTTGTCTCAGAGATTTAACCTGTCAGTTTCCACTGTGAGGAACATAGTAAGGAAATGGAAGACCACAGGGACAGTTCTTGTTAAGCCCAGAAGTGGCAGGCCAAGAAAAATATCAGAAAGACAGAGAAGAAGAATGGTGAGAACAGTCAAGGACAATCCACAGACCACCTCCAAAGAGCTGCAGCATCATCTTGCTGCAGATGGTGTCACTGTGCATCGGTCAACTATACAGCGCACTTTGCACAAATAGAAGCTGTATGGGAGAGTGATGAGAAAGAAGCCGTTTCTGCACGTACGCCACAAATAGAGTTGCCTGAGGTATGAAAAAGCACATTTGGACAAGGCAGCTTCATTTTGGAAACAAAAATTGAGTTGTTTGGTTATAAAAAAAGGCGTTATGCATGGCGTCCAAAAAGAAACAGCATTCCAAGAAAAACACATGCTACCCACTGTAAAATTTGGTGGAGGTTCCATCATGCTTTGGGGCTGTGTGGCCAATGCCGGCATCGGGAATCTTGTTAAAGTTGAGAGTCGCATGGATTCCACTCAGTATCAGCAGATTCTTGAGAATAATGTTCAAGAATCAGTGATGAAGTTGAAGTTACGCCGGGGATGGATATTTCAGCAAGACAATGATCCAAAACACCGCTCCAAATCCTCAGGCATTCATGCAGAGGAACAATTACAATGTTCTGGAATGGCCATCCCAGTCCCCAGACCTGAATATCATTGAACATCTGTGGGATGATTTGAAGCGGGCTGTCCATGCTCGGCGACCATCTAACTTAACTGAACTTGAATTGTTTGTCCAAAATACCTTTATCCAGGATCCAGGAACTGATTAAGAGCTACAGGAAGCGACTAGAGGCTGTTATCTTTGCAAAAGGAGGATCTACTAAATATTAATGTCACTTTTCTGTTGAGGTGCCCATACTTTTGCACTGGTCAAATTTTGGTTTAATGCATATTGCACATTTTCTGTTAGTACAATAAACCTCATTTCAATCCTGAAATATTACTGTGTCCATCAGTTATTAGATATATCAAACTGAAATGGCTGTTATAAACACCAAAATATTTAGAACTAAAAATGATTAAGATTAATAGGGGTGCCCAAACTTTTTCATAGGACTGTATATGGACACTGCACAGTACCACTTCTCCTGTCCTGTATATATGGACACTGCACAGTACCACTTCTCTTCTCCTGTATATACGGACACTGCACAGTACCACTTCTCCTGTCCTGTATATATGGACACTACACAGTACCACTTTTCCTATCCTGTATATATGGACACTGCACAGTACCACTTCTCCTGTGCTGTATATATGGACACTGCACAGTACCACTTCTCCTGTCCTGTATATATGGACACTGCACAGTACCACTTCTCTTGTCCTGTATATATGGACACTGCACAGTACCACTTCTCCTGTCCTGTATATATGGACACTGCACAGTACCATTTCTCTTGTCCTGTATATATGGACACTGCACAGTACCACTTCTCTTGTCCTGTCTATAAGGACATTGCACAGTACCACTTCTCCTGTCCTGTATATATGGACACTGCACAGTACCATTTCTCTTGTCCTGTATATATGAACAGTGCACAGTACCACTTCTCTTGTCCTGTCTATAAGGACATTGCACAGTACCACTTCTCCTGTCCTGTATATATGGACACTGCACAGTACCACTTCTCTTCTCCTGTCTATAAGGACACTGCACAGTACCACTTCTCCTGTCCTGTATATATGGACACTGCACAGTACCATTTCTCTTGTCCTGTATATATGGACACTGCACAGTACCACTTCTCTTCTCCTGTCTATAAGGGCACTGCACAGTACCACTTCTCCTGTCCTGTATATATGGACACTGCACAGTACCACTTCTCCTGTCCTGTATATATGGACACTGCACAGTACCACTTCTCCTGTCCTGTATATATGGACACTGCACAGTACCACTTCTCCTGTCCTGTATATATGGACACTGCACAGTACCACTTCTCCTGTCCTGTATATATAGACACTGCACAGTACCACTTCTCCTGTCCTGTATATATAGACACTGCACAGTACCACTTCTCCTGTCCTGTATATATGGACACTGCACAGTACCACTTCTCCTGTCCTGTATATATGGACACTGCACAGTACCACTTCTCTTGTCCTGTATATATGGACACTGCACAGTACCACTTCTCCTGTCCTGTATATATGGACACTGCACAGTACCACTTCTCTTCTCCTGTATATATAGACACTACACAGTACCACTTCTCCTGTCCTGTATATATGGACACTGCACAGTACCACTTCTCCTGTCCTGTATATATGGACACTGCACAGTACCACTTCTCCTGTCCTGTATATATGGACACTGCACAGTACCACTTCTCTTGTCCTGTATATATGGACACTGCACAGTACCACTTCTCATTCTATATGCTGGAGATGTAAATCTATGTACAGTACAACTTCCAATGATGCATTTCACTATTTTTTTTCTCCTTTTAGACAGTCAGTGTGACAACCTCTGCGGGATGACGGCTGTGGTATATGGGACATACGGTGGCATCATAAGACTACCGGTGGAGAATGCGGGCATAGACGACATCACCTGGATTCACAATAACAATCGCATCGCATCGACTGGGCCACAAAAAACGATCCATGTCACAAGTTTATACAATGGGAAGCTGGAGAGTGACCAGAACGGCTCCTTAGTCATCAAGAATCTGCGACAGGAGGACGAAGGGACGTACGAAGCAAGTATAAAGTTCCAAGATGGGAACATGTGTACAGTGACCTACAAGCTCCGGGTCTACCGTAAGTCATTGCCATATGCCTGAAATGGTTAATCCTGTGTCCTTAACACTTCGCCCCTCCCTAGAGAACATACCGTCATATCTGTAAGACCTAGGGAGGATAAATGAAGTCGCCTTATTTCACAACTAGCCAACATGTTAACCCTCATCTGACCGCTGGCAAATATTATCCAGACTTGTATACAGTGCCAGCCATAGTGTACCCCTCATCTCATACAGTGCCAGTCATAGCGTACCCCTCATCTCATACAGTGCCAGTCATAGTGTACCCCTCATCTCATACAGTGCCAGCCATAGTGTACCCCTCATCTCATACAGTGCCAGTCATAGCGTACCCCTCATCTCATACAGTGCCAGCCATAGTGTACCCCTCATCTCATACAGTGCCAGTCATAGCGTACCCCTCATCTCATACAGTGCCAGTCATAGCGTACCCCTCATCTCATACAGTGCCAGCCATAGTGTACCCTTCATCTCATACAGTGCCAGCCATACTGTACCCCTCATCTCATATAGTGCCAGCCATAGTGTACCCCTCATCTCATACAATGCCAGCCATAGCGTACCCCTCATCTCATACAGTGCCAGCCATAGTGTACCCCTCATCTCATACAGTGCTAGCCATAGTGTACCCCTCATCTCATACAGTACCAGCCATAGTGTACCCTTCATTTCATACAGTGCCGGCCATAGTGTACCCCTCATCTCATACAGTGCCAGCCATAGTGTACCCCTCATCTCATACTGTGCCAGCCATAGTGTACCCTTCATCTCATACAGTGCCAGCCATATGGTACCCCTCATCTCATACTGTGCCAGCCATAGCGTACCCCTCATCTAATACAGTGCCAGCATAGTGTACCCTTCATCTCATACAGTGCCAGCCATAGTGTACCCCTCATCTCATACAGTGCCAGCCATAGTGTACCCCTCATCTCATACAGTGCCAGCCATAGTGTACCCCTCATCTCATACAGTGCCAGCCATAGTGTACCCCTCATCTCATACAGTGCCAGCCATAGGGTACCCCTCATCTCATACTGTGCCAGCCATAGCGTACCCCTCATCTCATACAGTGCCAGCATAGTGTACCCCTCATCTCATACAGTACCAGCCATAGTGTACCCCTCATCTCATACAGTGCCAGCATAGTGTACCCTCATCTCATACTGTGCCAGCATAGCGTACCCCTCATCTCATACAGTGCCAACCATAGTGTACCCCTCATCTCATGCAGTGCCAGCCATAGCATACCCCTCATCTCATACAGTGCCATAGTGTACCCCTCATCTCATACAGTGCCATAGCGTACCCCTCATCTCATACAGTGCCATAGCGTACCCCTCATCTCATACAGTGCCATAGCGTACCCCTCATCTCATACAGTGCCAGCCATAGTGTACCCCTCATCTCATACAGTGCCAGCCATAGTGTACCCCTCATCTCATACAGTGCCAACCATAGTGTACCCCTCATCTCATACAGTGCAAGCCATAGTGTACCCCTCATCTCATACAGTGCCAGCCATAGAGTACCCCTCATCTCATACAATGCCAGCCATAGCGTACCCCTCATCTCATACAGTGCCAGCCATAGTGTACCCCTCATCTCATACAGTGCCAGCCGTAGCGTACCCCTCATCTCATACAGTGCCAGCCGTAGTGTATCCCTCATCTCATACAGTGCCAGCCATAGTGTACCCCTCATCTCATACTGTGCCAGCCATAGTGTACCCTTCTTCTCATACAGTGCTGGCCATAGTGTATCCTTCATCTCATACAGTACCAGCCATAGTGTGCCCCTCATCTCATACAGTGCCAGCCATAGCGTACCCCTCATCTCATACAGTGCCAGCATAGCGTACCCTTCATTTCATACAGTGCCAACCATAGTGTACCCCTCATCTCATACACTGCCAGCCATAGTGTATCCCTCATCTCATACAGTGCCAGCATAGCGTACCCTTCATTTCATACAGTGCCAGCCATAGTGTACTCCTCATCTCATACAGTGCCAGCCATAGTGTACCCCTCATCTCATACTGTGCCAGCCATAGTGTACCCTTCATCTCATACAGTGCCAGCCATAGGGTACCCCTCATCTCATACTGTGCCAGCCATAGCGTAACCCTCATCTCATACAGTGCCAGCCATAGCGTACCCCTCATCTCATACAGTGCCAGCCATAGCGTACCCCTCATCTCATACAATGCCAGCCATAGCGTACCCCTCATCTCATACAGTGCCAGCCATAGTGTACCCCTCATCTCATACAGTGCCAGCCATAGCGTACCCCTCATCTCATACAGTGCCAGCCATAGAGTACCCCTCATCTCATACAGTACCAGCCATAGTGTACCCCTCATCTCATACAGTGGCAGCCATACTGTACCCCTCATCTCATACAATACCAGCCATAGCGTACCCCTCATCTCATACAGTGCCAGCCATAGCGTACCCCTCATCTCATACAGTGCCAGCCATAGCGTACCCTTCTTCTCATACAGTGCTGGCCATAGTGTACCCTTCATCTCATACAGTACCAGCCATAGTGTACCCCTCATCTCATACAGTGCAAGCCATAGTGTACCCCTCATCTCATACAGTGCCAGCCATAGCGTACCCCTCATCTCATACACTGCCAGCCATAGTGTATCCCTCATCTCATACACTGCCAGCATAGCGTACCCTTCATTTCATACAGTGCCAGCCATAGTGTACCCCTCATCTCATACAGTGCCAGCCATAGTGTACCCCTCATCTCATACAGTGCCAGCCATAGTGTACCCCTCATCTCATACTGTGCCAGCCATAGTGTAACCTTCATCTCATACAGTGCCAGCCATAGGGTACCCCTCATCTCATACTGTGCCAGCCATAGCGTACTCCTCATCTCATACAGTGCCAGCACAGTGTACCCCTCATCTCATACAGTGCCAGCCATAGCGTACCCCTCATCTCATACAGTGCCAGCCATAGTGTACCCCTCTTCTCATACAGTACCAGCCATAGTGTACCCCTCATCTCATACAGTGGCAGCCATACTGTACCCCTCATCTCATACAATGCCAGCCATAGCGTACCCCTCATCTCATACAGTGCCAGCCATAGCGTACCCCTCATCTCATACAGTGCCAGCCATAGCGTACCTCTCATCTCATACAGTGCCAGCCATAGTGTACCCCTCATCTCATACAGTGTCAGCCATAGCGTACCCCTCATCTCATACAGTGCCAGCCATAGCGTACCCCTTATCTCATACTGTGCCAGCCATAGTGTACCCCTCATCTCATACAGTGCTAGCATAGTGTACCCCTCATCTCATACAGTGCCAGCCATAGCGTACCCCTCATCTCATACAATGCCAGCCATAGCGTACCCCTCATCTCATACAGTGCCAGCCATAGTGTACCCCTCATCTCATACAGTGCCAGCCGTAGCGTACCCCTCATCTCATACAGTGCCAGCCATAGAGTACCCCTCATCTCATACAGTACCAGCCATAGTGTACCCCTCATCTCATACAGTGGCAGCCATACTGTACCCCTCATCTCATACAATACCAGCCATAGCGTACCCCTCATCTCATACAGTGCCAGCCATAGCGTACCCCTCATCTCATACAGTGCCAGCCATAGCGTACCCTTCTTCTCATACAGTGCTGGCCATAGTGTACCCTTCATCTCATACAGTACCAGCCATAGTGTATCCCTCATCTCATACAGTGCAAGCCATAGTGTACCCCTCATCTCATACAGTGCCAGCCATAGCGTACCCCTCATCTCATACACTGCCAGCCATAGTGTATCCCTCATCTCATACACTGCCAGCATAGCGTACCCCTCATCTCATACAGTGCCAGCCATAGTGTACCCTTCATCTCATACAGTACCAGCCATAGTGTACCCCTCATCTCATACAGTGCCAGCCATAGTGTACCCCTCATCTCATACAGTGCCAGCCATAGTGTACCCCTCATCTCATACTGTGCCAGCCATAGTGTAACCTTCATCTCATACAGTGCCAGCCATAGGGTACCCCTCATCTCATACTGTGCCAGCCATAGCGTACCCCTCATCTCATACAGTGCCAGCACAGTGTACCCCTCATCTCATACAGTGCCAGCCATAGCGTACCCCTCATATCATACAGTGCCAGCCATAGTGTACCCCTCATCTCATACAGTACCAGCCATAGTGTACCCCTCATCTCATACAGTGGCAGCCATACTGTACCCCTCATCTCATACAATGCCAGCCATAGCGTACCCCTCATCTCATACAGTGCCAGCCATAGCGTACCCCTCATCTCATACAGTGCCAGCCATAGCGTACCTCTCATCTCATACAGTGCCAGCCATAGTGTACCCCTCATCTCATACAGTGTCAGCCATAGCGTACCCCTCATCTCATACAGTGCCAGCCATAGCGTACCCCTTATCTCATACTGTGCCAGCCATAGTGTACCCCTCATCTCATACAGTGCTAGCATAGTGTACCCCTCATCTCATACAGTGCCAGCCATAGCGTACCCCTCATCTCATACAGTGCCGGCCATAGTGTTCCCCTCATCTCATACAGTGCCAGCCATAGTGTACCCCTCATCTCATACTGTGCCAGCCATAGTGTACCCTTCATCTCATACAGTGCCAGCCATAGGGTACCCCTCATCTCATACTGTGCCAGCCATAGCGTACCCCTCATCTCATACTGTGCCAGCCATAGTGTACCCTTCATTTCATACAGTGCCGGCCATAGTGTTCCCCTCATCTCATACAGTGCCAGCCATAGTGTACCCCTCATCTCATACAGTGCCAGCCATAGTGTACCCCTCATCTCATACTGTGCCAGCCATAGTGTACCCTTCATCTCATACAGTGCCAGCCATAGGGTACCCCTCATCTCATACTGTGCCAGCCATAGCGTACCCCTAATCTCATACAGTGCCAGCATAGTGTACCCTTCATCTCATACAGTGCCAGCCATAGTGTACTACTCATCTCATACAGTGCCAGCCATAGCGTACCCCTCATCTCATACAGTGCCAGCCATAGTGTACCCCTCATCTCATACAGTGCCATAGCGTACCCCTCATCTCATACAGTGCCATAGCGTACCCCTCATCTCATACAGTGCCAGCCATAGGGTACCCCTCATCTCATACAGTTCCAGCCATAGTGTACCCCTCATCTCATACAGTGCCAGCCATAGTGTACCCCTCATCTCATACAGTGCCAACCATAGTGTACCCCTCATCTCATACAGTGCAAGCCATAGTGTACCCCTCATCTCATACAGTGCCAGCCATAGCGTACCCCTCATCTCATACAATGCCAGCCATAGCGTACCCCTCATCTCATACAGTGCCAGCCATAGTGTACCCCTCATCTCATACAGTGCCAGCCATAGCGTACCCCTCATCTCATACAGTGCCGGCCATAGTGTATCCCTCATCTCATACAGTGCCAGCCATAGTGTACCCTTCTTCTCATACAGTGCTGTCCATAGTGTACCCTTCATCTCATACAGTACCAGCCATAGTGTACCCCTCATCTCATACAGTGCCAGCCATAGTGTACCCCTCATCTCATACAGTGCCAGCCATAGCGTACCCCTCATCTCATACAGTGCCAGCCATAGTGTACCCCTCATCTCATACAGTGCCAGCCATAGTGTACCCCTCATCTCATACAGTGCCAGCCATAGGGTACCCCTCATCTCATACTGTGCCAGTCATAGCGTACCCCTCATCTCATACAGTACCAGCCATAGTGTACCCCTCATCTCATACAGTGCCAGCATAGTGTACCCCTCATCTCATACAGTGCCAGCCATAGCGTACCCCTCATCTCATACAGTGCCAGCATAGCGTACCCCTCATCTCATACAGTGCCAACCATAGTGTACCCCTCATCTCATGCAGTGCCAGCCATAGCATACCCCTCATCTCATACAGTGCCATAGTGTACCCCTTATCTCATACAATGCCATAGTGTACCCCTCCTCTCATACAGTGCCATAGCGTACCCCTCATCTCATACAGTGCCATAGCGTACCCCTCATCTCATACAGTGCCAGCCATAGCGTACCCCTCATCTCATACAGTGCCAGCCATAGTGTACCCCTCATCTCATACAGTGCCAGCCATAGTGTACCCCTCATCTCATACAGTGCCAACCATAGTGTACCCCTCATCTCATACAGTGCAAGCCATAGTGTACCCCTCATCTCATACAGTGCCAGCATAGCGTACCCCTCATCTCATACAGTACCAGCCATAGTGTACCCCTCATCTCATACAGTGCCAGCATAGTGTACCCCTCATCTCATACAGTGCCAGCCATAGCGTACCCCTCATCTCATACAGTGCCAGCATAGCGTACCCCTCATCTCATACAGTGCCAACCATAGTGTACCCCTCATCTCATGCAGTGCCAGCCATAGCATACCCCTCATCTCATACAGTGCCATAGTGTACCCCTCCTCTCATACAGTGCCATAGCGTACCCCTCATCTCATACAGTGCCATAGCGTACCCCTCATCTCATACAGTGCCAGCCATAGCGTACCCCTCATCTCATACAGTGCCAGCCATAGTGTACCCCTCATCTCATACAGTGCCAGCCATAGTGTACCCCTCATCTCATACAGTGCCAGCCATAGGGTACCCCTCATCTCATACTGTGCCAGCCATAGCGTACACCTCATCTCATACAGTGCTGTCCATAGTGTACCCTTCATCTCATACAGTACCAGCCATAGTGTACCCCTCATCTCATACAGTGCCAGCATAGTGTACCCCTCATCTCATACAGTGCCAGCCATAGCGTACCCCTCATCTCATACAGTGCCAGCCATAGTGTACCCCTCATCTCATACAGTGCCAGCCATAGTGTACCCCTCATCTCATACAGTGCCAGCCATAGGGTACCCCTCATCTCATACTGTGCCAGCCATAGCGTACACCTCATCTCATACAGTGCCAGCATAGCGTACCCCTCATCTCATACAGTACCAGCCATAGTGTACCCCTCATCTCATACAGTGCCAGCATAGTGTACCCCTCATCTCATACAGTGCCAGCCATAGCGTACCCCTCATCTCATACAGTGCCAGCATAGCGTACCCCTCATCTCATACAGTGCCAACCATAGTGTACCCCTCATCTCATGCAGTGCCAGCCATAGCATACCCCTCATCTCATACAGTGCCATAGTGTACCCCTTATCTCATACAATGCCATAGTGTACCCCTCCTCTCATACAGTGCCATAGCGTACCCCTCATCTCATACAGTGCCATAGCGTACCCCTCATCTCATACAGTGCCAGCCATAGCGTACCCCTCATCTCATACAGTGCCAGCCATAGTGTACCCCTCATCTCATACAGTGCCAGCCATAGTGTACCCCTCATCTCATACAGTGCCAGCCATAGGGTACCCCTCATCTCATACTGTGCCAGCCATAGCGTACACCTCATCTCATACAGTGCCAGCATAGCGTACCCCTCATCTCATACAGTACCAGCCATAGTGTACCCCTCATCTCATACAGTGCCAGCATAGTGTACCCCTCATCTCATACAGTGCCAGCCATAGCGTACCCCTCATCTCATACAGTGCCAGCATAGCGTACCCCTCATCTCATACAGTGCCAACCATAGTGTACCCCTCATCTCATGCAGTGCCAGCCATAGCATACCCCTCATCTCATACAGTGCCATAGTGTACCCCTTATCTCATACAATGCCATAGTGTACCCCTCCTCTCATACAGTGCCATAGCGTACCCCTCATCTCATACAGTGCCAAAGCGTACCCCTCATCTCATACAGTGCCAGCCATAGCGTACCCCTCATCTCATACAGTGCCAGCCATAGTGTACCCCTCATCTCATACAGTGCCAGCCATAGTGTACCCCTCATCTCATACAGTGCCAACCATAGTGTACCCCTCATCTCATACAGTGCAAGCCATAGTGTACCCCTCATCTCATACAGTGCCAGCCATAGCGTACCCCTCATCTCATACAATGCCAGCCATAGCGTACCCCTCATCTCATACAGTGCCAGCCATAGTGTACCCCTCATCTCATACAGTGCCAGCCATAGCGTACCCCTCATCTCATACAGTGCCGGCCATAGTGTATCCCTCATCTCATACAGTGCCAGCCATAGTGTACCCTTCTTCTCATACAGTGCTGTCCATAGTGTACCCTTCATCTCATACAGTACCAGCCATAGTGTACCCCTCATCTCATACAGTGCCAGCCATAGTGTACCCCTCATCTCATACAGTGCCAGCCATAGCGTACCCCTCATCTCATACAGCGCCAGCCATAGTGTACCCCTCATCTCATACAGTGCCAGCCATAGTGTACCCCTCATCTCATACAGTGCCAGCCATAGGGTACCCCTCATCTCATACTGTGCCAGCCATAGCGTACACCTCATCTCATACAGTGCCAGCATAGCGTACCCCTCATCTCATACAGTACCAGCCATAGTGTACCCCTCATCTCATACAGTGCCAGCATAGTGTACCCCTCATCTCATACAGTGCCAGCCATAGCGTACCCCTCATCTCATACAGTGCCAGCATAGCGTACCCCTCATCTCATACAGTGCCAACCATAGTGTACCCCTCATCTCATGCAGTGCCAGCCATAGCATACCCCTCATCTCATACAGTGCCATAGTGTACCCCTTATCTCATACAATGCCATAGTGTACCCCTCCTCTCATACAGTGCCATAGCGTACCCCTCATCTCATACAGTGCCATAGCGTACCCCTCATCTCATACAGTGCCAGCCATAGCGTACCCCTCATCTCATACAGTGCCAGCCATAGTGTACCCCTCATCTCATACAGTGCCAGCCATAGTGTACCCCTCATCTCATACAGTGCCAGCCATAGGGTACCCCTCATCTCATACTGTGCCAGCCATAGCGTACACCTCATCTCATACAGTGCCAGCATAGCGTACCCCTCATCTCATACAGTACCAGCCATAGTGTACCCCTCATCTCATACAGTGCCAGCATAGTGTACCCCTCATCTCATACAGTGCCAGCCATAGCGTACCCCTCATCTCATACAGTGCCAGCATAGCGTACCCCTCATCTCATACAGTGCCAACCATAGTGTACCCCTCATCTCATGCAGTGCCAGCCATAGCATACCCCTCATCTCATACAGTGCCATAGTGTACCCCTTATCTCATACAATGCCATAGTGTACCCCTCCTCTCATACAGTGCCATAGCGTACCCCTCATCTCATACAGTGCCATAGCGTACCCCTCATCTCATACAGTGCCAGCCATAGGGTACCCCTCATCTCATACAGTTCCAGCCATAGTGTACCCCTCATCTCATACAGTGCCAGCCATAGTGTACCCCTCATCTCATACAGTGCCAACCATAGTGTACCCCTCATCTCATACAGTGCAAGCCATAGTGTACCCCTCATCTCATACAGTGCCAGCCATAGCGTACCCCTCATCTCATACAATGCCAGCCATAGCGTACCCCTCATCTCATACAGTGCCAGCCATAGTGTACCCCTCATCTCATACAGTGCCAGCCATAGCGTACCCCTCATCTCATACAGTGCCGGCCATAGTGTATCCCTCATCTCATACAGTGCCGGCCATAGTGTACCCTTCTTCTCATACAGTGCTGTCCATAGTGTACCCTTCATCTCATACAGTACCAGCCATAGTGTACCCCTCATCTCATACAGTGCAAGCCATAGTGTACCCCTCATCTCATACAGTGCCAGCCATAGCGTACCCCTCATCTCATACTCTGCCAGCCATAGTGTATCCCTCATCTCATACAGTGCCAGCATAGCGTACCCTTCATTTCATACAGTGCCAGCCATAGTGTACCCTTCATCTCATACAGTGCCAGCCATAGTGTACCCCTCATCTCATACAGTGCCAGCATAGCGTACCCTTCATTTCATACAGTGCCAGCCATAGTGTACCCTTCATCTCATACAGTGCCAACCATAGTGTACCCCTCATCTCATACAATGCCAGCCATAGTGTACCCTTCATCTCATACAGTGCCAGCCATAGTGTACCCCTCATCTCATACAGTGCCAGCCATAGTGTACCCCTCATCTCATACTGTGCCAGCCATAGTGTACCCCTCATCTCATACAGTGCCAGCCATAGCGTACCCCTCATCTCATACAGTGCCAGCATAGTGTACCCTTCATCTCATACAGTGCCAGCCATAGCGTACCCCTCATCTCATACAGTGCCAGCCATAGTGTACCCCTCATCTCATACAGTGCCAGCATAATGTACCCTTCACCTCATACAGTGCCAGCCATAGCGTACCCCTCATCTCATACAATGCCAGCATAGTGTACCCTTCACCTCTCACAGTGCCAGCCATAGCGTACCCCTCATCTCATACTGTGCCAGCCATAGTGTACCCTTCATCTCATACAGTGCCAGCCATAGTGTACCCCTCATCTCATACAGTGCCATAGCGTACCCCTCATCTCATACAGTTCCAACCATAGTGTACCCCTCATCTCATACAGTGCCATAGCGTACCCTTCACCTCATACAGTGCCAGCCATAGCGTACCCCTCATCTCATACAGTGCCAGCATAGTGTACCCTTCACCTCATACAGTGCCAGCCATAGCGTACCCCTCATCTCATACTGTGCCAGCCATAGTGTACCCTTCATCTCATACAGTGCCAGCCATAGTGTACCCCTCATCTCATACAGTGCCATAGAGTACCCCTCATCTCATACAGTTCCAACCATAGTGTACCCCTCATCTCATACAGTGCCATAGCGTACCCCTCATCTCATACAGTGCCAGCCATAGTGTACCCCTCATCTCATACAGTGCCAGCCATAGTGTACTCCTCATCTCATACAGTGCCAGCCATAGTGTACCCCTCATCTCATACAGTGCCAGCATAGTGTACCCTTCACCTCATACAGTGCCAGCCATAGCGTACCCCTCATCTCATACTGTGCCAGCCATAGTGTACCCTTCATCTCATACAGTGCCAGCCATAGTGTACCCCTCATCTCATACAGTGCCATAGCGTACCCCTCATCTCATACAGTTCCAACCATAGTGTACCCCTCATCTCATACAGTGCCATAGCGTACCCCTCATCTCATACAGTTCCAACCATAGTGTACCCCTCGTCTCATACAGTGCCAGCCATAGTGTACCCCTCATCTCATACAGTGCCAGCCATAGTGTACCCCTCATCTCATACTGTGCCAGCCATAGTGTACCCTTAATCTCATACAGTGACAGCATAGCGTACCCCTCATCTCATACAGTGACAGCATAGCGTACCCCTCATCTCATACAGTGCCAGCCATAGTGTACCCCTCATCTCATACAGTGCCAGCATAGTGTACCCCTCATCTCATACAGTGCCAGCCATAGCGTACCTCTCATCTCATACAGTGCCAGCCATAGCGTACCCCTCATCTCCTGCAATGCCAGCCATAGCGTACCCCTCATGTCATGCAATGCCAGCCATAGTGTACCCCTCATCTCATACAGTGCGTGCCATAGTGTACCCCTCATCTCATACAGTGCCAGCCATAGTGTACCCCTCATCTCATACAGTGCCAGCATAGTGTACCCCTCATCTCATACAGTGCCAGCCATAGCGTACCTCTCATCTCATACAGTGCCAGCCATAGCGTACCCCTCATCTCATGCAATGCCAGCCATAGTGTACCCCTCATCTCATACAGTGCCAGCCATAGCGTACCTCTCATCTCATACAGTGCCAGCCATAGCGTACCCCTCATCTCATGCAATGCCAGCCATAGTGTACCCCTCATCTCATACAGTGCGTGCCATAGTGTACCCCTCATCTCATACAGTGCCATAGCGTACCCCTCATCTCATACAGTGCCAGCCATAGGGTACCCCTCATCTCATACTGTGCCAGCCATAGTGTACCCCTCATCTCATACAGTGCCAGTCATAGTGTACCCCTCATCTCATACAGTGCCAACCATAGTGTACTCCTTATCTCATACAGTGCCAACCATAGTGTACCCCTCATCTCATACAGTGCCAACCATAGTGTACCCCTCATCTCATACAGTGCCAGCCATAGTGTACCCCTCATCTCATACTGTGCCAGCCATAGTGTACCCTTCATCTCATACAGTGCCAGCCATATGGTACCCCTCATCTCATACTGTGCCAGCCATAGCGTACCCCTCATCTAATACAGTGCCAGCATAGTGTACCCTTCATCTCATACAGTGCCAGCCATAGTGTACCCCTCATCTCATACAGTGCCAGCCATAGTGTACCCCTCATCTCATACAGTGCCAGCCATAGTGTACCCCTCATCGCATACAGTGCCAGCCATAGTGTACCCATCATCTCATACAGTGCCAGCCATAGGGTACCCCTCATCTCATACTGTGCCAGCCATAGCGTACCCCTCATCTCATACAGTGCCAGCATAGTGTACCCCTCATCTCATACAGTACCAGCCATAGTGTACCCCTCATCTCATACAGTGCCAGCATAGTGTACCCCTCATCTCATACTGTGCCAGCCATAGCGTACCCCTCATCTCATACAGTGCCAGCATAGCGTACCCCTCATCTCATACAGTGCCAACCATAGTGTACCCCTCATCTCATACAGTGCCAGCATAGCGTACCCCTCATCTCATACAGTGCCAACCATAGCGTACCCCTCATCTCATACAGTGCCAACCATAGTGTACCCCTCATCTCATACAGTGCCATAGTGTACCCCTCATCTCATACAGTGCCATAGCGTACCCCTCATCTCATACAGTGCCATAGCGTACCCCTCATCTCATACTGTGCCATAGCGTACCCCTCATCTCATACAGTGCCAGCCATAGTGTATCCCTCATCTCATACAGTGCCAGCCATAGTGTACCCCTCATCTCATACTGTGCCAGCCATAGTGTACCCCTCATCTCATACAGTGCTGGCCATAGTGTATCCTTCATCTCATACAGTACCAGCCATAGTGTACCCCTCATCTCATACAGTGCCAGCCATAGCGTACCCCTCATCTCATACAGTGCCAGCCATAGCGTACCCCTCATCTCATACACTGCCAGCCATAGTGTATCCCTCATCTCATACAGTGCCAGCATAGCGTACCCTTCATTTCATACAGTGCCAGCCATAGTGTACCCCTCATCTCATACACTGCCAGCCATAGTGTATCCCTCATCTCATACAGTGCCAGCATAGCGTACCCTTCATCTCATACAGTGCCAGCCATAGCGTACCCCTCATCTCATACACTGCCAGCCATAGTGTATCCCTCATCTCATACAGTGCCAGCATAGCGTACCCTTCATTTCATACAGTGCCAACCATAGTGTACCCCTCATCTCATACACTGCCAGCCATAGTGTATCCCTCATCTCATACAGTGCCAGCATAGCGTACCCTTCATTTCATACAGTGCCAGCCATAGTGTACTCCTCATCTCATACAGTGCCAGCCATAGTGTACCCCTCATCTCATACTGTGCCAGCCATAGTGTACCCTTCATCTCATACAGTGCGTGCCATAGGGTACCCCTCATCTCATACTGTGCCAGCCATAGCGTACCCCTCATCTCATACAGTGCCAGCCATAGTGTACCCCTCATCTCATACAGTGCCAGCCGTAGCGTACCCCTCATCTCATACAGTGCCAGCCATAGTGTACCCCTCATCTCATACAGTACCAGCCGTAGTGTACCCCTCATCTCATACAGTGGCAGCCATACTGTACCCCTCATCTCATACAATGCCAGCCATAGCGTACCCCTCATCTCATACAGTGCCAGCCATAGCGTACCCCTCATCTCATACAGTGCCAGCCATAGCGTACCCTTCTTCTCATACAGTGCTGGCCATAGTGTACCCTTCATCTCATACAGTACCGGCCATAGTGTACCCCTCATCTCATACAGTGCAAGCCATAGTGTACCCCTCATCTCATACAGTGCCAGCCATAGCGTACCCCTCATCTCATACACTGCCAGCCATAGTGTATCCCTCATCTCATACACTGCCAGCATAGCGTACCCTTCATTTCATACAGTGCCAGCCATAGTGTACCCCTCATCTCATACAGTGCCAGCCATAGTGTACCCCTCATCTCATACAGTGCCAGCCATAGTGTACCCCTCATCTCATACAATGCCAGCCATTGTGTACCCCTCATCTCATACAGTGCCAGCCATAGTGTACCCCTCATCTCATACTGTGCCAGCCATAGTGTACCCCTCATCTCATACAGTGCCAGCATAGTGTACCCCTCATCTTATACAGTGCCAGCCATAGCGTACCCCTCATCTCATACAGTGCCAGCCATAGTGTACTACTCATCTCATACAGTGCCAGCCATAGCATACCCCTCATCTCATACAGTGCCAGCCATAGTGTACCCCTCATCTCATACAGTGCCAGCCATAGTGTACCCCTCATCTCATACAGTGCCAGCCATAGTGTACCCCTCATCTCATACAGTGCCATAGCGTACCCCTCATCTCATACAGTGCCATAGCGTACCCCTCATCTCATACAGTGCCAGCCATAGGGTACCCCTCATCTCATACAGTTCCAGCCATAGTGTACCCCTCATCTCATACAGTTCCAGCCATAGTGTACCCCTCATCTCATACAGTGCCAGCCATAGTGTACCCCTCATCTCATACAGTGCCAGCCATAGTGTACCCCTCATCTCATACAGTGCCAGCCATAGCGTACCCCTCATCTCATACACTGCCAGCCATAGTGTATCCCTCATCTCATACAGTGCCAGCATAGCGTACCCTTCATTTCATACAGTGCCAGCCATAGTGTACCCTTCATTTCATACAGTGCCAGCCATAGTGTACCCCTCATCTCATACAGTGCCAGCATAGCGTACCCTTCATTTCATACAGTGCCAGCCATAGTGTACCCTTCATCTCATACAGTGCCAGCCATAGTGTACCCCTCATCTCATACAATGCCAGCCATAGTGTACCCTTCATCTCATACAGTGCCAGCCATAGTGTACCCCTCATCTCATACAGTGCCAGCCATAGTGTACCCCTCATCTCATACTGTGCCAGCCATAGTGTACCCCTCATCTCATACAGTGCCAGCCATAGCGTACCCCTCATCTCATACAGTGCCAGCATAGTGTACCCCTCATCTCATACAGTGCCAGCCATAGCGTACCCCTTATCTCATACAGTGCCAGCATAATGTACCCTTCACCTCATACAGTGCCAGCCATAGCGTACCCCTCATCTCATACAGTGCCAGCATAGTGTACCCTTCACCTCATACAGTGCCAGCCATAGCGTACCCCTCATCTCATACTGTGCCAGCCATAGTGTACCCTTCATCTCATACAGTGCCAGCCATAGTGTACCCCTCATCTCATACAGTGCCATAGCGTACCCCTCATCTCATACAGTTCCAACCATAGTGTACCCCTCATCTCATACAGTGCCATAGCGTACCCTTCACCTCATACAGTGCCAGCCATAGCGTACCCCTCATCTCATACAGTGCCAGCATAGTGTACCCTTCACCTCATACAGTGCCAGCCATAGCGTACCCCTCATCTCATACTGTGCCAGCCATAGTGTACCCTTCATCTCATACAGTGCCATAGCGTACCCCTCATCTCATACAGTTCCAACCATAGTGTACCCCTCATCTCATACAGTGCCATAGCGTACCCTTCACCTCATACAGTGCCAGCCATAGCGTACCCCTCATCTCATACAGTGCCAGCATAGTGTACCCTTCACCTCATACAGTTGCAGCCATAGCGTACCCCTCATCTCATACTGTGCCAGCCATAGTGTACCCCTCATCTCATACAGTGCCATAGCGTACCCCTCATCTCATACAGTTCCAACCATAGTGTACCCCTCATCTCATACAGTGCCATAGCGTACCCCTCATCTCATACAGTGCCAGCCATAGTGTACCCCTCATCTCATACAGTGCCAGCCATAGTGTACTCCTCATCTCATACAGTGCCAGCCATAGTGTACCCCTCATCTCATACAGTGCCAGCATAGTGTACCCCTCATCTCATACAGTGCCAGCATAGCGTACCCTTCACCTCATACAGTGCCAGCCATAGCGTACCCCTCATCTCATACTGTGCCAGCCATAGTGTACCCTTCATCTCATACAGTGCCAGCCATAGTGTACCCCTCATCTCATACAGTGCCATAGCGTACCCCTCATCTCATACAGTTCCAACCATAGTGTACCCCTCATCTCATACAGTGCCATAGCGTACCCCTCATCTCATACAGTTCCAACCATAGTGTACCCCTCATCTCATACAGTGCCAGCCATAGTGTACCTCTCATCTCATACAGTGCCAGCCATAGTGTACCCCTCATCTCATACAGTGCCAGCCATAGTGTACCTCTCATCTCATACAGTGCCAGCCATAGTGTACCCCTCATCTCATACAGTGCCAGCCATAGTGTACCCCTCATCTCATACTGTGTCAGCCATAGTGTACCCTTAATCTCATACAGTGACAGCATAGCGTACCCCTCATCTCATACAGTGCCAGTCATAGTGTACCCCTCATCTCATACAGTGCCAGCATAGTGTACCCCTCATCTCATACAGTGCCAGCCATAACGTACCTCTCATCTCATACAGTGCCAGCCATAGCGTACCCCTCATCTCATGCAATGCCAGCCATAGTGTACCCCTCATCTCATACAGTGCCAGCCATAGCGTACCTCTCATCTCATACAGTGCCAGCCATAGCGTACCCCTCATCTCATGCAATGCCAGCCATAGCGTACCCCTCATCTCATACAGTTCCAACCATAGTGTACCCCTCATCTCATACAGTGCCAGCCATAGCGTACCCCTCATCTCATACAGTGCCAGCATAGTGTACCCTTCACCTCATACAGTTGCAGCCATAGCGTACCCCTCATCTCATACTGTGCCAGCCATAGTGTACCCCTCATCTCATACAGTGCCATAGCGTACCCCTCATCTCATACAGTTCCAACCATAGTGTACCCCTCATCTCATACAGTGCCATAGCGTACCCCTCATCTCATACAGTTCCAGCCATAGTGTACCCCTCATCTCATACAGTGCCAGCCATAGTGTACTCCTCATCTCATACAGTGCCAGCCATAGTGTACCCCTCATCTCATACAGTTCCAGCATAGTGTACCCCTCATCTCATACAGTGCCAGCATAGCGTACCCTTCACCTCATACAGTGCCAGCCATAGCGTACCCTTCATCTCATACTGTGCCAGCCATAGTGTACCCTTCATCTCATACAGTGCCAGCCATAGTGTACCCCTCATCTCATACAGTGCCATAGCGTACCCCTCATCTCATACAGTTCCAACCATAGTGTACCCCTCATCTCATACAGTGCCATAGCGTACCCCTCATCTCATACAGTTCCAACCATAGTGTACCCCTCATCTCATACAGTGCCAGCCATAGTGTACCTCTCATCTCATACAGTGCCAGCCATAGTGTACCCCTCATCTCATACAGTGCCAGCCATAGTGTACCTCTCATCTCATACAGTTCCAACCATAGTGTACCCCTCATCTCATACAGTGCCATAGCGTACCCTTCACCTCATACAGTGCCAGCCATAGCGTACCCCTCATCTCATACAGTGCCAGCATAGTGTACCCTTCACCTCATGCAGTTGCAGCCATAGCGTACCCCTCATCTCATACTGTGCCAGCCATAGTGTACCCCTCATCTCATACAGTGCCATAGCGTACCCCTCATCTCATACAGTTCCAACCATAGTGTACCCCTCATCTCATACAGTGCCATAGCGTACCCCTCATCTCATACAGTTCCAGCCATAGTGTACCCCTCATCTCATACAGTGCCAGCCATAGTGTACTCCTCATCTCATACAGTGCCAGCCATAGTGTACCCCTCATCTCATACAGTTCCAGCATAGTGTACCCCTCATCTCATACAGTGCCAGCATAGCGTACCCTTCACCTCATACAGTGCCAGCCATAGCGTACCCTTCATCTCATACTGTGCCAGCCATAGTGTACCCTTCATCTCATACAGTGCCAGCCATAGTGTACCCCTCATCTCATACAGTGCCATAGCGTACCCCTCATCTCATACAGTTCCAACCATAGTGTACCCCTCATCTCATACAGTGCCATAGCGTACCCCTCATCTCATACAGTTCCAACCATAGTGTACCCCTCATCTCATACAGTGCCAGCCATAGTGTACCTCTCATCTCATACAGTGCCAGCCATAGTGTACCCCTCATCTCATACAGTGCCAGCCATAGTGTACCTCTCATCTCATACAGTGCCAGCCATAGTGTACCCCTCATCTCATACAGTGCCAGCCATAGTGTACCCCTCATCTCATACTGTGTCAGCCATAGTGTACCCTTAATCTCATACAGTGACAGCATAGCGTACCTCTCATCTCATACAGTGCCAGCCATAGCGTACCCCTCATCTCATGCAATGCCAGCCATAGTGTACCCCTCATCTCATACAGTGCCAGCCATAGCGTACCTCTCATCTCATACAGTGCCAGCCATAGCGTACCCCTCATCTCATGCAATGCCAGCCATAGCGTACCCCTCATCTCATACAGTTCCAACCATAGTGTACCCCTCATCTCATACAGTGCCATAGCGTACCCTTCACCTCATACAGTGCCAGCCATAGCGTACCCCTCATCTCATACAGTGCCAGCATAGTGTACCCTTCACCTCATACAGTTGCAGCCATAGCGTACCCCTCATCTCATACTGTGCCAGCCATAGTGTACCCCTCATCTCATACAGTGCCATAGCGTACCCCTCATCTCATACAGTTCCAACCATAGTGTACCCCTCATCTCATACAGTGCCAGCCATAGTGTACTCCTCATCTCATACAGTGCCAGCCATAGTGTACCCCTCATCTCATACAGTTCCAGCATAGTGTACCCCTCATCTCATACAGTGCCAGCATAGCGTACCCTTCACCTCATACAGTGCCAGCCATAGCGTACCCTTCATCTCATACTGTGCCAGCCATAGTGTACCCTTCATCTCATACAGTGCCAGCCATAGTGTACCCCTCATCTCATACAGTGCCATAGCGTACCCCTCATCTCATACAGTTCCAACCATAGTGTACCCCTCATCTCATACAGTGCCATAGCGTACCCCTCATCTCATACAGTTCCAACCATAGTGTACCCCTCATCTCATACAGTGCCAGCCATAGTGTACCTCTCATCTCATACAGTGCCAGCCATAGTGTACCCCTCATCTCATACAGTGCCAGCCATAGTGTACCTCTCATCTCATACAGTGCCAGCCATAGTGTACCCCTCATCTCATACAGTGCCAGCCATAGTGTACCCCTCATCTCATACTGTGTCAGCCATAGTGTACCCTTAATCTCATACAGTGACAGCATAGCGTACCCCTCATCTCATACAGTGCCAGTCATAGTGTACCCCTCATCTCATACAGTGCCAGCATAGTGTACCCCTCATCTCATACAGTGCCAGCCATAGCGTACCTCTCATCTCATACAGTGCCAGCCATAGCGTACCCCTCATCTCATGCAATGCCAGCCATAGTGTACCCCTCATCTCATACAGTGCCAGCCATAGCGTACCTCTCATCTCATACAGTGCCAGCCATAGCGTACCCCTCATCTCATGCAATGCCAGCCATAGCGTACCCCTCATCTCATACAGTGCGTGCCATAGTGTACCCCTCATCTCATACAGTGCCATAGCGTACCCCTCATCTCATACAGTGCCAGCCATAGGGTACCCCTCATCTCATACTGTGCCAGCCATAGTGTACCCCTCATCTCATACAGTGCCAGCCATACTGTACCTCTCATCTCATACAGTGCCAGCCATAGTGTACCCCTCATCTCATACTGTGCCAGCCATAGTGTACCCCTCATCTCATACAGTGCCAACCATAGTGTACTCCTTATCTCATACAGTGCCAACCATAGTGTACCCCTCATCTCATACAGTGCCAACCATAGTGTACCCCTCATCTCATACAGTGCCAGCCATAGTGTACCCCTCATCTCATACAGTGCCAGCCATAGTGTACCTCTCATCTCATACAGTGCCAGCCATACTGTATCCCTCATCTCATACAGTGCCAGCCATATTGTTCCCCTCATCTCATACAGTGCCAGCCATATTGTACCCTTCATCTTATACTGTGCCAGCCATAGTGTACCCCTCATCTCATACTGTGCCAGCCATTGTGTACCCCTCATCTCATACAGTGCCAGCCATAGTGTACCCCTCATCTCATCATGGGGTCATATAGGAGACCCTAGAAAATGAGGCTTAAAGAGGACATGTCCATGTCCTCAGGCAGATGCGGTTTTATATACGCTAGAAAGCTGACAGTGTCCTGAATTCAGCACATGGTTGGGTTTCCCGTTATGTGTCCCAGGGGAAGAGATATTGGTGCCGTTATAATGGCAACGAACTGAGCCCACTGTCAGAAGGGCATTCCTGACAGTCTAGCTGGGTTGTGAGGAACGCCCCAACCCCCTGACAGGACTGTCCATACACTAGTACTGGGGGGGGTGCTTCACAGTTTAGCATCATGGCTGGGCAGTACAAACGCCCCCTCTGAAAGTACAGGGCTATGGACGACTACTGTCAAGTGGGGTGCTCCTCATAGCCCAGCCAGACTGTCAGGAACGCCATCAATATGGCCGCTAATGGACAGGACAGGATATCTTCATCAACAGCCATAGTAATGCACAGCCAAATGCATAAACCCCACCCCACCGTACATGAGCCAATGAGCTTATGCCCCACCCTCCTTAGCGGCAATCAGGACAGGTCACGCCTACCTTCTTACCGGCAATGGTCTTTTCCATTCATGTGACTCCTGTCTCCCTCTTTTCACCCTGGACATAGTTGCCACCATAATGGTGATGACTTTTTGTAACCTTGATGTGTGTTTTAGTAATAACTACGGTGTAAACCGCTATCCTAGACAGCCACGACATAATATACAGAAGGACAGTAGTATAAGACAGGGACTACTTATTTCAATGAGTCTAAGTTCGGTATATCATGTTGTCCCAAACAAAGGACTTGGCCAAAAGTATTGGGATCCTGTATGTGATGTAAATGAGGTGACTGCTGCAAAGAAAAGGTAGCCCATTACGTATATGAGTATATGACTAGTAGGTTACCGGTAGTCCATCTTGTTATGGGCAGGTGAACCTACCATCCATCTATGAGGTATATGACTAGTGGCTTACCTGTAGTCCATGTTGTTATGGATGGGTGAACCTACCATCCATCTCTTCACCCTAGTTATGTGACTGGAGGATTAATGGATGTAGCCACATGGACAGAGTTATCAGGAACGTAAAGATGTGAAGATGTCTACAGTTTGGCTTTCACATAGGTCAGAATGATGAGGAATTACGTTGTAGAGCTGCAGGCAGTATAGGGTTAAACTCATCTGTCCTTTCACAGAAGAGGAAGCCATAGCGGTCATGTTTTTCAGTACTGAGGAACCAGATGCAGCTGTCAAGACTCGTGATCGATGACTGAGAAGAAAGTCTTCTGATTTCATTACATAACAAATATCTTTACACACTCCCTGCTCGTGATTGTGTCTTTAGGGAGGATCCAGTTAGTTGTCTATTCTCTATTGTTAAGAAACTAGGAAAGAGATCTAAGGATTCCCTTGTCTTGGATTGTCCAAGAGTTTGCCAAAATTGGCAAGGAAATCCTGGTAGACTTGGTATGTTGTCTTCAAAAGCTGCCACCACTAGAAGGACCTTGGCCCACACCAAGACTGAAGACTGAAGTGTTGTGATATGGATGATGATATATGGAAGTGGACAAGGGGAATACAAGATGGGATATGGGTAGGCATGGAGGTATATAGGTTGTTGGACCCCAACACAACCAGTATTCTTCATTAAGGACAAAATGGTGCCAGTCTATAGCAGACCAGGTTTCTTGTTCTCGACACCACCAGGCAACTGGCTGGTTGCCAATGGCGGGACATGTATTGGACACCATGCTATCAAATGGTGCAAGCAGAGACAGGGGGTGTAATGAAGGGGCCACCTGAGTCTGGATGGTGGACAAGGAAGTTGTGGGAGCTGCTCATGTTGGTCAATGGATCAAACAATCCTCTCTACTGTGTGGAGCCTATTTGGCTGTCATGTAACCACAACTCCCAGCACCTCCTAACAGCTAGGCCAGAATGGCATAGAGGATGGACAATGTGTTGATATGGCCGTTCTGCTTCTCATAGTCCAGTGATGTGCCCCTTATTAAGGTCTATCAACTTGAAAAATGTCTTTCAGTGTGTAGACATATCCAGTAGGAGACAATCTCTCATTATGAGGTACACTCCCCAAATGTAGCCTCTGAGAGCCTTATTATAGATCAAGCTCTCTGACACCCCCTTGTGGTGAGACCCTTGGTCTAGGCAAACTACTCCTCTAATATTTTACATATCTGCCTGAGACATAGCTGTATGCCAACTTTTGCAGCAATCTGCCATTTTTGGGTGAAATTTTTTATGTTTTTTTTTTCTAATCAGTGTGTTTTTTGCATCCATATATAAATCTATATACAGTGAATGCCCCCTAGTGGAAGCTGCAGCATGAAGTGTATAAATCCATTCTATGGCTGTGTGGTTAGAAGCATTGCGAAGCATATGGCTTATTATAGGGCCTTCTAACACTGACTATGGGGGCACTCTGCTCAGCCATGCTCATCTCCCCGTGCCACAGACTACATGGTACAAGATCCCTATGAAACAGCACATCATATCTCAGCTTCCTGGTCCCTTGTGTATAAGACATGGGGGACATGTAAGTAACGTCACATAAAGTGTATCGTCCTTACTGACGTGTCCATTTTTATCATCTGCAGGGAAATTATCAGTCGATGATCTCAAGATTGAGCTTAACGTCCACAGTCACGAGCTTTGTCAGATGACCCTCAACTGCACGGGAAGTGGATCTGACGTGACCATCACTTGGATCTGCGGTGGCATGAATGTAACTCGTAACACTGTGAATGTGACAGACCCACAGACCCCGTATACCTGCACTGCTCAAAATCCCATCAGTGGCGCCTCCAAATCCATCACTCCCGGGACATACTGTGAAAACGGTAAAAAACATTACATCATAGTAGACAACAAGACAGCGTGGGTCTATTCATGTTTGGAAACTGTCAATAAATAGGTTATCTAATACTAAAATATTGTAGAAATCTATAAAGAGTATCAAACTAGTACCCTGAGTGCACGTGGGTGAAAGATAGTAAGATGTGGGATTGTATTAACCTATCATGGGGATGTACCTACCCTGTTTCCCCGGAAATAAGACAGTGTCTTATATTAATTTTTGCTCCCAAAGATGCACCATGTCTTATTTTCAGGGGGTGTCTTAATTTTTTCAAAGAAGAATTCACATATATTGCTAATTATAAAAATTAACATTTATTAAATACTGTACAGTATAAAAATATTTTTATAGATTTTTAGAGCAGGCGATTTTGGACACAGGGATACCTAACATGTACGGTATGTGTTTCACAGTATTTACATACTTTTATATGTGTTCTAGGGAAATGGGTTGATTTGAATTTTTAATATATATATATATATATATATATATATATATATATATATATATATATATATATTTATTTATTTTTTAAAAAATTTATTTATTTATTTATTTTGCATTTATTAACCCCCTGTAATACATTACAGACAGGCAACCTGCCTTCAAAAGAAATGACGATTTTTTGCATTGCATTTGCAAAGGTCTGATCACTAATGCAGTGCAATGCATTAGTGATCAGACCTTTGCAATTGCATTGCATTGCAAAAAAATCGTCATTTCTTTTGCAGGCTGCATAGAGCAGCCTGCAAAAGAAAAGCACTGCAGACAGGCCGGGGAGCCTTTACAAGGCTCCCGGCTGTCATGCCAACGTGACGTCGGCCCTGGAGCATGAAGGGTTAATGCCCACGGTCGGTGTGGGCACCGACTGGAGGCATTAGCGCTGGATGTCTACTGACACCAGCAGACACCAGGTGGCTATGGCGGCCGCCCGACTCCCGGGTGGCCGGCATACCGGGTGTTTAACTATGCCGGCCACCTAGGAGTCGGGCGGCCGCCATAGCCACCTGGTGTCTGCTGGTGTCAGCAGACATCCAGCGCTAATGCCTCTGGTCGGTGCCCACACATGTTCCCATAGAAATGAATGGAAGCGCCCAGCGTGCCAATTAACCCCCCGAGTGCCGGCTACTTCCATTCATTTCTATTCACTACGTCTTACTTTCGGGGGAGCGCCTTATATTAGGCAAGGCAGCAAAATGTCTGCCATGCCTTACTTTCGGGGTACGTCCTATTTTCGGGGAAACACGGTAGTACCCTGTGTGCATGTGGGTGTAACATAGTAAGCTGTATGGTTGTATGAACCTATCATGGGTATCTACCTAGTACCCTGAGTGCACATGTGGGTCTGAGTAAATAATTTCCATCATTTGAACATGTATCCATACAGAGGAGCTTAAGTAGTTGGAGAATATGTCTTTTTGGGAAATCAGGGACATGACATTTCCCCTATATCGTACCAAAGCATTGTGTCAGGTGTAAAGACTCCACAGAGTGAGACCCCTTCAAGGTATCTCCTGGAAAAGATACTGAACCAAAATATATCAGCAACTGGATGTGTCCACTAGATACATATCCCTGATAAGAAAAGATTATTAGAAAACTTCACAGTTCCTATTCTTATAACTAATAGTGCAAAAAATTATAATAAAATGTATTGTTTTCTTATTTCAGCAAACAGAAGTGGGACCGGAATTGGGCTTGGGATATCATTCGGTATAGGAATAATAATAACAACTATTGCCATTACATCATATTTAATATTCAAGCGTAAGAGGAGGTATGTTATCTCTACATATATCACACATCTGCTGAAATATATTATAACTGCAAGTGAATTATTTAGATTTACTCTATAACTACTATAATACTACCTCCTATGTACAAGAATATAACTACTATAATACTACTCCTATGTACAAGAATATAACTACTATAATACTACTCCTATGTACAAGAATATAACTACTATAATACTGCTCCTATGTACAAGAATATAACTACTATAATACTACTCCTATGTACAAGAATATAACTACTATAATACTACTCCTATGTACAAGAATATAACTACTATAATACTACTCCTATGTACAAGAATATAACTACTATAATACTGCTCCTATGTACAAGAATATAACTACTATAATACTGCTCCTATGTACAAGAATATAACTACTAGAGATGAGCGAACACTAAAATGTTCGAGGTTCGAAATTCGATTCGAACAGCCGCTCAATGTTCGTGTGTTCGAACGGGTTTCGAACCCCATTATAGTCTATGGGGAACAGATACTCGTTAAGGGGGAAACCCAAATCCGTGTCTGGAGGGTCACCAAGTCCACTATGACACCCCAGGAAATGATGCCAACACCTCTGGAATGACACTGGGACAGCAGGGGAAGCATGTCTGGGGGCATCTAACACACCAAAGACCCTCTATTACCCCAACATCACAGCCTAACAACTACACACTTTACACACTCAATACCACCTCTCTGACAGTAGGAAAACACCTTGAAACATGTGTATTTGGCACTTGCAGTGAGGAGAGCTTGTCACCAGCAGTGAATTTGGCCCTTGTAGTAAGTTGAGGTTGGCACCAACATTTGTTTTGAAAATCAGGGTGGATTGAGCCTCTAACCAGCAGAGTTTGGGCAAATTCATGGTGGAGGGAGCCTCTAAAAACCCCAGTTTGGACCAATTCATGGTGGAGGGAGACTCTAAAAACCCCAGTTTGGACCAATTCATGGTGGAGGGAGACTCTAAAAACCCCAGTTTGGACCAATTCATGGTGGAGGGAGCCTCTAAAAACCCCAGTTTGGACCAATTCATGGTGGAGGGAGCCTCTAACCAGCCCAGTTTGGACCAATTAATGGTGGAGGGAGCCTCTAAACAGCCAAGTTTTGGGAAATTCATGGTGGAGGGAGCCTCTAACCAGCCCAGTTTGGACCAATTCATGGTGGAGGGAGCCTCTAAACAGCCCAGTTTGGGCAAATTCATGGTGGAGGGAGCCTCTAACCAGCCCAGTTTGGACCAATTAATGGTGGAGGGAGCCTCTAACCAGCCCAGTTTGGACCAATTAATGGTGGAGGGAGCCTCTAACCACCCCAGTTTGGGCAAATTCATGGTGGAGGGAGCCTCTAACCAGCCCAGTTTGGACCAATTAATGGTGGAGGGAGCCTCTAAACAGCCCAGTTTGGGCAAATTCATGGTGGAGGGAGCCTCTAAACAGCCAAGTTTGGACCAATTAATGGTGGAGGGAGCCTCTAAACAGCCCAGTTTGGGCAAATTCATGGTGGAGGGAGCCTCTAAAAAACCCAGTTTGGACCAATTCATGGTGGAGGGAGCCTCTAATTAGCCCAGTTTGGACCAATTAATTGTGGAGGGAGCCTCTAACCAGCCCAGTTTGGACCAATTAATGGTGGAGGGAGCCTCTAAAAAACCCAGTTTGGACCAATTCATGGTGGAGGGAGCCTCTAATTAGCCCAGTTTGGACCAATTAATTGTGGAGGGAGCCTCTAACCAGCCCAGTTTGGACCAATTAATGGTGGAGGGAGCCTCTAACCACCCCAGTTTGGACCAATTCATGGTGGAGGGAGCCTCTAACCACCCCAGTTTGGACCAATTCATGGTGGAGGGAGCCTCTAAACAGCCCAGTTTGGGCAAATTCATGGTGGAGGGAGCCTCTAACCAGCCCAGTTTGGACCAATTAATGGTGGAGGGAGCCTCTAAACAGCCCAGTTTGGGCAAATTCATGGTGGAGGGAGCCTCTAACCAGCCCAGTTTGGACCAATTAATGGTGGAGGGAGCCTCTAAACAGCCAAGTTTTGGGAAATTCATGGTGGAGGGAGCCTCTAACCAGCCCAGTTTGGACCAATTAATGGTGGAGGGAGCCTCTAACCACCCCAGTTTGGGCAAATTCATGGTGGAGGGAGCCTCTAACCAGCCCAGTTTGGACCAATTAATGGTGGAGGGAGCCTCTAAACAGCCCAGTTTGGGCAAATTCATGGTGGAGGGAGCCTCTAAACAGCCAAGTTTTGGGAAATTCATGGTGGAGGGAGCCTCTAACCAGCCCAGTTTGGACCAATTCATGGTGGAGGGAGCCTCTAAACAGCCCAGTTTGGGCAAATTCATGGTGGAGGGAGCCTCTAAAAAACCCAGTTTGGACCAATTCATGGTGGAGGGAGCCTCTAATTAGCCCAGTTTGGACCAATTAATTGTGGAGGGAGCCTCTAACCAGCCCAGTTTGGACCAATTAATGGTGGAGGGAGCCTCTAACCACCCCAGTTTGGGCAAATTCATGGTGGAGGGAGCCTCTAACCAGCCCAGTTTGGACCAATTAATGGTGGAGGGAGCCTCTAACCAGCCCAGTTTGGACCAATTAATGGTGGAGGGAGCCTCTAACCACCCCAGTTTGGACCAATTCATGGTGGAGGGAGCCTCTAACCAGCCCAGTTTGGACCAATTCATGGTGGAGGGAGCCTCTAAACAGCCCAGTTTGGGCAAATTCATGGTGGAGGGAGCCTCTAAAAAACCCAGTTTGGACCAATTCATGGTGGAGGGAGCCTCTAATTAGCCCAGTTTGGACCAATTAATTGTGGAGGGAGCCTCTAACCAGCCCAGTTTGGACCAATTAATGGTGGAGGGAGCCTCTAAAAAACCCAGTTTGGACCAATTCATGGTGGAGGGAGCCTCTAAACAGCCCAGTTTGGGCAAATTCATGGTGGAGGGAGCCTCTAACCAGCCCAGTTTGGACCAATTAATGGTGGAGGGAGCCTCTAAACAGCCAAGTTTTGGGAAATTCATGGTGGAGGGAGCCTCTAACCAGCCCAGTTTGGACCAATTAATGGTGGAGGGAGCCTCTAACCAGCCCAGATTGGACCAATTAATGGTGGAGGGAGCCTCTAACCAGCCCAGTTTGGACCAATTAATGGTGGAGGGAGCCTCTAAACAGCCAAGTTTTGGGAAATTCATGGTGGAGGGAGCCTCTAACCAGCCCAGTTTGGACCAATTCATGGTGGAGGGAGCCTCTAAACAGCCCAGTTTGGGCAAATTCATGGTGGAGGGAGCCTCTAAAAAACCCAGTTTGGACCAATTCATGGTGGAGGGAGCCTCTAATTAGCCCAGTTTGGACCAATTAATTGTGGAGGGAGCCTCTAACCAGCCCAGTTTGGACCAATTAATGGTGGAGGGAGCCTCTAACCACCCCAGTTTGGGCAAATTCATGGTGGAGGGAGCCTCTAACCAGCCCAGTTTGGACCAATTAATGGTGGAGGGAGCCTCTAACCACCCCAGTTTGGACCAATTCATGGTGGAGGGAGCCTCTAACCACCCCAGTTTGGACCAATTCATGGTGGAGGGAGCCTCTAAACAGCCCAGTTTGGGCAAATTCATGGTGGAGGGAGCCTCTAACCAGCCCAGTTTGGACCAATTAATGGTGGAGGGAGCCTCTAAACAGCCCAGTTTGGGCAAATTCATGGTGGAGGGAGCCTCTAACCAGCCCAGTTTGGACCAATTAATGGTGGAGGGAGCCTCTAAACAGCCAAGTTTTGGGAAATTCATGGTGGAGGGAGCCTCTAACCAGCCCAGTTTGGACCAATTAATGGTGGAGGGAGCCTCTAACCACCCCAGTTTGGGCAAATTCATGGTGGAGGGAGCCTCTAACCAGCCCAGTTTGGACCAATTAATGGTGGAGGGAGCCTCTAAACAGCCCAGTTTGGGCAAATTCATGGTGGAGGGAGCCTCTAAACAGCCAAGTTTTGGGAAATTCATGGTGGAGGGAGCCTCTAACCAGCCCAGTTTGGACCAATTCATGGTGGAGGGAGCCTCTAAACAGCCCAGTTTGGGCAAATTCATGGTGGAGGGAGCCTCTAAAAAACCCAGTTTGGACCAATTCATGGTGGAGGGAGCCTCTAAACAGCCCAGTTTGGGCAAATTCATGGTGGAGGGAGCCTCTAACCAGCAGAGTTGGGGGAAATCAGGGTGGAGGGAGCCTAGTATTAGCAGAATTGTGCAACGCTTATGGTGGATGAGTATGAGGATGCGGAGGAATTGGAGAGGTTGAGTACAGACATGGAGTTTCATGTTGGGGTGCTTTACACAGGTGGGCACAAAAATGACGGCTCTACCCAGTGGTGGTTCATTTTTATCAAAGTGAGCCGGTCGGCACTCTCAGCTGACAGACGGGTGCGCTTGTCAGTGATGATGCCACCGGCTGCACTGAACACCCTCTCAGATAGGACGCTGGCGGCAGGACAGGACAGCACCTCCAAGGCATATAGGGCAAGTTCAAGCCACAGGTCCAACTTCGACACCCAATACGTGTAGGGCGCAGAGGGGTCGGAGAGGACAGGGCTGTGGTCGGAAAGGTATTCCCGCAACATGCGCCTATACTTCTCACGCCTGGTGACACTAGGACCCTCCGTGGCGGCACTTTGGCGAGGGGGTGCCATCAAGGTGTCCCAGACCTTAGACAGTGTGCCCCTCGTTTGTGTGGACCGGTGAGAACTTGGTTGCCTACTGGAGGAACTGCCCTCCCTGCCGCCAACGTCACATGCTGGAAACATCTCCATCATATTCTGCACCAATTGCCTGTGGCAAGCATTGATGCGATTGGCCCTCCCCTCTACCGGAATAAAAGACGAGATGTTGTTTTTATACCGGGGGTCAAGGATAGCAAAGATCCAGTACTGGTTGTCCTCCATGATTTTGACAATACGCTTGTCGGTTGTAAAGCACCCCAACATGAACTCAGCCATGTCTGCCACAGTGTTAGTTGGCATGACTCCTCTGGCCCCACCGGAAAGTTCAATCTCCATTTCCTCCTCATCCTCCATGTCTACCCATCCGCGCTGCAACAATGGGACGATTCGAAGTTGCCCGGAAGCCTCCTGTATCACCATCACATCATCGGACAACTCTTCTTCCTCCTCCTCCTCCTCCTCCTCCTCCATTAAACGCAGTGAAGCGGACAGATGTGTGGACCTACTCTCCAGCTGTGACGGATCGGATGCTATCCCTAACTCCTCTGTGTGATCTGAGTTATCCCTGATGTCAATCAGGGATTCTCTCAGAACACACAAGAGCGGGATTGTAAGGCTCACCATCGCATCCTCAGAGCTCACCCTCCTTGTGGACTCCTCAAAGACCCGTAGGATGTCACAAAGGTCTCTCATCCATGGCCACTCATGGATGTGAAACTGAGGCAGCTGACTTTGTGGCACCCTAGGGTTTTGTAGCTGGTATTCCATCAAAGGTCTCTGCTGCTCAACCACTCTATTCAACATCTGAAACGTTGAGTTCCAGCGTGTGGGGACGTCGCACAAAAGCCGGTGTTGTGGCACATGCAGGCGTTGCTGGAGAGATTTTAAGCTAGCAGCGGCTACTGTCGACTTGCGAAAGTGGGCGCACATGCGCCGCACTTTCACCAGTAGCTCTGGAACATTGGGGTAGCTCTTTAGGAAACGTTGCACCACTAGGTTGAAGACGTGGGCCAGGCATGGAACATGTTGGAGTCCGGCAAGCTCCAGAGCTGCTACCAGGTTCCCGGCCGTTATCACAAACGACCATGCCTGGGCCCAGGTGCAGCGGCTCAAACCATATTGCCGTCTCATCGAGGAGGGCATCCCTCACCTCGGAGGCAGTGTGCTGTCTGTCCCCCCAAGCTGATCAGCTTCAGCACAGCCTGCTGACGTCTACCAACGCCAGTGCTGCAACGTTTCCAACTTCGTAGCTGGGGTCAATCTAACAGCGGAGGAGGAGGCGGGTGGCGGAGGAGGAGGCGGTGGCGGAGGAGGAGGCGGTAGAGGAGGAGGAGGAGGAGGGGGGTGTTCTTCTCGTGTCCCCTGCCAGGAATGTTAGGCGGGGAGACGAGGTACACCGGGCCAGTTTGGGAAGCAGTCCCCAGCCTCAACTACATTCACCCAGTGTGCCGTCAGTGAAATGTAGCGTCCCTGTCCGCATGCACTTGTCCACGCGTCGTCGTGGTCAAGTGGACCTTTGTGCAAAGCGCGGAACTAAGGGCCCGCCTGATGTTTGAGTGACACGTGCTGGTGCAAGGCTGGGGACGGCACACCGGGAGAAGTAGTGACGGCTAGGGACGGCATAGCGAGGTGCCGCAGTTGCCATCAGGTCCAGGAAGGCGGGAGTTTCAACAAGCCGGAACGCCAACATCTCCTGGGCCAGCAGTTTAGCGATGTTGGCGTTCAAGGCTTGCGCTGTGTGGGTGGTTAGCAGTGTATTCTGCCGCCGCTCCAATGTCTGAGAGATGGTGGGTTGTTGTAAAGAAACGCCTGATGGTGCCTTTGATGGTGCAGGAGAAGGAGATAAGACAGGACCAGGGGAGGATGAGGTAGAAGTCAACAAAGTGGCGGAGGCAGATGAAGTGGTGTCCTGGCTCGTCCTCTGGAGTGCATCGCCAGCACAGTCAGCAGTGGCAGTGGCAGAGGCAGAGGCAGAGGCAGTGGCAGTGGCGTGAACGGCAGTCGGCCTTTGTCCTGCCGTTGCTGCCTGCCACTGATTCCAGTGCTTGGATTCCAAATGACGGCGCATTGAAGTGGTGGACAGGTTGCTCTTCTCAGAGCCCCCTAATCAATTTCGAGAGGCAAATTGTGCAGACAACACTATATCTGTCCTCGGCGCATTCCTTGAAAAAACTCCACACCTTCGAGAAACGTGCCCTCGAGGTGGAGTTTTTCGGGGCTGGGTACGAACTGGAACATCTTGGGAGATTCCGGGTGTGGCCTGGCTTCGCCTAAGCTGCTGACCTCTGCCTCTGCCTCTAGCTACCCTTTTTGGTGCTGCACCTGGCCTCAACATCCACACTACTTTCCCCCGCTTGACATCCCCCCTGTCCAGGTCGGGTCAGTGTCCTCATCATCCACCACTTCCTCTTCCAACTCCTGTCTCATCTCCTCCTCCCGCACAATGCGCCGGTCAACTGGATGCCCTGACGGCAACTGCGTCACATCATCGTCGATGAGGGTGGGTTGCTGGTCATCCACCACCAAATCGAACGGAGATGGAGGAGACTCTAGTGTTTGAGCATCTGGATACAGATGCTCCTCTGTTAGGTTCGTGGAATCGTGACGTGGAGAGGCAGGTTGAGGGACAATGAAAGGAGCGGAGAACAGCTCTGGGGAGCAGGGACAGTTTGGGTTATTGTTCTGTAAAGCTTCGGAATTTTGGGAGGAAGGAAGACAAGACTGTTGGGTAATAGGAGGAGAGGAGGCAGAGTCTGACTGGCTGCTGGACAATGTGCTGTAAGCGTTCTCTGACAGCCATTGCAAGACCTGTTCCTGGTTCTCGGGCCTACTAAGGTTTGTACCCTGCAGTTTAGTTAATGTGGCAAGCAACCCTGGCACTGTGGAGTGGCGCAATGCTTGCTGCCTTGCCCCACAGGAGTAGGCACGGGACGCCCTGTGGCTTCACTGCTACCTTGCTCCCCAGAACCATTCCCCCGACCTCGCCCACGGCCTCGTCCACGTCCCTTTCCGGGAGCCTTGCGCATTTTGAATTCCTAGTTAGAAATTGGCACTGTATACCAGTAGTAAAAATTGTGGGTGCACGTAACCCCAATATATTCTTTGAATTCCCAGTCAGACACTGGCACTATATGGCAGTAGCAAGAAATGAGGGTATTTGTATTCCCAATATACTCTTTGAATTCCCAGTCAGACAATGGCACTGTATACCAGTAGTAAAAATTGTGGGTGCACGTAACCCCAATATATTCTTTGAATTCCCAGTCAGAAACTGGCACTATATGGCAGTAGCAAGAAATGAGGGTATTTGTATTCCCAATATACTCTTTGAATTCCCAGTCAGACAATGGCACTGTATACCAGTAGTAAAAATTGTGGGTGCACGTAACCCCAATATATTCTTTGAATTCCCAGTCAGACACTGGCACTATATGGCAGTAGCAAGAAATGAGGGTATTTGTATTCCCAATATACTCTTTGAATTCCCAGTCAGACAATGGCACTGTATACCAGTAGTAAAAATTGTGGGTGCACGTAACCCCAATATATTCTTTGAATTACCAGTCAGAAACTGGCACTATATGGCAGTAGCAAGAAATGAGGGTATTTATAACCCCAATATATTCTTTGAATTCCCAGTCAGACAATGGCACTGTATACCAGTAGTAAAAATTGTGGGTGCACGTAACCCCAATATATTCTTTGAATTCCCAGTCAGAAACTGGCACTATATGGCAGTAGCAAGAAATGAGGGTATTTATAACCCCAATATATTCTTTGAATTCCCAGTCAGACAATGGCACTGTATACCAGTAGTAAAAATTGTGGGTGCACGTAACCCCAATATATTCTTTGAATTCCCAGTCAGAAACTGGCACTATATGGCAGTAGCAAGAAATGAGGGTATTTGTATTCCCAATATACTCTTTGAATTCCCAGTCAGACAATGGCACTGTATACCAGTAGTAAAAATTGTGGGTGCACGTAACCCCAATATATTCTTTGAATTCCCAGTCAGAAACTGGCACTATATGGCAGTAGCAAGAAATGAGGGTATTTGTATTCCCAATATACTCTTTGAATTCCCAGTCAGACAATGGCACTGTATACCAGTAGTAAAAATTGTGGGTGCACGTAACCCCAATATATTCTTTGAATTCCCAGTCAGAAACTGGCACTATATGGCAGTAGCAAGAAATGAGGGTATTTGTATTCCCAATATACTCTTTGAATTCCCAGTCAGACAATGGCACTGTATACCAGTAGTAAAAATTGTGGGTGCACGTAACCCCAATATATTCTTTGAATTCCCAGTCAGACACTGGCACTATATGGCAGTAGCAAGAAATGAGGGTATTTGTATTCCCAATATATTCTTTGAATTCCCAGTCAGACAATGGCACTGTATACCAGTAGTAAAAATTGTGGGTGCACGTAACCCCAATATATTCTTTGAATTACCAGTCAGAAACTGGCACTATATGGCAGTAGCAAGAAATGAGGGTATTTGTATTCCCAATATATTCTTTGAATTCCCAGTCAGACAATGGCACTGTATACCAGTAGTAAAAATTGTGGGTGTATATAGCCCCAATTCTATTGCTAGGGGACTTGCAGGGTATTTCTGGGGTGAAGGTGGGGGGGCACACCGTTGGAACGGGTATCGGGGTATATATCGGGTATACGGGAATACACTGACAGTGTATTCCATTCAGGATCCTGGGAAAGCTGGGTTGCGGCGATTGAGCCCGTCAGTGCCACGTTACACTGACAAGCTTCTCCCTGGAATTTAGCTCTTACAAGAGCTGTTGGTTGTCTTCTCCTTCCTATCCTAGCCTGTCCCTGCCTACCCAGAATCTAAGCCCTAGCTAGCTGGACGGAAACCTCCGTCCTCGGTGAATTGCAAGCTCAGAATGACGCGAAGCTGGGCGTCGCTGTTCTTTTAAATTAGAGGTCACATGTTTTCGGCAGCCAATGGGTTTTGCCTACTTTTTTCAACGTCACCGGTGTCGTAGTTCCTGTCCCACCTACCCAGCGCTGTTATTGGAGCAAAAAAGGCGCCAGGGAAGGTGGGAGGGGAATCGAGTAATGGCGCACTTTACCACGCGGTGTTCGATTCGATTCGAACATGCCGAACAGCCTAATATCCGATCGAACATGAGTTCGATAGAACACTGTTCGCTCATCTCTAATAACTACTATAATACTACCTCCTATGTACAAGAATATAACTACTATAATACTACTCCTATGTACAAGAATATAACTACTATAATACTACTCCTATGTACAAGAATATAACTACTATAATACTGCTCCTATGTACAAGAATATAACTACTATAATACTACTCCTATGTACAAGAATATAACTACTATAATACTGCTCCTATGTACAAGAATATAACTACTATAATACTGCTCCTATGTACAGGAATATAACTACTATAATATTACTCCTATGTACAAGAATATAACTACTATAATACTACTCCTATGTACAAGAATATAACTACTATAATACTACTCCTATGTACAAGAATATAACTACTATAATACTACTCCTATGTACAAGAATATAACTACTATAATACTACTCCTATGTACAAGAATATAACTACTATAATACTACTCCTATGTACAAGAATATAACTACTATAATACTACTCCTATGTACAAGAATATAACTACTATAATACTGCTCCTATGTACAAGAATATAACTACTATAATACTACCTCCTATGTACAAGAATATAACTACTATAATACTACCTCCTATGTACAAGAATATAACTACTATAATACTGCTCCAATGTACAGGAATATAACTACTATAATATTACTCCTATGTACAAGAATATAACTACTATAATACTACTCCTATGTACAAGAATATAACTACTATAATACTACTCCTATGTACAAGAATATAACTACTATAATACTACTCCTATGTACAAGAATAAAACTACTATAATACTACCTCCTATGTACAAGAATATAACTACTATAATACTGCCTCATATGTACAAGAATATAACTACTATAATACTACTCCTATGTACAAGAATATAACTACTATAATACTGCTCCTATGTACAAGAATATAACTACTATAATACTACTCCTATGTACAAGAATAAAACTACTATAATACTACCTCCTATGTACAAGAATATAACTACTATAATACTGCCTCATATGTACAAGAATATAACTACTATAATACTGCTCCTATGTACAGGAATATAACTACTATAATACTGCTCCTATGTACAAGAATATAACTACTATAATACTACCTCCTATGTACAAGAATATAACTACTATAATACTGCTCCTATGTACAAGAATATAACTACTATAATACTGCTCCTATGTACAAGAATATAACTACTATAATACTATTCCTATGTACAAGAATATAACTACTATAATACTACTATGTACAAGAATATAACTACTATAATACTACTCCTATGTACAAGAATATAACTACTATAATACTGCTCCTATGTACAAGAATATAACTACTATAATACTACCTCCTATGTATAAGAATATAACTACTATAATACTGCTCCTATGTACAATAATATAACTACTATAATACTACTCCTATGTACAAGAATATAACTACTATAATACTGCTCCTATGTACAAGAATATAACTACTATAATACTACTCCTATGTACAAGAATAAATATACTGTATGACTGACCTTGTCATGACCCTCAGGTCACATGATCAGTATCAGTGCTTCACGCCCCTCCCTCTTCCCCCGATCTCACAGGTAATTACTTGGACTATGGGGGCTGCAGACTATAATAACACCAGCCGCCCATAGCAGAGGGGTCTGCAATAATTCCAGGAGTGAGGTCTGAATATAAGGGTCTGCAATAAGTAAAATGGATCATGTCTGGGGTCTGAATATTTATTTATTTTTTTGTACAAAGGCTTGAGATGGATCGAAGAAATGAGAGGACAAAGATGACTCGGTAACAAACTCCACTATCAGCAGAAGACATGATAGCAGCGCTGTAGATGGAGAATGTCTGGGAAGAGAAAGAACATCACCGCAAGACACTGGATGTATAGAGGAGCTGTCACCTCTCCTGACACGTCTGTACTAGTACATACCTATACACCCCATCATACTGTAAGGTTCTTATAGTAAGGGAGTGTTTAAAAAAAATGATATTCTGGCACACACCACCTTAAAGTACCCCATCTCACAGCCAGAAATTGGGTGAAGTACTGGTGAATCTTTGATGGGTCACTTTGTTGTTTCTGCACCCAGTTCATCACTTTTTAAGAAAGTGTATGGAGTGGAGTAGAGATAAAGTTTGGCTGCTGGGACCCGTCATGTTTGTCCCTGATGTAGATTTCACGTCTGTTGCATTGGGCAAGAGGCGTCCAGACATGACCATTGATGGAGAATTGTCCATCGGTAGCACTAGACTCTACAGAAGCCTAGCGCATGCGCAATGTGTTCACAGTGTTAGTCAATTTGCATGAGGGTCCCTAGTAACTAAAACTGCTGGAAGGTCATGTGACCCAGCTCTTCCATTGGCAGCCCTATTTGGACACTGTGGACACATTGCGCATTCGCTAGTTTCCCTAAGTGTCTGCAGTTTCTTGGTAGGCCGATGGACAACCCTCCATCAGCGGAAAATTCTGGACGCCTCTTCACTGCTAACACACAGAGAGTTGGTAGGTTGTCTATTGGTAGGTAGTCACGTGTGATAGGAATTATGTCACTATTTACACTTGTTATACGTCTATTAATTGTTCTTTTAATATGGCAGTTTTTTCTATTTTTTAACGTGAAAATTCATATAACAAAAAAACTTCACACTGGACTTTGGAGTGCGCTCAATAAATGGATATTTATTATTTTCTGCAGCTTGTTAGCTTTTCTGTGTAGACTGGGACAGAGGGAGAAGAGTCATAGTAAGATAGTAAGCAAGGACAGACGTCCATCCAGTATAGCCTATTATTCTACAATGCCAAGGGAAAGCAACAACACTGTAAGGGAGATGGACAACAAGTGACCTCATTTTAATTAAAAATCTCGGCTTCAAAGACCTTATTCATACAAACATCCAAAATAGTCATGTGAGTTTTGTAATGGCTACTGCGCAGGGGTGAACCTGCCCTTTTCGCCGCCCGAGGCGGGCGACAGAAAGCCACCGCCCCCGGGGGTGGAGGGGGCGTGACAGAGTGAAGGGGGTGGGGCAAAGCGAAGGGGGTGGGGCTTACCGGCGTTCGCAGGCAGAGAGCAGGCAGGGAGAGGACCCCAATCCACTGGCTTAGGTAAGCAAAAATGTTGCCCTCCCTGGGGCCCTGGCATAGTGCCGCCTGAGGTTGCCTCATGGGAGGTGCGGCGCACCTGTTTTCAAGATTCATCGATAATGGGACTATTCATGTGAAAATTGAAAAATTTGTAACAAATCTGGCTTGTTATGAACTGGTCCACTCGTGTCTACCGGTAACTAAAATTCCTAAGTCTTGTTCCAAAGTAACTCTCATTTTTGTGGTCTAGAAAACAGCAGACGTACTCCCTAGTGTATTTTTAGGCATCCGTGCAACACGCTCATTATATGGCGTCCCAGCAGCTGCTGAGATGCCGGAACAATTCCAGGCACGGCGTGAGGAACAAGTTCAGCAGCAGGACAGCTAGAGAGCTCCCGAAACGCAGGAGCAGTTTAATTATCGACGGCAGCAATTTGCTGAATATAGGTGGAGCATCGATGCCAAAAACACGCAGGTGAGGTTGCGGGCACAAGCTAGTTCGGAAATAACTCCAAGAACTGGATGTTTAACCTCTCAGATGCCTAGTTCACTTACAACCACCGCATCTAAACGAAAGGGCTCCCTCTGGTGACCAAACAACCCCAAACTCCAACCTGGGTGACAAGATCGTAGGAGCCTCTTACTTGCTACGGCAGTGGGCGCCTTCTGAAGCCTTCCAGGTCGCTGAATGCAAAGACCATATGGAGTCTATGGTATAAGCGATTCTGTGATCTTATATCCAAAGCCCCCAGAAGAAGTTAAAAATATAACTAAAATTGAAAAAAAAAAAATTGAAAAAATACATTATAGTGGAAACTTTTTAGGCAAAAGTAAGAATGATTCAGAAACAGAAGGGGGAATAGTTTATTTTTGTCAATGAAGCGAATGAAAAAAGAGAAATGTAAATTCCATCAATATTTGGTGTGAACTTTACCCTTCGCCTTCCATCAGTTCTACTCGGTACTTGCAGACATTTTTTGGCAGAACTTGGCAGGAAGGTTGTTCCCGCCATTTTTCAGAATTAAGCCCAGATTTTCGGTGGATGTAGGCTTATCCAATTTGTCTGTCCCTTCATCTAATCCCAGACAGACTGGATAAGATCAGGGATCTATGGGGGCCATATCATCACTTCCAGAACTCATCCTTCCAAGGGGCAAAGGTCACACCAAATATTGATGTCACATCAATAGAGAGGAGTACTGCAAAGTAAAAAATGTCAGACAGTGCTGGTCCTATCAAGAGAATCCTTTATTGGTAGCGATGGCACACACAATGCGTTTCGGGATACAATCCCTTTCTCAAGTGCATGAGTCATAGTACAATACCCTGTTTCCCCAAAAATAAGTCATCCCCGAAAGTAAGACATAACAAAGGTTTTGTTGAATTGCCTAATATAAGGCACCCCCCGAAACTAAGACATCCCCCAATAATAATAATCTTTCTGTGCAAAGATTGTATGAAGGAAAACATTGCAGCCGGCTGAACACTGTGCGCGATGTTCTGTGTGCACAGGCATGCCGCTGCAGTACGTTGTATCCACTGTTCCTGCTGCTGTAGGATGAGTCGGGAGTTGCCCGTTGTGCACACACTAAGCATCGTATATGGTGGGGGGTCCACTCTCCCAGCTAATCCCATAGCAGCAGGAACAGTGGATACAATGGCTTTCCTGTGCACACAGAGCAGCGCACACAGCATTCAGCCGGCTGCAAAGTTTTTCTTCATACAGTCTTTGCTCAGCAAGCACGTCTCAGCCTAGCGCAGTGGTGGCAGCAGCACACAAAAATAAAATAAATAGAGATGAGCAAACAGTAAAATGTTGGAGATTTGATATTCATTTCCAGTAGCCCCTCAATATTCGACTACTCGAATCGAATATCGAACCCTATTATAATCTATATATAGGTAGGCAACATTCGATCAAATTATACTTACCAAGTCCAGGAGTGAGGGTCGGGCTGGATCCTCTGAGAAGTCTTCTCCGTGCAGCGTCCCCCGCGGCATCTTCTGGCTCTTCCTTAACTCTGCCAGGCATCGGGCCTGGGCAGAGCCGACTGCGCATGCCCGCACTACAAGCAGACATGCGCAGTCGGCTCTACACAGGCCCGGTGCCTGGCAAAGTGAACGAAGAGCTGGAAGACGCCGCGAGGAAGCTGCACGGAGAAGACTTCTAAAGGTGGGAGAAAAACCAGCGTTGATTGGCCAACTGTATAGCATTCAGCCAATCAATGCTGGTTCTGCATCAAACTTTTCCATTCGAATAGCGAGTGGTACTCGATCGAGTACGAGTATTTCGAATACTGTAGTATTCGATCGAATACCTACTCGATCGAGCACTACTCGCTCATCTCTAAAAATAAGACATCCCCTGAAAATAAGACATAGCATATCTTTAGAACCAAAATTTAATATAAGACACTGTCTTATTTTCGGGGAAACACGGTACATAATATATCACATCTTTATAATGCTGAAAATTGAAAAAAATGGATGGTAAGCCCGTCCAACCCCAAGGTTACATGGGTGAAATTGTAAAATAAACAGATATTAGATTATATAGACAGAAAGGAGGGAGGTATAAAAGAAGGAAGGTAATAATAGGCTGAAGGGAAGAATAGAGATAATGGAACTGAAGATCAGAACATAATAAAGGGTATAAAAATATGCGGGACTTCTGTGGGTGCACATGCTCAGTAGTCAGCTCCGTTAGGAGCCACCACAATGTACAAATCACGCATGCGCAGCCCAACTCAGCAAGCCGGTCGCGAAGTGCGCCTGCGCAAACCCTACAAATATTGATGGGATTTAGATTTGTCTTTTCTTCATTCAATTCATGTTGTTCATCTCTAGTCGTTGCTTTCATCAGGCTTCCTCTTGATGGTCATCTCGCAGACAGCGATGTAATCCTTCTTCTGAGCGGACACAATATCCTTTTGCAGTTGTATGATTTCCTTCACACTCTCAGTAATGGTCGCTGTAACATTTTTCAGGATTGTATGGGTAGATCGCTGCTGCTCCATTATCTGCTCCAATTTAGCTTCCAGATCGGGAAACTGCTGATAACACTCATCACTGGTGCTTGGTTGGACCATATCATCTACTGTCTCGGGTCTGATCAAGACTGATGACGACTGCTCCGAAGCCTCCAACTCTGGAATAAAGAGATCCTCATTGTTGCTCTTAGGTGATGCAAGTGCTTGTATGTTCGGTTCATCTTCTAAAGTCAAATTACCTCCAGCTGCAGACAAAACACAATAACAATCGTAAGATGTACGATGCAATGATGGTCGAAACGGTTTACATAGTTACATAGTAGATGAGGTTGGATGAAGACATCAGTCCATCAAGTCCAACCTATATCCCTACAATCCCTACAGTGTTGATCCAGTGGAAGGCAAAAATCCCCATGAGGCTCCGGCCAATTGCCCTATTTCAGGGGAAAAAATTCCTTCCCGACTCCAAATCCGGCAGTCAGTATAAAACCCTGGATCAACGTGTCCTTATAATCTAGAGTCCAAAACTTGTAACTAACTATTAAAACTGATCTGGCAGAGGTGAGAGGCTTAGACAGGTTTGAGGGGATATCGTCACTCCGTAAGGAGAGAACCACCATTAAGGTGTGTGGAGTCTTATTAAGCCATGACTGCCAGATCAGTCCTCTCTGCGCCAAGCTGATGAAATGCAAATACATCGAAACAGCTGTCCTTGGCTGAGAAGACTGTATCTGGTATAATCCCAACATCATTGCAAACAAAGGTCTCTGAGAAGGTCGGCATGATGTTAAAGGGAGCGCCCTCTATAGGTTTGTTTGACTGAGACTCTGTTTTCCTAATTACATCATGGAAGATAGACTTACACATTCTCAGTGAGCGCCCTCTATTGGTGTGCATACTTGAGGCACTGGCTTCCTAATTACATCATGGAAGTCAGATTTGCATATTCCTCCCATGTTCCTTTGCACAGTGGAGCGCTCATGGCTTAATAAGACTCCACACACCTTAATGGTGGTTCTCTCCTTATGGAGTGACGATATCCCCTCAACCATAGTTAAACCAGTAAGTAGTGCAATACAAATGCTAGGGCAATGATGGAAGTACAAGTAATGAAAGTACAGGTAATGCAACCACCACATAGCATGCAAAAACCCACTAGGTAGCCATAATGAAAAGTGCTACACGAGACCTCCTGAATAGTGTTGAACAATACCTATACCACCACGGCCATAAGGAACTGGAACTGACAAAGCCTATTGCGGGCGAAACGCGCGTCGGGCGTTCCAGTTCCGGGCATTCCAGTTCCTTATCCGTGGTGGTATAGGCATTGTTCAACACTATTCAGGAGGTCTCAAATAACTTGAATCTGGCAAAATTAATCAAAACCAAACTACATGGTGACAAGCTACAAAGCTTCTGGGAGAATGTCTTATGGACAGATGAGACAAAAATGTAACTCTTGGGCAGGCACATCATCTCTATATTCACAGACGGAAAAATGAAGCAAATCTTGAAAAGAAGACTGTCCCTTACTGTGACACATGGAGGAGGCTCTGTTATGTTCTGGGGCTGCTTTGCTGCATCTGGCACAGGGTGTCTTGTATCTGTGCAGGGTACAATGAAATCTCAAGACTATCAAAGGATTCTGGAGAGAAATGTGCTGCCCAGTGTCAGAAAGCTTGGTCTCAGTCGCAGGTCATGGGTCTTACAACAGGATAATGACCCAAAACACACAAGAATGACTAAGAGGAAACATTGGACTATTCTGAAGTGGCCTTCAGAAAAAGGTACCCATTCAAGTCAATGGGAGGCTTTTTTTTCAGCGCTGAAATTCCACACCAAATTCCTCACCATTTTCATCCGTGTGAATGCACCCTTACAGGAATCGTCTGATTGCCTCTAAAGGTTGTGCAACAAAATGTTAAGTTACGGGAGCCGTCATCTCTGTCCAGGCTGTTTCATGAGGTTTATTTTATTAAAAATTCTGTTGAAGTGAAAAACAATGTCTGACTTTCATTTGTTCATTTTCATAGAATTTTTATTTATTATTACTTTTGTCAGGTTCCAGTTATTTCTGTGACCATTGTGGGTTTTTCTTTCATTAAATGAGGGGGACCAACAATTTTGTCCACATGCAGAGATACATTTGATTTACTCTAGGTTCACACTAGCACTCGGGTTTCCATTCTTTGGGTCCACTTGGAGATCCGAAAAACGAAAACCCAATCTGCTTACAGAGTGGTTACCCACAGACCCCATAGACTATAATGGAGTCCACTGGAGTCCCAATCTGCTTACAGAGTGGTTACCCACAGAAACCCACAGACCCCATAGACTATAGTGGAGTCCACTGGAGTCCCAATCTGCTTACAGAGTGGTTACCCACAGAAACCCACAGACCCCATAGACTATAGTGGAGTCCACTGGAGTCCCAATCTGCTTACAGAGTGGTTACCCACAGAAACTCACAGACCCCATAGACTATAATGGAGTCCACTGGAGTCCCAATCTGCTTACAGAGTGGTTACCCACAGAAACCCACAGAACCCATAGACTATTATGGAGTCCACTGGGTTTCCACCTAAGAAATGCGGAGAGAAAAGTCCTCCATTTTTAAAGTGGAATGGGGATAGAATTCTCCAATGGAAAGCTAGAACTGGTGTGAATCCAGTCTTTCAGATGTATAGGTGGAGAGATATAATAAGACAAGGAGACAAGTGTCTCTGTGCTGTACTTTCCACTGTCTTACATACAATATAACTGGCCAGTCACCTTTTGAGTGTCATATCTTTTTGTCATTTTTTGCCACTCTTTCACTTTTGTCACTTTTTGTCAATTTTTTTGTCATTTTTTTTTTGGTCACAAACCCACAGTATCAGTGCAGTGCTGGTTTTTCATAGGAGTGTATGATTTGTTAACATATACTCTGTCTGAACTGCCATCATTAAGCCCTTGGGTGCCAGATCCATGTTTTTTTTAACCCACAGCATCAGTGGAGTGCACGTTTTTTTTTTGTTTTTTTTTATTGCATACACCAGTGCTATTGCCAAGACATCCACCACTGCAAATGAAGAAGAAAGACCGATGGATGCGAGGATAAACTGCGCTACTCTCTTGAGATAAAATACGTTCTTTATTCCGCTTTTCTTAAAGTGTCTTATAGTGTTTTTAAGAAAAGCGGAATAAAGAACGTATTTTATCTCAAGAGAGTAGAGCAGTTTATCCTCGCATCCATCGGTCTTTCTTCTTCATTTATCGTTCCCTAAGGGGTATTTGGATGTTATTACTGCTGCTGTAAATCTCCCTTGTGTTTGGTACACGATCTTTTCAAATATATTTAAGTGTATATTTGGGAATCATCTGGGTTGCTCGGTATATATATATATTTTTTCTTGTTAGTATCCACCACTGCAAGTAACAGTAAGAATGTAACAGTAAGAAAGTGGGTAGAAATGGCAACAGCAACACTACTTCTGGTCATTGTAGTGACTCCAGTTGTCACCTTAGGGTAAGTTCACACGGGTTTTTTTTTTTTTATCGGAACCTGGGGCAGAGGCCGCCTCAGGTTCCGATGCAAAAACCGGGTAGCTGCAACTGCAACTGCAACTGCACCGGCATCCAGCCGCGCACTCTGCTCCGGATTAGGTCCAATGAATGAACACCTCGCTTCTTTTTTCCAGGAGCCAGAAGAAATGGCTCCCGGAAAAAAGACCTGAGCGGCTCCCATTGATTTCAATGGTACCCGTCTTTTTGGTCAAGGTTTTGAGGCGGATACGGCCTCAAAACCCTGACCAAAAAACTCAGTGTGAACTTAGCCTTATACCTAGTGTAAGTCCTGAGGGTGTGGTGCATGACATGGGGATTCTCTCTTTGGTCGTTTCTTATAAGTAGCCACTACACATTAGATGTGTGATACTATGCAAAAGTGTTAAGCAGGTGTGCAAAAAAAATTGAACTTTTTTCAATAGAAATATTAATAGTTTATTTTTTTTAATTGATAAAATGAAATGAATGAACGAAAAAGAAATCTAAATACCGTCTATATTTTCTGGAAGTGATGACATAGCCCCTCTGATCTGAACATCATCCAGTCTGTCTGGAATTACATAAAGAGACAGAAGCATTTGAGCAAGCATATGTTATGATAAAATTTGATTATGATCTCAAAACTAGGGATCTAACTTTGTTTGTGAGATTTCAATGCTCAAGTACCCTTGTGAGGGGGAAAATGGGGATATTCCGACAAAGGGAAATAAACACAAGAGGTGTAGTATGGATTACGTCTTCTGAATGACTTGACAGCATTCCATTTACAAGGTCTTACAAGGTAAAACTAGATTCCCTGCAATGGGAATGGTGCCTGTAGGATATTGCTTCCAATTAGAATTGCCATAACATATTATAAATGCTTACATTAAACGTATAGTGCCATGTATAGAACACTGACCAGACAATTTAGTTTATTTTAGTCTGTGCGCAAAGGTGGTCATTTATTGTAACCATTACAGTGTGACCCAGAATCTTAGTGTTACATTTACCTGTAGAGTTTTTCACAACTCCTCGGCCTATTTCTTTATCTAGATTAAAATACTTGATGATCTTCATGTCTCTTATGTAGCTGTTGTTCTCCAGCTCATTGAGGTCTTTAGACATTCTGGCTTTGTCCCTCAGTTTTCTTTTGTAGGTATTCCATCTTACTTTGCATTCTTTTATGGTGAGTGTTTTCGAGCCAGCTTCATTGACTTCCTTATTAATTATTGTCCAGGCTTTTCTTTTCTCCTCGCGTGGTTTAGATCCAAATATTTGGTCTAGGTGATTACTGACTCCATTAATAAGTAAATCCACCTGACGTTTATTAAATTTTCTTACTTTTCTTTTGGAAGGTTTTGGGTTTTTTGCTGCAGTGGTTCTAGGCGTACCTTGATTTGCGTCTTCTGTGTTTCCATTGTTCATGGACATGACGGGATTATCTTTGGCTATGGAATGAATCATCAGGTCATGAGAAGAATGCCAAACAAAAGGCTTACGACAATATATTATGGTATAAGGAAAATGTTTGTTTTTGTACCGTGTTAGCCAGTGGTTACGAAATATAAAAAACAAAAAACTTGCAAGTCTTCAGTAGGTGAGACATTTTTTAATGGCTAACTCATAATGATGACAGAATATAACATTTCGAAGCTTACTATGAGCTTCTTCGTGGGGGTAACGTCACTCCTTAGGGAGAGACCACCTTCTCAGGTGTGTGGAGACTTATAGCCATAGTTGCTCCACTGCAAGGGAACATGGGAAGAATATGCAAATCTGTCTCCCAAGATGTAAACAGGCAGACAGTGCCTCTGTATGAGCTTCTTCTTCAGATATATCTAAAAACACTTTATGCAGGCTGTATATATATATATATATATATATATATATATATATATATATATATCTGGATACAGGGATAGGATTTCAGGCGGGAGGGGGGATTTATGTCTTTTTATACAAATCATTGAACTAAGACAGCCATAAAGATAAAGACTCTGGGAACTGGGGATTGATTATATAAAGGTGAAAGTTTGTGAGTTTGGATGTTTGTGGGTTTGTGTGTTTGGATGTTTGTGGGTTTGTTCCTCAATCACGCACAACCCGCTCCATCGATTTGGCTGAAATTTTCCACAAACTTAGTTACTACACTGCATTGCGCAATAGGATACTTTTCGTCACAATAGCGCACATACGTTTTTCCCAGGACCCCCACAAAACCCAAACTCACATCACTATCTCTGCAATCTCACACATTTTGGACCATAGCAAGCCACAAAATTCATATTATTCTCTACAGCAGAGGTCGGCAACCCCTGGCACACGTACAAGAGTGGTACTCCTGCCATATTTCACTGGCATGCCAGCAGCACAGGACCTGCAAGAGTTAAATGAAGTCTCTGCTAGAGCTGAGGCATAAGGACACTCCCCTTCTCTCACTGCCCTCCAATGAGAGGGGTACAGGAAACCCAGGGGGTGGAGCTTAATCACTCAGGTCTCTGCCTGCTATAGTGATAGCTCCTGCCGTCTGCATCCTGCAAACGTTCCCCGAGGAGGAGAGGAAGCTGCTAGCAAAGTGAAAGTAAGACACACACAGCTCCCTTCCTTTAGTTCCTATTCTCATTAATGTCAGGCATTTGGGGTTATTAGTTTATAAAGATGAGCGAGTACTGTTTGTATCAGCCGATCTGAACAGCACGCTCCATAGAAATGAATGGATGCACCTGGTACTTCCGCTTTGATGGCGGCCGGCCGCTTAACCCCCTGCGTGCCGGCTACGTCCATTCATTTCTATGCGAGCGTGCTGTTCGGATCGGCTGATCCAAACAGTACTCGCTCATCTCTACTAGTTTAGTGTTAGTAACTCCATGTGCCTCACATTAATAGGAATACACCCCATCATGTCCCTCATATTAACCCCTGTGTACCCCATATAAAGGTTACTAATATGTGAGACATATGGTGGGACTAATAAAAGACCTCAATAATGAAGATACTTAATTATTACCTCCAAGTCTCTCACATATCAGTAACTCTTACACAGGGGTTAATGTGAGGGACATGATGGGGTTAATTGCTATTAAGAAGAGGCACATGGAGTTACTAAACTGTCATGCACCGCGCCAGACTTATCTACGATTTCAATGGGCCCATACACATAGATCCTGTTTTTGCGGCTGTGTGTCCGGGACAAATTGAGCTGTAAAATATAGAGCAGGTCCTATATTTGTCCTATACCTTCCCTACACCTGTCCTATATATGTCCTATACCTTTCCTTCACCTGTCCGTATTTGCAGCCCTGTCAATTTATTTTTAATCTATAGTTCAGTGAAAACCATCTCCGTGCCATTTGTGTGCAGGAGGCCTAAGGCTGAAGCACCACATTGCGTTAACACAGCGTTTTGGTTGCAAATTTTGCTGCGGTTTTATGAGCCAAAGTCACCGATGTACAGTTGCAACACATCACGAACACGTAACGGTCGATAATAATTTCACCAGTCCGCCTTACTGCCCACCTTAGAATTACCCGGCGTCCCTTCACATAAACTAGAACTCAAGATTGGTGTCCCTGTTTTACTGATGCGTAATCTGGATGCACCTCGATTGTGTAATGGCACGAGGCTACGTGTCACACAACTAGGAACAAATATCATTGCAGCCACTATTCTTACAGGAGCAGCTAAAGGTGACAGTGTGTTAACCCCACGCATTCCAATTATACCAAATAATTTATGTGGCTTGCTCAAGAGTATCCTGTACCCAAAACTTACACGTACTGGCGGAAAATAACAAATCATACAATGTCGTATATCCAAGTATATTCACTTGTAATCCCTCTGTCCCACTATGTACAGTTTATAACAACGCCGTATAGCGGCTGAAATACAAATTAACTTCAACACAAAAGTCTCACGTATTCTCAGAATTACAGCAAATACAAGATACAAAGTTACATTTCATATCCCATCCCTTATACACAGTACGAAAACCTTACCCGCGCCTACGTACCCACTTCTACAATCACCGCAGACCAAGTCGCAGGTACCAGCTAGTATAGTAATAAGCCTCTTCCCCCCCTCCCGGCTGAAATCCTATCCCTGTATCCAGTTATACAGTCCTATGAAAAAGTTTGGGCACTAGGGTTGAGCTGATCTTGACTTTTCAGGATCGTTTTTAAAATCCAATTTCCGATCATTTTTCATTCGAACCCGATCTCGATCCCAATTCCGATCCCAATGCAAGTCAATGGGATTTTTTTTATTAATCGGAGATCGGATTTTAAAAACAATCCTATTCACTATACAGCATGGAATCTAACAATTGTTAGAATCCAGGCTGTGTAGTGAATCACTAAAGTAGCCAGAAGATTTTTTTTTTTAATCCTCTGGCTACTTAGTCCCACCTGGTGTCCACTTACCTCCAGAGATAGCTGCTCCACTGTTGTTCGCCTCGCTACCGCTCCAGCTGCAGTCTTCTTCTCCCTTCGCTGCCCCCTCCCTGCCAGGTTAGGAGAGTGTGGGCGGGTACTGTACCCGCCCACACTCTCCTAACCCGCCCACACTCTCCTAACCTGGCAGGGAGGGGGCAGTGAAGCGAAGAAGACTGCAGCGGCAGCGAGGCGAACAGCAGTGGAGCAGCCATCTCTGGAGGTAAGTAGCTACTAGAGATGTTACTTTAGTCTCCCATTAGAATTAATGGAGGCAGCCGGTGTGCAGGGGGTTAATGCTGTGTGCCGGCTGCTTCCATTCATTCCTATGGAACCGCAGCAGAGCCTTCAAACTGAGTATATGCTATATACTCAGTGTGAAGGCATTCTGGGAAATAGTACCGATTCAATCTCACCTAAAAAGATCGTGTTCAGAATTCCGATCGCGATCGTGAAATTTTCTCGATCACCGATGGGAATCCGATTTTTTCCGAACACGATCGCTCAACCCTATTTGGCACCTCTATATAATGTTCAAGAATCAGTGACGAAGTTGAAGTTACATCGGGGATGGAGATTTCAGCAAGACAATGATCCAAAACACCGCTCCAAATCCTCAGGCATTCATGCAGAGGAACAATTACAATGTTCTGGAATGGCCATCCCAGTCCCCAGACCTGAATATCATTGAACATCTGTGGGATGATTTGAGAGCGGGCTGTCCATGCTCGGCGACCATCTAACTGAACTGAACTTGAATTGTTTTGTAAAGAGGAATGGTCCAGAATCCCTTCATCCAGGATCCAGGAACTGATTAAAAGCTCCAGGAAGCAACTAGAGGCAAAAGGAGGAGCTACTAAATATTACTGGCACACTTCTGTTGAGGTGCCCATACTTTTGCACCGGTCAAATTTTGGTTGAATGCATATTGCACATTTTCTGTTAGTACAATAAACCTCATTTCAATCCTGGAATATTACTGTGTCCATCAGTTATTAGATATATCAAACTGAAATGGCTGCTGCAAACACCAAAATATTTAGAACTAAAAATGATTAAGATTAATAGGGGTGCCCAAACTTAAGTTTGTGAGTTTGTGGGTTTGTGAGTTTGGATGTTTGGATGTTTGTTCCTCAATCACCGAAAAACCGCTCCACCAATTTGGCTGAAATTTTCCACAAACATAGTTAATACACCCGATTGCGCAATAGGCTACTTTTCGTCACAACAGCGCACATACGTTTGTGCCAGGACCCCCACAAAACCCAAACTCACACCACCATCTCTGCAATCTCACACACTTTGGACCATAGCAAGCCACAAAATTCATATTGCCCTCTACAGCCTCGCCCCTAACCCCACACAATCTCATATACATATACTTTACCACTTTGCCCCTCACCTTAACGATACTCCAGGAGGCGCTCTATAACGCTCCGGAGCAGCCATGTTTGCCGACCCCACCGCTCTGCCAATGGGCGACACCGCCCACCCATGTCAATACCCCTAGGCGGTCCAATAAATGCAAAAAAAAAAGTTTAAAAAAAGTAAAAAAAATATAAAAAAAATAATAAAAAGGATTAAAAATTCAAATCACCCCCCTTTCCCTAGAACACGTATAAAAGTAGTTAAAAACTGTGAAACACATACATGTTAGGTATCCCCACGTCCGAAATTGCCCGCTCTACAAAGCTATACAAATATTTTTCCTGTTCAGTAAACGCCGTAGCGGGAAAAATGGTCAAAAGTGCCAAACCGCCATTTTTTCACTGTTTTGATTCTGATAAAAATTTGAATAAAAAGTGATCAAAGCAATAACATTTCCCGAAAATGGTAGAACTACAAAGTACACCCGACCCCGCAAAAAAAGACGCCCTATAAATCCCCGTACACGCACGTATAAAAAAGTTACGGCTGTCGGAATATGGCAACTTTTCAAAAAATAATTTTTTAACATAGTTTTGGTTTTTTTTTGAGGGGTCAAAATGTAAATAAAACCAGATAAATTTGGTATCCCTGGAATCGTAACGAAACACAGAATACAGGGGACATGTCATTTTGGTTGCACAGTGAACGCCGTAAAACCAAAGCCCGTAAGAAAGTCGCAGAAATGCATTTTTTCTTGCAATCCACCCCATTTTGAATTTTTTCCTGGCTTCCCAGTACATTATATAGAATAATTAATGGTGGCATCATGAAGAAAAATTTGTCCCGCAAAAATTAAGACCTCATATGGCTCTGGGAGCAGAGAAATAAAAAAGTTATGGGGTTTAGAAGGAGGGGAGTCAAAAACGAAAATCAAAAAATGCCATCGGCGGGAAAGAGTTAACTTCAAATACTTCTGTCCCAAAGTCACTATGTAAAGTTTCTCACAACACCGTATATATAGCGGCTCAAATACAAATTAACTTCAACACAAAAGTCTCACGTATTCTCTGAATTACAGCAAAAACAAGATACAAACTTACATTTCATATCCCATCCCTTATATACAGTACGAAAACCTTACCCGCACCTGTATATACCCACTGCTACAATCACCGCAGACGAAGTCGCGGGTACCAGCTAGTGTATATATTAGTTATAGTTATAGTTTTAGTTATATATATATATATATATATATATATGCAGTCTCTAGAAAGTGTTTTTAGATATATCTGAAGAAGGAGCTCAGAGGAAGCTTCGAAACGTTATATTCTGTCATCATTATGCGTTAGCCATTAAAAAAGGTATCACCTACTGAAGACTCGCAAGTTTTTTGACAATATATTACTGTCATTAGATTACAATTGTATTTATATGAGTCTAACGCACTGATATATGGAATTTTTTAAAAGAGAAATTAAATTATTTTTGAGTAAGGTTGAGGCCCCACCTTCCAGAAACGCTGCTTTTTTTGTTGTGGATTTTGTGGGTTTTTGTTGCCAAAGCCAGGAGTGGATTGAGCAATAGGAAGAATTATAAGAGCTTCTTAGGGCCCCTTCACACGGCGTAAGAGCTCGGCTCATTCCGAGCCGTACACGCGAGCGCTTCTAAAAACTTCCCATTCACTTCAATGGGAGCGCTCGTAAAGCCGGCTTTACGTGCGCTCCCATTGAAGTGAATGGGAAGTGTTAAGAAGCGCTCGCGTGTACGGCTCGGAATGAGCCGAGCTCTTACGCCGTGTGAAGGGGTCCTTATATATTTCACATTCCTTTTGTAGCTATTCTTGTCTTTGGCGGAAAAAACCCCCCCGAAATCTGCAAGAAAAAAAGCTGTATTTCTGTGACGTGGGGCCTTAGAGAATCAGCACATATAAAATGTATTTCTCAAACCTTTAAAAATGGTTAAGGCCAATTTTAGTCAAGGAAATTTCTGTCATGCAAGTGAAATTTGTGCAAAAAGAAGGGACTTTTAAAGGGAACCTGCCAGATCTATTTGGACATGCACGAAAACACACAGAGGTACTTATAGAACAGGGGTTTAGTGTCCCATATAGATCTATAACAATGACATCTGTACCCACATTAGGAAAAACAAACCGTTACACTTAACTAGAGATGAATACGCTAAGAGAGCATTCACATGGAGTAAAGTGGCGCTGATTCTGCCTCAATAACTCGCAGCAGAATCAGCGCTGATAAAGACCCTCATTTGACTTCAATGTGTTCCGCAAGGAAAACGGAACCCATTGAAGTCAATGCGAGTCATTTTATCAGCGCTGATTCTGCTGCAAGTTATCATGGCAGAATCTGTGCAACTTTACTCTGTGTGAATGCCCCCTAAGTCTCATTGGTCTCATCTCTGTTGCTCTCAACACCTTCAGAGTTCCTGGGCAATGGGTCATTTTTGGATTTCTTAAAATGCTAAATGTATAAAACTGATTGTCAGCGCAGTGTATGGTTAAAGTCTGAGTTTGTATTCTTTGCTTACCATATTTTTTCCATATACATACATGTCACATTCACTTTGATATAACTTTTAGCTGTTTTTGCCTTAAAGAACAGGTTTGTAGGAGCCCTGACAGTATTCTACACTATGTTTTATAGATAGGTTCCTAGGAGCCCTGACAGTATTCTACACTATGTTTTATAGATAGGTTCCTAGGAGCCCTGACAGTATTCTACACTATGTTTTATAGATAGGTTCCTAGGAGCCCTGACAGTATTCTACACTATGTTTTATAGATAGGTTCCTAGGAGCCCTGACAGTGTTATACACTATGTTTTATAGATAGGTTCCTAGGAGTCCTGACAGTATTCTACACTATGTTTTATAGATAGGTTCCTAGGAGCCCTGACAGTGTCATACACCATGTTTTATAGATAGGTTCCTAGGAGCCCTGACAGTATTCTACACTATGTTTTATAGATAGGTTCCTAGGAGTCCTGACAGTATTCTACACTATGTTTTATAGATAGGTTCCTAGGAGTCCTGATAGTGTTCTACACTATGTTTTATAGATAGGTTCCTAGGAGCCCTAAGAGTGTTCTACACTATGTTTTATAGATAGGTTCCTAGGAGCCCTAAGAGTATTCTACACTATGTTTTATAGATAGGTTCCTAGGAGCCCTAAGAGTATTCTACACTATGTTTTATAGATAGGCTCCTAGGAGCCCTGACAGTGTTATATACTATGTTTTATAGATAGGTTCCTAGAAGCCCTGACAGTATTCTACACTATGTATTATAGATAGGTTCCTAGGAGCCCTGACAGTATTCTATACAATATTTTATAGATAGGTTCCTAGGAGCCCTGACAGTGTTCTACACTATGTTTTATAGATAGGTTCCTAGGAGCCCTGACAGTATTCTATACAATATTTTATAGATAGGTTCCTAGGAGCCCTGACAGTGTTCTACACTATGTTTTATAGATAGGTTCCTAGGAGCCCTGACAGTGTTCTACACTATGTATTATAGATAGGTTCCTAGGAGCCCTGACAGTGTTCTACACTATGTTTTATAGATAGGTTCCTAGGAGTCCTGACAGTATTCTACACTATGTTTTATAGATAGGTTCCTAGGAGCCCTGACAGTATTCTACACTATGTATTATAGATAGGTTCCTAGGAGCCCTGACTGTGTCATACACTATGTTTTATAGATAGGTTCCTAGGAGTCCTGACAGTATTCTACACTATGTTTTATAGATAGGTTCCTAGAAGCCCTGACAGTATTCTACACTATGTATTATAGATAGGTTCCTAGGAGCCCTGACAGTATTCTATACAATATTTTATAGATAGGTTCCTAGGAGCCCTGACAGTATTCTACACTATGTTTTATAGATAGGTTCCTAGGAGCCCTGACAGTATTCTACACTGTATTATAGATAGGTTCCTAGGAGCCCTGACAGTATTCTACACTATGTTTTATAGATAGGTTCCTAGGAGCCCTGACAGTATTCTACACTATGTTTATAGATAGGTTCCTAGGATCCCTGACAGTGTTCTATACTATTAGAGATGAGCAAACAGTGAAATATTCGAGATTCGTTTTGAGTAGCCCCTCAGTATTCGACTATTCGAACGAATATCGAACCCCATTATAGTCTTTGGGGGGAAAATGCTTTGACTCAGGAGAGTCACCAAGTCCACTATCACACCCCAGGAAATGATGCCAACACCCTGGAATGCAACTGGGACAGCAGGGAAAGCATGTCTGGGGGTATCTAACATGCCCAAGTACCTGTATCATGCCACTATCTTGTCGGGATCCCTGTCAGCTTGCGATATGCGGGAGCTGATTTTTTCCTATAGGAATGCATTGACCAGCGTTGATTGGCCGAATGCCATACAGAGTACAGCATTCGGCCAATCAACGCTGGTTCTGCCAGAGGCTCATCTGTGAGGAGGCGGAGTATAAGATCGGTCCACAGCAGTCTCCATTGTGGTTCGATCTCAGATGTAGCAGTGTTGAGTAGAGATGAGCGAATGCCGTACGATCGAATAGGTATTCAATAGAATATCAGGCCATCCGAGGTATTCAATTCCAATCGAATACAAGGCCGCAAACGCAGTAAAAATTTGTATCCCCTCCCACCTTTCCTGGTGCTTTTTTTGCACCAATAACTGTGCAGAGGAGGTGGGACAGGAACTAAAACAACGTAGGCAGTGAAAAAATTGAAAAAACCCATTGGCTGCCGAAAAACATGTGACCTCTGATTCATAAGAATAGTGTCGGCCATTTTCATCTCATTTCAGTGTTGGAGTGATAGGGAGAGCTTGTTCTCAGGGTGATACAGTGCATTCTAGCTTTGGTTAGGCAGGAAAGAACAGCTCTCTTCAGAGCTTAATTAATCTGCAAATCATGCAGCGTAGCAGCAGGGGACGTGGGTGAGGACGTGGACATGGTTACCGAGCTGGATATCCAGTCCACAGTCCAGGTACTGGAGAGGGGCTGCCAGCAGCAGCAGGGGACATGGGTGAGGACGTGGATATCCAGCTGGGTATCCACTCCAGAGTCCAGGTACTGGAGAGAAGCTGCCAGCACCCAATTTACTCTTCCTCCTCATACTCCTCATCATCCTCCTCCTCCTCCTCCTTCTACAACCCCTACTTATGAATGTGAATTTTTTTATATATATATATTGGGGACCCTGACCCTGACGAAGCCCATGTGCAGTGGGTGAAACGCGCGTCAGGTCCATCACACAGCGTGGTATGTGTTTTATATGGGAGTTACCTCACATGTTTACCACTATGTATACCATGTATGACTTCTTGGAGATATAGCAGATTTTTGTAGGATATGGTATATACCTTTACATTTTTCAATATTTATTTAACACTTTGTACATGGTTGTGGGTTATTTATATGATACTATTTACTTTACACTACTGTAGTACTTTTATGTATTAACATTCCCCCTTGTATTGTCTGTCATATGTTACTTGGTTTTTAGTAAGTATTAACAAACTCTATTATATTTTACTTTCTGTGTGTGTGGGATGTTTTTGGGGTTATTGAATTCTATTTTCTTTCCACACTTTTGTGATGAATTAGCCTCATTTGTGATTCTAAAGTGAGTAGACAGTTAAATGGCTACTGATTCCCACTGGCAGGGCCAAGGAATCCTACCTAGATCCTTAGAGACTGCTCCTACCATTACCTGGAACCTTGCCCTAACCTCTTGTCTCAAGTTACTTAGTCAAAGTGTGAGCACCGGGCGGGTGTCGGCTCACACCATATAAAGGCTAGTCCCCGCCCAACAGGGCGGTGGCCATGACGTCACTGATCATGCTCAGTATGGCAAAATGGGACTTAGCCTCTGAGCGGCTCCAAAATGTCTGAGCATGCTCAGTAGGGAAAGAATGGCACTTATCCTCTGAACGGCTCCAAAATGTCTGAGCATGCTCAGTGGGCCGAAAGCTGGACTTAGACTCCAGACACTTCACTGCACGATGCCGAGGGTTGGATTGGCCCGCAGGTGGCACTATGCGCTGGACGGGAACCCTGCGGGACCCAAACTTAACATGTAGTAGAGCTCAGCGCACGACCAGCTCTGCTGCATCTCTGGTGTAGAAGAGCTGTGCGCTCAACACTGCTACATCTGAGATTGGACCATAATGGAGACAGCTGTGGACCGATCTTAGACTCCGCCTCCTCCGGCAGAACCAGCGTTGATTGGCCGAATAGTTTACTTTGTATGGCATTTGGCCAATCAACGCTGGTCAATGCATTCCTATGGGAAAAATTCAGCTCGCGTATATTGCAAGCTGGCAGGGATCCTGACCAGATAGAGCCCCAAAGAGCTGGGTGAGTGACATTCCCCCCTAAATAAAGGTAATCCCTAGCTCACCCTGCCTGTACATCTATCCCTGTCTCACAGTCACACAGTTCAGTCTCATATGAACAGGATATTAAATCCACTATTCATATAAATTGGAGGTCACATGAATTAGTCAGACAATTACTTTTTCCAATTTTTTTTCGATGCCTACGTTGTCGTAGTTCCTGTCCTACCTCCCCTGTGCAGTTATTGGTGCAAAAAAAGCGCCAGGGAAGGTGGGAGGGAAATCACATTTTTTGTGAGTTTGCCTCATGGTATTTGATTGTAATCAAATACCTCGAACAGCCTGATATTCGATCGAATATCAATTTGATCAAACGCCGTTCGCTCATCTCTATACCCTATATTTTATAGATAGGTCCCTAGGAGAACTGACAGTGTCATACACTATGTTTAAGCCAATTTAAGCTCTAATTCATACCAATCCTATTTGACATGAAAACATTTTTGGACCAAACCACATGAACATCTGTATTTGCCTCTCTCCATATGTCTACAAACTTTACAGACTGTTTGCAATGTGTCCAATGAGAACAACATTTAACATCAAACTATGTACGTCTTTTTTCTTTCTAGTATAGTTCTTTGGATGTAATCTCTATGCCAAGATACTATCATCACCCCCTCTACCACAATTGTCTTAAGGGCTAGATCTTGTTTCAAAAAAAGTTACTATATTAAGAAATACCTTTTAACATCACAGCACTGATATGAATATACACTTGAAAAAACTTACCTTGTTGTCTCCTGGATTTATTTTTCTAATGTGATTTCAACAGATCAGTTCTATATTTCATCTCAATGTTTCGTTTCACTTTATTTCACTAGGATATCCTCTATCTGCAATATGTGTGTTAATTTCCTGGGTACATTTCACCCCAGCCCTGCTGCACAGCTGTAATAAAAGAATAAAACTACTATAATACTGCCCCCTATGTACAAGAATATAACTACTATAATACTGCCCCCTATGTACAAGAATATAACTACTATAATACTACCTCCTATGTACAAGAATATAACTACTATAATACTGCCCCCTATGTACAAGAATATAACTACTATAATACTGCCCCCTATGTACAAGAATATAACTACTATAATACTGCCCCCTATGTACAAGAATATAACTACTATAATACTACTCCTATGTACAAGAATATAACTACTATAATACTACCTCCTATGTAGAAGAATATAACTACTATAACACTACCTCCTATGTACAAGAATATAATTACTATAATACTGCCTCCTATGTACAAGAATATAACTACTATAATACTACCTCCTATGTACAAGAATATAACTACTATAATACTACCTCCTATGTACAAGAATATAACTACTATAATACTGCTCCTATATACAAGAATATAACTACTATAATACTACCTCCTATGTACAAGAATATAACTACTATAATACTACCTCCTATGTACAAGAATATAACTACTATAATACTACCTCCTATGTACAAGAATATAACTACTATAATACTACCTCCTATGTACAAGAATATAATTACTATAATACTGCCTCCTATGTACAAGAATATAACTACTATAATACTACCTCCTATGTAGAAGAATATAACTACTATAACACTACCTCCTATGTACAAGAATATAATTACTATAATACTGCCTCCTATGTACAAGAATATAACTACTATAATACTACCTCCTATGTACAAGAATATAACTACTATAATACTACCTCCTATGTACAAGAATATAACTACTATAATACTACCTCCTATGTACAAGAATATAATTACTATAATACTGCCTCCTATGTACAAGAATATAACTACTATAATACTACTCCTATGTACAAAAATATAACTACTATAATACTACCTCCTATGTACAAGAATATAATTACTATAATACTGCCTCCTATGTACAAGAATATAACTACTATAATACTACCTCCTATGTAGAAGAATATAACTACTATAACACTACCTCCTATGTACAAGAATATAATTACTATAATACTGCCTCCTATGTACAAGAATATAACTACTATAATACTACTCCTATGTACAAGAATATAACTACTATAATACTACCTCCTATGTACAAGAATATAACTACTATAATACTACCTCCTATGTACAAGAATATAATTACTATAATACTGCCTCCTATGTACAAGAATATAACTACTATAATACTACTCCTATGTACAAAAATATAACTACTATAATACTACTCCTATGTACAAGAATATAACTACTATAATACTACTCCTATGTACAAGAATATAACTACTATAATACTACCTCCTATGTACATGAATATAACTACTATAATACTACCTCCTATAAGCAAGAATATAATTACTATAATACTGCTCCTATATACAAGAATATAACTACTATAATACTACTCCTATGTACAAGAATATAACTACTATAATACTACCTCCTATGTACAAGAATATAACTACTATAATACTACCTCCTATGTACAACAATATAACTACTATAATACTACCTCCTATGTACAAGAATATAATTACTATAATACTACTCCTATGTACAAGAATATAACTACTATAATACTACCTCCTATGTACAAGAATATAACTACTATAATACTACTCCTATGTACAAGAATATAACTACTATAATACTACCTCCTATGTACAAGAATATAACAACTATAATACTACCTCCTATGTACAAGAATATAACTACTATAATACTACTCCTATGTACAAGAATATAACTACTATAATACTACCTCCTATGTACAAGAATATAACTAATATAATACTACACCTATGTACAAGAATATAACTACTATAATACTACTCCTATGTACAAGAATATAACTACTATAATACTGCTCCTATGTACAATAATATAACTACTATAATACTACTCCTATGTACAAGAATATAACTACTATAATACTGCTCCCTATGTACAAGAATATAACTACTATAATACTACTCCTATGTACAAGAATATAACTACTATAATACTACTCCTATGTACAAGAATATAACTACTATAATACTGCTCCTATATACAAGAATATAACTATTATAATACTACTCCTATGTACAAGAATATAACTACTATAATACTACCTCCTATGTACAAGAATATAATTACTATAATACTGCCCCTATGTACAAGAATATAAGTACTATAATACTACTCCTATGTACAAGAATATAACTACTATAATACTACTCCTATGTACAAGAATATAACTACTATAATACTGCTCCCTATGTACAAGAATATAACTGCTATAATACTACTCCTATGTACAAGAATATAACTACTATAATACTACTCCTATGTACAAGAATATAACTACTATAATACTACTCCTATGTACAAGAATATAACTACTATAATACTGCTCCTATATACAAGAATATAACTATTATAATACTACTCCTATGTACAAGAATATAACTACTATAATACTACCTCCTATGTACAAGAATATAATTACTATAATACTGCCCCTATGTACAAGAATATAAGTACTATAATACTAGACTACCTGACAACCCGCCCTCAGTATGTGAGAGCCCAGGACTGTGTGTCTGACACTGATCTGTAGTACGGGGGCACCACAAGGTACAGTTCTTGCCCCATTTCTCTTCACACTGTACACTGCTGACTTCAGGCACAACTCCTCCAGCTGTTACTTACAGAAGTTCTCCGATGACTCTGCTATAGTCGGCCTTATCACTGATGGCGACGATAGGGAATACAGAGACTTAAACCGGGATTTTGTTGAATGGTGCCAGTGGAATCAGCTCAGGATTAATGCTGGGAAGACCAAGGAGATGGTGGTGGACTTTAGTAAACGGAGAGGTGCTCCGACCCCAGTGGAGATCCAAGGAACATGTATTGAGATAGTCAGGACCTATAAGTACCTGGGCGTGCTCCTCAACAATAAACTAGACTGGGCTGATCACCTGGAGGCGCTGCACAGGAAGGGTCACAGCAGACTCTACCTGCTCAGGAGGCTGAGGGCCTTCGGAGCCCAGGGGACACTTCTTAGGCCTTCAACTCTGTGGTTGCTTCAGCCATCTTTTTCAGTGTGGCCTGCTGGGGAAGCAGTATATCAACCAGGGACAGAAATAGACTTGACAGGCTGATCAGGAGGGCCAGCTCTGTCCTGGGGAGCCCCCTGGACCCAGTACAGGTGGTGGGTGACAGAAGGATACTGTCTGTGGTGACCTCCATGCGGGAGAACAAATCCCACCCCATGTATGGGACCCTGATGGGACTTGGCAGCACTGTAAGCGACCGTCTGCTTCACCCCAAGTGAGAGAAGGAGCGCTATCGCAGGTCCTTCCTTCCAACCGCAAACAGGCTGTATAATCTACATCAAACCAAACGAAGATCACTCCGCACAGAGAACTAAATGATTATGACGATGACCATGAGGTCTTCCTCTTTCTCTTCTGTTTTTCCTTAGCTGCCATGGACTCCTAGTATATCTTCTCTTCTCAACTTATCTGTGTCTACATCTGTAATATATTACTCTGTATTATCCTGTATCTGTATTACTATGCTGCTGTAACACGCTGAAATTTCCCCAATGTGGGACTATTAAAGGATTATCTTATCTTATTATCTTATCTTATACTACTCCTATGTATAAGAATATAACTACTATAATACTGCCCCCTATGTACAAGAACATAACTACTATAATACTACTCCTATGTACAAGAATATACCTACTATAATACTGCTCCTATGTACAAGAATATAACTACTATACTACTCCTATGTACAAGAATATAACTACTATAATACTGCTCCTATGTACAAGAATATAACTACTATAATACTACACCTATGTAAAAGAATATACCTACTATAATACTGCTCCTATGTACAAGAATATAACTACTATAATACTACCTCCTATGTACAAGAATATAACTACTATAATACTACACCTATGTACAAGAATATAACTACTATAATACTACTCCTATGTACAAGAATATAACTACTATAATACTGCCCCTATGTACAAGAATATAAGTACTATAATACTGCTCCTATGTACAAGAATATAACTACTATAATACTACTCCTATGTATAAGAATATAACTACTATAATACTGCCCCCTATGTACAAGAACATAACTACTATAATACTACTCCTATGTACAAGAATATAACTACTATAATACTACTCCTATGTAGAAGAATATAACTACTATAATACTGCCCCCTATGTACAAGAACATAACTACTATAATACTACCTCCTATGTACAAGAATATAACTACTATAATACTGCTCCTATGTACAAGAATATAACTACTATAATACTGCTCCTATGTACAAGAATATAACTACTATCATACTACTACTATGTACAAGAATATAACTACTATAATACTACTCCTATGTACAAGAATATAACTACTATCATACTACTACTATGTACAAGAATATAACTACAATAATACTGCTCCTATGTACAAGAATATAACTACTATCATACTGCTCCTATGTACAAGAATATAACTACTATAATACTGCTCCTATGTACAAGAATATAACTACTATAATACTACCTCCTATGTACAAGAATATAACTACTATAATACTACTCCTATGTACAAGAATATAACTACTATAATACTACTCCTATGTACAAGAATATAACTACTATAATACTGCCCCTATGTAGAAGAATATAAGTACTATAATACTGCTCCTATGTACAAGAATATAACTACTATAATACTACTCCTATGTATAAGAATATAACTACTATAATACTGCTCCTATGTACAAGAATATAACTACTATAATACTACTCCTATATACAAGAATATAACTACTATAATACTACTCCTACGTACAAGAATATAACTACTATAATACTACTCCTATGTACAAGAATATAACTACTATAATACTACCTCCTATGTACAAGAATATAACTACTATAATACTGCTCCTATGTACAAGAATATAACTACTATAATACTGCTCCTATGTACAAGAATATAACTACTATCATACTACTACTATGTACAAGAATATAACTACTATAATACTACTCCTATGTACAAGAATATAACTACTATAATACTGCCTCCTATGTACAAGAATATAACTACTATAATACTGCTCATATGTACAAGAATATAACTACTATCATACTGCTCCTATGTACAAGAATATAACTACTATAATACTGCTCCTATGTACAAGAATATAACTACTATAATACTGCTCCTATGTACAAGAATATAACTACTATCATACTAATACTATGTACAAGAATATAACTACTATAATACTACTCCTATGTACAAGAATATAACTATTATAATACTGCCTCCTATGTACAAGAATATAACTACTATAATACTGCTCCTATGTACAAGAATATAACTACTATAATACTACTCCTATGTACAAGAATATAACTACTATAATACTGCCTCCTATGTACAAGAATATAACTACTATAATACTGCTCCTATGTACAAGAATATAACTACTATAATACTGCCTCCTATGTACAAGAATATAACTACTATAATACTGCCTCCTATGTACAAGAATATAACTACTATAATACTACTACTATGTACAAGAATATAACTACTATAATACTGCTCCTATGTACAAGAATATAACTACTATAATACTACCTCCTATGTATAAGAATTTAACTACTATAATACTACTCCTATGTACAAGAATATAACAACTATAATACTACTCCTATGTACAAAAATATAACTACTATAATACTGCCCCTATGTACAAGAATATAACTACTATAATACTGCTCCTATGTACAAGAATATAACTACTATAATACTACCTCTTATGTACAAGAATAAAACTACTATAATACTGCCCCTATGTACAAGAATATAACTACTATAATACTATCTCCTATGTACAAGAATATAACTACTATAATACTGCTCCTATGTACAAGAATATAACTACTATAATACTGCCTCCTATGTACATGAATATAACTACTATAATACTACTACTATGTACAAGAACATAACTACTATAATACTGCTCCTATGTACAAGAATATAACTACTATCATACTGCTCCTATGTACAAGAATATAACTACTATAATATTGCTCCTATGTACAAGAATATAACTACTATAATACTACTACTATGTACAAGAATATAACTACTATAATACTGCTCCTATGTACAAGAAAATAACTACTATAATACTACCTCCTATGTATAAGAATTTAACTACTATAATACTACTCCTATGTACAAGAATATAACTACTATAATATTACTCCTATGTACAAAAATATAACTACTATAATACTGCTCCTATGTGCAAGAATATAACTACTATACTACTGCTCCTATGTACAATAATATAACTACTATAATACTGCCCCTATGTACAAGAATATAACTACTATAATACTACCTCCTATGTACAAGAATAAAACTACTATAATACTACTCCTATGTACAAAAATATAACTACTATAATACTGCCCCCTATGTACAAGAACATAACTACTATAATACTACTCCTATGTACAAGAATATAACTACTATAATACTACTCCTATGTACAAGAATATAACTACTATAATACTACCTCCTATGTACAAGAATACAACTACTATAATACCGCTCCTATGTACAAGAATATAACTACTATAATACTGCTCCTATGTACAAGAATATAACTACTATCATACTACTACTATGTACAAGAATATAAATACTATAATACTACTCCTATGTACAAGAATATAACTACTATAATACTGCCTCCTATGTACAAGAATATAACTACTATAATACTGCTCCTATGTACAAGAATATAACTACTATAATACTACTACTATGAACAAGAATATAACTACAATAATACTGCTCCTATGTACAAGAATATAACTACTATAATACTGCTCCTATGTACAAGAATATAACTACTATAATACTACTCCTATGTACAAGAATATAACTACTATAATACTGCCCCTATGTACAAGAATATAAGTACTATAATACTACTCCTATGTATAAGAATATAACTACTATAATACTACTCCTATGTACAAGAATATAACTACTATAATACTGCCTCCTATGTACAAGAATATAACTACTATAATACTGCCCCCTATGTACAAGAATATAACTACTATAATACTACTCCTACATACAAGAATATAACTACTATAATACTACTCCTATGTACAAGAATATAACTACTATAATACTACCTCCTATGTACAAGAATATAACTACTATAATACTGCTCCTATGTACAAGAATATAACTACTATAATACTGCTCCTATGTACAAGAATATAACTACTATCATACTACTACTATGTACAAGAATATAACTACTATAATACTACTCCTATGTACAAGAATATAACTACTATAATACTGCCTCCTATGTACAAGAATATAACTACTATAATACTACTACTATGTACAAGAATATAACTACTATAATACTGCTCCTATGTACAAGAATATAACTACTATAATACTGCCTCCTATGTACAAGAATATAACTACTATAATACTGCTCCTATGTACAAAAATATAACTACTATAATACTGCCTCCTATGTACAAGAATATAACTACTATAATACTGCTCCTATGTACAAGAATATAACTACTATAATACTACTCCTATGTACAAGAATATAACTACTATAATACTGCCTCCTATGTACAAGAATATAACTACTATAATACTGCTCCTATGTACAAGAATATAACTACTATAATACTGCCTCCTGTGTACAAGAATCTAACTACTATAATACTGCCTCCTATGTACAAGAATATAACTACTATAATACTACTACTATGTACAAGAATATAACTACTATAATACTGCTCCTATGTACAAGAATATAACTACTATAATACTACCTCCTATGTATAAGAATTTAACTACTATAATACTAGTTCTATGTACAAGAATATAACTACTATAATACTACTCCTATGTACAAAAATATAACTACTATAATACTGCCCCTATGTACAAGAATATAACTACTATAATACTGCTCCTATGTACAAGAATATAACTACTATAATACTACCTCCTATGTACAAGAATAAAACTACTATAATACTGCCCCTATGTACAAGAATATAACTACTATAATACTATCTCCTATGTACAAGAATATAACTTCTATAATACTGCCTCCTATGTACAAGAATATAACTACTATAATACTACTACTATGTACAAGAATATAACTACTATAATACTGCTCCAATGTACAAGAATATAACTAATATAATACTACTCCTATGTACAAGAATATAACTACTATAATACTGCTCCTATGTACAAGAATATAACTACTATAATACTACCTCCTATGTACAAGAATATAACTAATATAATACTACTCCTATGTACAAGAATATAACTACTATAATACTACTCCTATGTACAAGAATATAACTACTATAATACTACTCCTATGTACAAGAATATAACTACTATAATACTACTCCTATGTACAAGAATATAACTACTATAATACTACTCCTATGTACAAGAATATAACTACTATAATACTACTCCTATGTACAAGAATATAACTAGTATAATACTACTCCTATGTACAAGAATATAACTACTATAATACTGCTCCTATGTACAAGAATATAACTACTATAATACTACTCCTATGTACAAGAATATAACTACTATAATACTGCTCCTATGTACAAGAATATAACTACTATAATACTACCTCCTATGTATAAGAATTTAACTACTATAATACTAGTCCTATGTACAAGAATATAACTACTATAATACTACTCCTATGTACAAAAATATAACTACTATAATACTGCCCCTATGTACAAGAATATAACTACTATAATACTGCTCCTATGTACAAGAATATAACTACTATAATACTACTCCTATGTACAAGAATATAACTACTATAATACTGCTCCTATGTACAAGAATATAACTACTATAATACTATCTCCTATGTACAAGAATATAACTACTATAATACTACTACTATGTACAAGAATATAACTACTATAATACTACTACTATGTACAAGAATATAACTACTATAATACTGCTCCTATGTACAAGAATATAACTACTATAATACTATCTCCTATGTACAAGAATATAACTACTATAATACTGCTCCTATGTACAAGAATATAACTACTATAATACTATCTCCTATGTACAAGAATATAACTACTATAATACTGCTCCTATGTACAAGAATATAACTACTATAATACTACCTCCTATGTACAAGAATATAACTACTATAATACTCCTTCTATGTACAAGAATATAACTACTATAACACTACCTCCTATGTACAAGAATATAACTACTATAATACTGCTCCTATGTACAAGAATATAACTACTATAATACTACTCCTATGTACAAGAATATAACTACTATAATACTATCTCCTATGTACAAGAATATAACTACTATAATACTACTCCTATGTACAAGAATATAACTACTATAATACTATCTCCTATGTACAAGAATATAACTACTATAATACTACTCCTATGTACAAGAATATAACTACTATAATACTGCTCCTATGTACAAGAATATAACTACTATAATACTACTCCTATGTACAAGAATATAACTACTATAATACTACTCCTATGTACAAGAATATAACTACTATAATACTACTCCTATGTACAAGAATATAACTACTATAATACTATCTCCTATGTACAAGAATATAACTACTATAATACTACTCCTATGTACAAGAATATAACTACTATAATACTATCTCCTATGTACAAGAATATAACTACTATAATACTACTCCTATGTACAAGAATATAACTACTATAATACTGCTCCTATGTACAAGAATATAACTACTATAATACTACTCCTATGTACAAGAATATAACTACTATAATACTACTCCTATGTACAAGAATATAACTACTATAATACTACTCCTATGTACAAGAATATAACTACTATAATACTATCTCCTATGTACAAGAATATAACTGCTATAATACTACTCCTATGTACAAGAATATAACTACTATAATACTACTCCTATGTACAAGAATATAACTACTATAATACTGCTTCCTATGTACAAGAATATAACTACTATAATACTACTCCTATGTACAAGAATATAACTACTATAATACTACTCCTATGTACAAGAATATAACTACTATAATACTACCTCCTATGTACAAGAATATAACTACTATAATATTACTCCTATGTACAAGAATATAACTACTATAATACTATCTCCTATGTACAAGAATATAACTACTATAATACTACTCCTATGTACAAGAATATAACTACTATAATACTGCTCCTATGTACAAGAATATAACTACTATAATACTACCTCCTATGTATAAGAATTTAACTACTATAATACTAGTCCTATGTACAAGAATATAACTACTATAATACTACTCCTATGTACAAAAATATAACTACTATAATACTGCCCCTATGTACAAGAATATAACTACTATAATACTGCTCCTATGTACAAGAATATAACTACTATAATACTACTCCTATGTACAAGAATATAACTTCTATAATACTGCCTCCTATGTACAAGAATATAACTACTATAATACTACTACTATGTACAAGAATATAACTACTATAATACTGCTCCTATGTACAAGAATATAACTACTATAATACTATCTCCTATGTACAAGAATATAACTACTATAATACTGCTCCTATGTACAAGAATATAACTACTATAATACTATCTCCTATGTACAAGAATATAACTACTATAATACTGCTCCTATGTACAAGAATATAACTACTATAATACTACCTCCTATGTACAAGAATATAACTACTATAATACTCCTTCTATGTACAAGAATATAACTACTATAATACTACCTCCTATGTACAAGAATATAACTACTATAATACTGCTCCTATGTACAAGAATATAACTACTATAATACTACTCCTATGTACAAGAATATAACTACTATAATACTATCTCCTATGTACAAGAATATAACTACTATAATACTACTCCTATGTACAAGAATATAACTACTATAATACTATCTCCTATGTACAAGAATATAACTACTATAATACTACTCCTATGTACAAGAATATAACTACTATAATACTGCTCCTATGTACAAGAATATAACTACTATAATACTACTCCTATGTACAAGAATATAACTACTATAATACTACTCCTATGTACAAGAATATAACTACTATAATACTACTCCTATGTACAAGAATATAACTACTATAATACTATCTCCTATGTACAAGAATATAACTACTATAATACTACTCCTATGTACAAGAATATAACTACTATAATACTATCTCCTATGTACAAGAATATAACTACTATAATACTACTCCTATGTACAAGAATATAACTACTATAATACTGCTCCTATGTACAAGAATATAACTACTATAATACTACTCCTATGTACAAGAATATAACTACTATAATACTACTCCTATGTACAAGAATATAACTACTATAATACTACTCCTATGTACAAGAATATAACTACTATAATACTATCTCCTATGTACAAGAATATAACTGCTATAATACTACTCCTATGTACAAGAATATAACTACTATAATACTACTCCTATGTACAAGAATATAACTACTATAATACTGCTTCCTATGTACAAGAATATAACTACTATAATACTGCTCCTATGTACAAGAATATAACTACTATAATACTGCTCCTATGTACAAGAATATAACTACTATAATACTACTCCTATGTACAAGAATATAACTACTATAATATTACTCCTATGTACAAGAATATAACTACTATAATACTATCTCCTATGTACAAGAATATAACTACTATAATACTACTCCTATGTACAAGAATATAACTACTATAATACTGCTCCTATGTACAAGAATATAACTACTATAATACTACTCCTATGTACAAGAATATAACTACTATAATACTGCTCCTATGTACAAGAATATAACTACTATAATACTGCTCCTATGCGGGAATAAATGCCATTGAAAAAGTTTTACGATCTGCGGAAAAAGAAGAAAATTTGATTCAGTTTATAAAAATAGCTGTAGAGACAGTTTTAGGAAATAATGCATTCACTTTCGAAGACAATTGGTATGCTCAAATAGATGGGACAGCGATGGGTACGCCCTCCGCATGTACCTATGCTAATATATTCCTGGCAAGTTTTGAGGATATATATGTGTATAGTATTAATAACAAATTTTCAAAATTCATTCATTTGTATCTTGGATATGTGGATGACATTTTCATATTATGGTCAGGGTCTAATGAGGACTTTTTTGAATTTGTGAAATATTTGAATAACAATCACTTAAATATGCAATTCACAGCTAAGATTGATGATAATATGTTAGAATTCCTAGATGTTCTAGTTAAAAAAAACAGAGACTGGCATCTCTACAGAAGTTTTCAGAAAGCCGACAGCTACTAACGCTTTATTGCATTATAATAGCTATCACGCACAGTCAGTAAAAGAATCATCCCCTACAGTCAATTTGTAAGATTAAAGAGGATTAATAGTGATCTTATAACTTTTGAAGAACAAGCAGAGATGCTAAAAAAACGTTTACTGAGCAGAGGCTATCCAAAATTAAACCTAGAAAAAGCGTATGAACGATCTAAACAGTTAAACAGATCTGAACTCCTATGTGGTAATTCAAAAGAAAGGAAAAAGAAGGATGAGAGTGATGACAGATTCAATTTCACTTTTAGATATAGCCCAATGGCTAATGAAATAAAAACCGCAATTTTCCGCAATTGGAGCATTATAGAGTCAGACAATATTCTATCGTCAAAAGCAAAGAAAAAACCTTTAATTGGCTTCAGACGGTGTCAAACAATTAAAAACACTATAGTGTCAAGTAGGCTCCCTAATAGTAAAAACCGAAACTGGTTAAATTTAGATAGCCCAAAAGGCAACTATCAATGTAATCATTGCAATTTTTGTCGTTTTAACATGAGAGAGAACTTACTAGTCATGGGGAAAGTAAAACATAATGTTACACAATTTTTGAATTGTAGATCTCACTTTATCGTATGTGTCATCTTTTGCCCATGTGGCTTTTACTATATAGGTAAGACTATTCGCCCCCTTTTTGTAAGATTTCGTGAACATATAAGATCTATCCAGACAGGAAAAGGGTGTTCTCGGGTAATAAAACATGTATGGGAGACACATAACAGTAACGCTAACTGCCTTAGATTTGCTGGCATTGAAAGAGTCGATTTACCATCTCGTGGGGGAGATCGAAATAAATTATTATTACAACATGAAGCCAGATGGATACTGCGTACCGATGCGATGGGCCCTTTGGGCTTAAATGACAAAATTGATATGGGCATTTTTCTCTAAAGAATTTTTATAAGTGTTTACTTAGAAAAAAAGAAGTTGGTAATAGCAAACAATTTTGACTGTTTAATACACATTGTGCGTTTTTGGAATTACAGAAACGCTTATTGATCTCTTAAATGAAAGAAAAGAACAAAAGGTAAAGTCATGACAGTATTTTTCTGTTTCTCTTTATGACTGATTGTACGTATAAGGGCGGAACATCTGTGTCGATTTTAAATAAGAAATATAAATGTAGCTTTTTCCTCTAATTGATCTGTTCTTGGAGAAACAATATACAGTCCTATGAAAAAGTTTGGGCACCCCTATTAATCTTAATCATTTTTAGTTCTAAATATTTTGGTGTTTGCAACAGCCATTTCAGTTTGATATAACTAATAACTGATGGACACAGTAATATTTCAGGATTGAAATGAGGTTTATTGTACTAACAGAAAATGTGCAATATGCATTAAACCAAAATTTGACTGGTGCAAAAGTATGGGCACCTCAACAGAAAAGTGACAATAATATTTAGTAGATCCTCCTTTTGCAAAGATAACAGCCTCTAGTCACTTCCTGTAGCTTTTAATCAGTTCCTGGATCCTGGATGAAGGTATTTTGGACCATTTCTTTCTACAAAACAATTCAAGTTCAGTTAAGTTAGATGGTCGCCGACCATGGACAGCCCGCTCTCAAATGATCTGAAAACAAAGATTGTTCAACATAGTTGTTCAGGGGAAGGATACAAAACGTTGTCTCAGAGATTTAACCTGTCAGTTTCCACTGTGAGGAACATAGTAAGGAAATGGAAGACCACAGGGACAGTTCTTGTTAAGCCCAGAAGTGGCAGGCCAAGAAAAATATCAGAAAGGCAGAGAAGAAGAATGGTGAGAACAGTCAAGGGCAATCCACAGACCACCTCCAAAGAGCTGCAGCATCATCTTGCTGCAGATGGTGTCACTGTGCATCAGTCAACTATACAGCGCACTTTGCACAAATAGAAGCTGTATGGGAGAGTGATGAGAAAGAAGCCGTTTCTGCACGTACGCCACAAATAGAGTTGCCTGAAGTATGAAAAAGCACATTTGGACAAGGCAGCCTTATTTTGGAAACAAAAATTGAGTTGTTTGGTTATAAAAAAAAAAGGCGTTATGCATGGCGTCCAAAAAGAAACAGCATTCCAAGAAAAACACATGCTACCCACTGTAAAATTTGGTGGAGGTTCCATCATGCTTTGGGGCTGTGTGGCCAATGCCGGCACCGGGAATCTTGTTAAAGTTGAGGGTCGCATGGATTCCACTCAGTATCAGCAGATTCTTGAGAATAATGTTCAAGAATCAGTGACGAAGTTGAAGTTACGCCGGGGATGGATATTTCAGCAAGACAATGATCCAAAACACTGCTCCAAATCCTCAGGCATTCATGCAGAGGAACAATTACAATGTTCTGGAATGGCCATCCCAGTCCCCAGACCTGAATATCATTGAACATCTGTGGGATGATTGGAAGCGGGCTGTCCATGCTCGGCGACCATCAAACTTAACTGAACTTGAATTGTTTGTCCAAAATACCTTTATCCAGGATCCAGGAACTGATTAAAAGCTACAGGAAGCGACTAGAGGCTGTTATCTTTGCAAAAGGAGGATCTACTAAATATTAATGTCACTTTTCTGTTGAGGTGCCCATACTTTTGCACCGGTCAAATTTTGGTTTAATGCATATTGCACATTTTCTGTTAGTACAATAAACCTCATTTCAATCCTGAAATATTACTGTGTCCATCAGTTATTAGATATATCAAACTGAAATGGCTGTTGCAAATACCAAAATATTTAGAACTAAAAATGATTAAGATTAATAGGGGTGCCCAAACTTTTTCATAGGACTGTATATTGATGAGTAAATGTAGCTAAATTTCTATATAGTTACGCATTCCGATAGACAAATGCAGCTCCAGTTTTGATTGGTCGCTTCGAAAGTATGAAGTACGCATGCGCCTTCTCTTTTGGAGCAGTCAGAGTATAGGAGACCTTTGATTGGTCGTTCTTATGAAATGATAGTTTTCATTCAGGTCTGCCACTTTTTGAGGGAGGGACAAAAAGCTGAATCAAGCTAGGACTCTGATTGGTCGCTCCTGAGAGAAGTTAGGCGCATGCGTCACCTTGTATTAAGCGGTCAGTCTATGGAGCTGAATAGCCACGGTTGAAATCTTAAGATGCGTGCGCAATTCAATAGACAAATGTAGCACCATTTCTGATTGGTCGCTCTAAAAATAGGAAGTACGCATGCACCACCTCTAGAGTATAGGAGACCTTTTGATTGGTCGTCTTATAGAATGGACAGTTTTCATTCAGGTCCGCCACTTTTGTGGGAGGGACCAAGAGCCGAATCAGGCTAGGATTCTGATTGGTCGCTCTTGAGAGAGGTAAGGCGCATGCGCCATCCTGTGTAGAACGGCCAGCTTATGTAGCCCATTGATTGGATAATTTGAGTGCTGAGAGTTTTCATTCAGGTCCGCCACTTAGATGTAAAATAAAAAAGAGCCGAAATAGGCTAGATAGCTCTCTCTCTGATTGGCTAGAAGTAGGTCTGATACACCTTATGTGAATTATAACTAATTGTGTTGGAATGTATAAAAACCTGTCTTTCTGAACCATTTGAGATTGCACCAAGGGCTTGAGAAAGCACTTTCATAAGCGCGAAACGGCTGTTGCCTCCACGCCTTTAATGCAACTTCCCCCTTCCTGAAGATTGTTTTTAATGAAAGTACATCAATAAAGGATGATGTTTTAGAAGTTTCAACATATTGGTGAGTGCCCTCCTTGCTCTTTGTTCTTCTTCTCAATATATAACTACTATAATACTGCTCCTATGTAAAAGAATATAACTACCGTATTTTCCGGACTATAAAGCGCACATAAAATACTTCGATTTCCTCAGAAATCGAAAGTGTGCCTTATAGTCCGGTGCGCCTTATATAAGGCTTGAAGCGGCGGCACGCGAGGAGTTAAGCAGCGGCCGCCGGCAAAGTCTCCATGCCGCTTCCATACATTGCAATGGGAGCGCGCTATTCAAATAGTATTCGTTCATCTCTAACTATTTGAATAGCGCGCTCTCATTGTAATGTATGGAAGCGGCATGCAGACTTTGCCGGCGGCCGCTGCTTAAAGGGATTCTACTAGAGATGAGCGAGTACTGTTCGGATCAGCCGATCCGAACAGTACTCGCTCAACTCTAGATTCTACCATTAAAAGAACTTCTTCCCCCTGACCACGTCGGAATAGCCTTAAAAAGGCTATTCGTCTCTTACCTTTTCCATAGTTAGCGCCGCCTTCTCCCTGAGCTGTGTTCGCGCCTTCCGTGTCCCCGTCTGTGTTGTTTTCTTTGGGCCTCATGGATGACGCATGCGCAGTCGGCTCTGGCTGCGAGAGCCTGTTAGAGCCGACTGCGAATGTGTCATCCATGAGGCCCAAAGAAGACAGAGACGGAGCTGCGGAAGAAGGCGGCGCTGGCTATGGTAAAAAGGTAGGAGACTATTCTGACGTGATCAAGAAGGAAGAAGTTCTTTTAATGGTAGAATCCCTTTAACTCCTCGCGTGCCGAGCGCTTCCATTCATTTCAATGGAAGCGTGCCATTGAAATGAATAGAAGCGGCTGGCACGCGGGGGGTTAAGCGGCCGCCGGCAAAGTCTGCCGGCCGCCGCTTTCAATCACATATAAGACGCACCGGACAGCGCTGCGCCTTATAGTTCGGTGTGCCTTATAGTCCGCAAAATACGGTACTATAATACTGTTCCTATGTACAAGAATATAACTACTATAATACCACTCCTATGTACAAGAATATAACTACTATAATACTACTCCTATGTACAAGAATATAACTACTATAATACTACCTCCTATGTACAAGAATATAACTACTATAATACTACTCCTATGTACAAGAATATAACTACTATAATACTACTCCTCTGTACAAGAATAACTACTATAATACTACTCCTCTGTACAAGAATAACTACTATAATACTACTCCTATGTACAAGAATATAACTACTATAATACTGCTCCTATGTACAAGAATATAACTACTATAATACTGCCCCTATGTACAAGAATATAACTACTATAATATTGCTCCTATGTACAAAAATATAACTACTATAATACTACTCCTATGTACAAGAATATAACTACTATAATACTGCCCCCTATGTACAAGAATATAACTACTATAATACTACTCCTATGTACAAGAATATAACTACTATAATATTACTCCTATGTACAAGAATATAACTACTATAATACTGCTCCTATGTACAAGAATATAACTACTATAATACTACTCCTATGTACAAGAATATAACTACTATAATACTGCCCCCTATGTACAAGAATATAACTACTATAATACTACTCCTATGTACAAGAATATAACTACTATAATATTACTCCTATGTACAAGAATATAACTACTATAATACTGCCCCTATGTACAAGAATATAACTACTATAATATTGCTCCTATGTACAAGAATATAACTACTATAATACTACTCCTATGTACAAGAATATAACTACTATAATACTACTCCTATGTACAAGAATATAACTACTATAATACTGCCCCCTATGTACAAGAATATAACTACTATAATACTACTCCTATGTACAAGAATATAACTACTATAATACTACTCCTATGTACAAGAATATAACTACTATAATACTACTCCTATGTACAAGAATATAACTACTATAATACTACTCCTATGTACAAGAATATAACTACTATAATACTGCTCCTATGTACAAGAATATAACTACTATAATACTGCTCCTATGTACAAGAATATAAGTACTATAATACTACTCCTATGTACAAGAATATAAGTACTATAACACTACTCCTATGTACAAGAATATAACTACTATAATACTACCTCCTATGTACAAGAATATAACTACTATAATACTACTCCTATGTACAAGAATATAACTACTATAATACTACTCCTATGTACAAGAATATAAGTACTATAATACTACTCCTATGTACAAGAATATAAGTACTATAATACTACCTCCTATGTACAAGAATATAACTACTATAATACTACTCCTATGTACAAGAATATAAGTACTATAATACTACTCCTATATACAAGAATATAACTACTATAATACTACCTCCTATGTACAAGAATATAACTACTATAATACTACTCCTATGTACAAGAATATAACTACTATAATACTGCTCCTATGTACAAGAATATAACTACTATAATACTGCTCCTATGTACAATAATATAACTACTATAATACTACTCCTATGCACAAGAATATAAGTACTATAATACTACTCCTATGTACAAGAATATAAGTACTATAATACTACTCCTATGTACAAGAATATAACTACTATAATACTACCTCCTATGTACAAGAATATAACTACTATAATACTACCTCCTATGTACAAGAATATAACTACTATAATACTACTCCTATGTACAAGAATATAACTACTATAATACTGCTCCTATGTACAATAATATAACTACTATAATACTACTCCTATGTACAAGAATATAACTACTATAATACTGCCCCCTATGTACAAGAATATAACTACTATAATACTACCTCCTATGTACAAGAATATAACTACTATAATACTGCTCCTATGTACAAGAATATAACTACTATAATACTACTACTATGTACAAGAATATAACTACTATAATACTACTCCTATGTACAATAATATAACTACTTTAATACTACTCCTATGTACAAGAATATAACTACTATAATACTGCCCCCTATGTACAAGAATATAACTACTATAATACTGCTCCTATGTACAAGAATATAACTACTATAATACTACCTCCTATGTACAAGAATATAACTACTATAATACTGCTCCTATGTACAAGAATATAACTACTATAATACTGCTCCTATGTACAAGAATATAACTACTATAATACTACTCCTATGTACAAGAATATAACTACTATAATACTACTCCTATGTACAAGAATATAACTACTATAATACTGCCCCCTATGTACAAGAATATAACTACTATAATACTACCTCCTATGTACAAGAATATAACTACTATAATACTGCTCCTATGTACAAGAATATAACTACTATAATACTACTCCTATGTACAAGAATATAACTACTATAATACTACATCCTAACCCTTGATGCCTTTTCCCAAAAAGTTCTACTTTTGTCTCATCTGACCAGAGAACATTCTTCCAGAACGTTTTTGGCTTTCTCAGGTAAGTTTTGGCAAACTCCAGCCTGGCTTTTTTATGTCTCTGGGTAAGAAGTGGGGTCTTCCTGGGTCTCCTACCATACAGTCCCTTCATTCAGATGCCGACGGATAGTACGGGGTGACACTGTTGTACCCTCGGACTGCAGGGCAGCTTGAACTTGTTTGGATGTTGGTCGAGGTTCTTTATCCACCATCTGCACAATCTTGCGTTGAAATCTCTCGTCAATTTTTCTTTTCCGTCCACATCTAGGGAGGTTAGCCACAGTGCCATGGGCTTTACACTTCTTGATGACACTACGCACGGTAGACACAGGAACATTCAGGTCTTTGGAGATGGGCTTGTAGCCTTGAGATTGCTCATGCTTCCTCACAATTTTGCTTCTCAAGTCCTCAGACAGTTCTTTGGTCTTCTTTCTTTTCTCCATGCTCAATGTGGTACACACAAGGACACAGGACAGAGGTGGAGTCAACTTTAATCCATTTCAACTGGCTGCAAGTGTGATTTAGTTATTGCCACCACCTGTTAGGTGCCTCAGGTAAGTAACAGGTGCTGTTAATTACACAAATTAGAGAAGCATCACACGATATTTCAAACAGTGCCAATACTTTTGTCCACCCCCTTTTTTATGTTTGCTGTGGAATTATATCCAATTTGGCTTTTTGCCAATTCTTTTTGTGGTTTTCCATTGAAGACAAATTAAATGATGATAATAATACCAAAGAATTTGTGCTTGCAATCATTTTCTGGAAGAAACTGAGTATTTTCTGACAGAATTGCAGGGGTGACAATACTTTTGACCAACACTGTATATACTTACCGATCCTGGCAGAGGCGCGGGCCCCACATCATCGGTAAGTGATGGCCCCACAAGCACTATTATACTCGGGGGGGGGGGGGGGTTTGGACCCCCGTGTATAACGATCAGAGGCCCGGGAGAGGTAAGATAACATAAAAAACTGTGCTACTTACCTCTCCAGGCTCCCGATGGACAACCCTCCATATCTGGGTGTCTCTTCACTGCGAGAGTCCACGTGATAGGAGCATCTACAGCAAGAGACATGAGAGGAACCCATAGCTACTATTATTAGCTGGTGCCTAAAGTTTAATGAAAGTGACCAACCCCTATAAGAGACTCCAGAGTATAATAGTGATTCATGGGTGACAATCCCCCAAAGTTTTAGGTCCAAATCAAACTCGAAACTTTTGGAAATTCAGATCAAATCCAGTTTGCTTCAATCTGGTTCATTTATTTCTAATGTATAAAGCACTTGAATGAAATATAAAATTTTGGCAAATTTATTGCTGACCTCAAATTACACAAAGGAGCCAAAAAAAATAAATTATCATAGTACTTTATTAACTATTTGTATTTTATGTATAGAAATTGCAATTTGACTATTTATAAACATAATCATGTATAATAAGAAGGCAATAGACTTTGTACTTATTTTTGCTTGTTATAAATCTATATATCCATTGAAACATTCCTTTATTATGGTATTTGTTTCTATATATTAATGCAACAGAATTCATATAACATAAAAAATTCACCCCGGACATTGGAGTGTGCTCAGTAAACAGATATTTCTCGTCTTCTGCCGCATTCTTGTTAGCTTTACTGTATAGACTGGGACAGAAGTAGAAGAGTTATAGTAATATAGTAACAAAAACAGCCATTTCTATAAGAGTTAGGATGTGCCTGTTTTCAGGATTCATTGGTTACAATGGGTTACAATCTGACAAAAAAAAAATAAAAATAGAACATGTATCTGATTTTAGTCCATTTCAATGGATCCCTCAGTAGACTGAAGTCTATAAGGGATTGATAGTAATGAGTTGCCCACACACGCAAAACGATCTTGAAAAATGTATATTTTTTATGGACCCTTAGACTTGAATGGCCAAGAAAAAAAAATTGTGCATAACACAAATTTTTTCTCAGTGACTCTCAGAATAGTAACACTATACTAGAAATGGGCAAATTGGTTCATAATGAACCAGATTCAGCCCAAATTTTTAAGTTAGTTTTTTAATGAAACTGAGCAAATGTTTTCTTTGGACAAACAAAAGATGGAGGCCCAAGAAAAGCGACAAAAAAACCCCCATTAATACCGACCTTCCATTATCTCTTTTGGACCCCCTCACTGCATCTGGCACTTTCCTGTAACCCCATGTGCCCGCGGTCACTGCTGAGCATGAGTTCACAGGATAGCATCAAGTATTACCAAAGAGGTGGAGAGAAGGCCAGACACCACAAGAAGGTCCAAAAGAGGTAAAGGAAGGTGAGTATAAGTGTTTTGCCTTTTTTTTTTTTTTTTTACACCTCCCCTAGGCCTCCGCCTCTGAAGAGACCCTAGTGTATAGTAATGTGATGTTCATTTTAACACAAGTTTGGCTGTTTTTGCCTTACAGAGCTTGAAATTGGATAGGCAGGTTCCTAGGAGCCCTGACAGTGTCATACACTATGTTTTATAGATAGGTTCCTAGGAGCCCTAAGAGTATTCTACACTATGTTTTATAGATAGGTTTCTAGGAGCCCTAAGAGTATTCTACACTATGTTTTATAGATAGGTTTCTAGGAGCCCTGACAGTGTTCTACACTATGTTTTATAGATAGGTTCCTAGGAGCCCTGACAGTGTTCTACACTATGTTTTACAGATAGGTACCTAGGAGCCCTGACAGTGTTCTACACTATGTTTTACAGATAGGTTCCTAGGAGCCCTGACAGTGTTCTACACTATGTTTTATAGATAGGTTCCTAGGAGCCCTGACAGTGTTCTACACTATGTTTTATAGATAGGTTTCTAGGAGCCCTAAGAGTATTCTACACTATGTTTTATAGATAAGTTCCTAGGAGCCCTGACAGTGTTCTACACTATGTTTTATAGATAGGTTTCTAGGAGCCCTAAGAGTATTCTACACTATGTTTTATAGATAGGTTCCTAGGAGCCCTGACAGTGTTCTACACTATGTTTTATAGATAGGTTCCTAGGAGCCCTGACAGTGTTCTACACTATGTTTTATAGATAGGTTCCTAGGAGCCCTGACAGTGTTCTACACTATGTTTTATAGATAGGTACCTAGGAGCCCTGACAGTATTCTACATTATGTTTTATAGATAGGTTCCTAGGAGCCCTGACAGTGTTCTACATTATGTTTTATAGATAAGTTCCTAGGAGCCCTGACAGTGTTCTACACTATGTTTTATAGATAGGTTCCTAGGAGCCCTGACAGTGTTCTACACTATGTTTTATAGATAGGTTCCTAGGAGTCCTGACAGTATTATACACTATGTTTTATAGATAAGTTCCTAGGAGCCCTGACAGTGTTCTACACTATGTTTTATAGATTGGTTCCTAGGAGCCCTAAGAGTATTCTACACTATGTTTTATAGATAGGTTCCTAGGAGCCCTGACAGTGTTCTACACTATGTTTTATAGATAGGTTCCTAGGAGCCCTGACAGTGTTCTACACTGTTTTATAGATAGGTTCCTAGGAGCCCTGACAGTATTCTACACTATGTTTTATAGATAGGTTCCTAGGAGCCCTGACAGTGTTCTACACTGTTTTATAGATAGGTTCCTAGGAGCCCTGACAGTATTCTACACTATGTTTTATAGATAGGTTCCTAGGAGCCCTGACAGTGTTCTACACTGTTTTATAGATAGGTTCCTAGGAGCCCTGACAGTATTCTACACTATGTTTTATAGATAGGTTCCTAGGAGCCCTGACAGTATTCTACACTATGTATTATAGATAAGTTCCTAGGAGCCCTGACAGTGTTCTACACTATGTTTTATAGATAGGTTCCTAGGAGCCCTGACAGTGTTCTACACTGTTTTATAGATAGGTTCCTAGGAGCCCTGACAGTATTCTACACTATGTTTTATAGATAGGTTCCTAGGAGCCCTGACAGTGTTCTACACTGTTTTATAGATAGGTTCCTAGGAGCCCTGACAGTGTTCTACACTATATTTTATAGATAGGTTCCTAGGAGTCCTGACAGTATTCTACACTATGTTTTATAGATAGGTTCCTAGGAGCCCTGACAGTATTCTACACTATGTATTATAGATAAGTTCCTAGGAGCCCTGACAGTGTTCTACACTATGTTTTATAGATAGGTTCCTAGGAGCCCTGACAGTGTTCTACACTATGTTTTATAGATAGGTTCCTAGGAGCCCTGACAGTGTTCTACACTATGTTTTATAGATAGATTCCTAGGAGTCCTGACAGTATTCTACACTATGTGTTATAGATAGGTTCCTAGGAGCCCTGACAGTATTCTACACTATATTTTATAGATAGGTGATGTGTGATATGATATCCACTTCCATCAATGCTGGCAGACTGGAGGCGGGACAAACTTCTACTATAGTGAATTTCAGTTACACTTTAAATGACATCTGGCTTTTTATCTGGTAAGTTACTAACATATTAGTTAAATAGCTGATTGGATTTTCAGTGATTTCTTTTGAATTTGTGTTGCATCGATTTGCTCATTTCTAGTTGTTTCCTTCATCAGGCTTACTCTTGAAAGTCGTCTCATAGACACCACTCTGAGCAGACTTTTGCAGTTGTACGATTTCTTTCTGTAGCGTCAGACTCTCAGTAATGGCCGCTGTAATATTCTCCAGGATGTTATTGGTACATTCCTGCAGCTCCATTATCTGCTCCAATTTGGCTACCAGAACGGCAAACTGCTGTTGAGACGCATAACTGGGGGTCGGCTGCACCACATCAGCTAATGTTTCGGGTCTGTCCAAGACTGATGACGACTGCTCCGAAGCCTCCACATCAGAAATATCCTGATACTCATTCTTAGGTGAGACCAAATCTCTGTCTGAGTCATCTAAAGTCAGATTAACTGGAGATAAAACACAATAACAATTGAACCTGTAAGATGTATATCAATGATGTAGATTACACATGTGTGATACAGTGTAGTAGACCATAGTCCTGTGCTGTACTTTCTGCAGGCTGCATATTTATGTACAACTGGACACAGGGATAGGATTACAGGAGGGAGGGGAAGAGGCTTATTACTATATACAGTGCCTACAAGTAGTATTCAACCCCCTGCAGATTTAGCAGGTTTGATAAGATGCAAATAAGTTAGATCCTTCAAACTTCAAACAAGAGCAGGATTTAGTAACAGATGCATACATCTTACAAACCAAAAAGTTATGTTGCTCAGTTAAATTTTAATAAATTTTAAACATAAAAGTGTGGGTCAATTATTATTCAACCCCTAGGTGTAATATTTTGTGGAATAACCCTTGTTTGCAATTACAGCTAATAATCGTCTTTTATAAGACCTGATCAGGCCGGCACAGGTCTCTGGAGTTATCTTGGCCCACTCCTCCATGCAGATCTTCTCCAAGTTATCTAGGTTCTTTGGGTGTCTCATGTGGACTTTAATCTTGAGCTCCTTCCACAAGTTTTCAATTGGGTTAAGGTCAGGAGAATGACTAGGCCACTGCAACACCTTGATTTTTTCCCTCTTGAACCAGGCCTTGGTTTTCTTGGCTGTGTGCTTTGGGTCGTTGTCTTGTTGGAAGATGAAATGATGACCCATCTTAAGATCCTTGATGGAGGAGTGGAGGTTCTTGGCCAAAATCTCCAGGTAGGCCGTGCTATCCATCTTCCCATGGATGCAGACCAGATGGCCAGGCCCCTTGGCTGAGAAGCAGCCCCACAGCATGATGCTTCCACCACCATGCTTGACTGTAGGGATGGTATTCTTGGGGTCGTATGCAGTGCCATCCAGTCTCCAAACGTCACGTGTGTGGTTGGCACCAAAGATCTCGATCTTGGTCTCATCAGACCAGAGAACCTTGAACCAGTCTGTCTCAGAGTCCTCCAAGTGATCATGAGCAAACTGTAGACGAGCCTTGACATGACGCTTTGAAAGTAAAGGTACCTTACGGGCTCGTCTGGAACGGAGACCATTGCGGTGGAGTACGTTACTTATGGTATTGACTGAAACCAATGTCCCCACTGCCATGAGATCTTCCCGGAGCTCCTTCCTTGTTGTCCTTGGGTTATCCTTGACTCTTCGGACAAGCCTGGCCTCGGCACGGGAGGAAACTTTCAAAGGCTGTCCAGGCCGTGGAAGGCTAACAGTAGTTCCATAAGCCTGCCACTTCCGGATGATGCTCCCAACAGTGGAGACAGGTAGGCCCAACTCCTTGGAAAGGGTTTTGTACCCCTTGCCAGCCTTGTGACCCTCCACGATCTTGTCTCTGATGGCCTTGGAATGCTCCTTTGTCTTTCCCATGTTGACCATGTATGAGTGCTGTTCACAAGTTTGGGGAGGGTCTTAAATAGTCAGAAAAGGCTGGAAAAAGAGAGAATTAATCCAAACATGTGACGCTCATTGTTCTTTGTGCCTGAACTACTTCTTAATACTTTAGGGGAACCAAACAGAATTCTGGTGGTTTGAGGGGTTGAATAATAAATGACCCTCTGAATAAACTTTTCACAATTAAAAAAAAAATTAAACAAAGAAATAACATTCTTTTTGCTGCAGTGCATTTCACACTTCCAGGCTGATCTACAGTCCAAATGTCACAATGCCAAGTTAATTCAGAATGTGTAAACCTGCTAAATCTGCAGGGGGTTGAATACTACTTGTAGGCACTGTACATATAAAAACAAATAATCAATTCCCAGTTCCCAGGTTCTTTATCTTTATGGCTGTCTTAGTTCAGTGATTTGTATAGAATGACATGAACCCGTGTGACACATTCATTCCATTATCCAGAGTCTTAAATAGGGTCATGCACCTGTACTCATAAATCAGTGGCTGTTTTCTTGATTTAAAATTCCCTCTTAAAATCCAAATTTTCATGTCACTGGTGATATTATGATCTTCCTGGCAGAAATGTTTTGGCACGGGAAGGTCTATTCTCTGTTTAATTGTATGGCGATACTATAAAGATGGTTATGTTCTTGGGAAGAGATTTAGATGGGTGAGGAACAAATCCCCCAAAGTAAGAGATAGAAGTGTTAATATATTTGTATATTTGTCAATTAACAAATTTAAGTGAATGAACAGAAAATAAATCTGAATCTCATCAATATTTGGTGATAGGGGTCCTGGAAGTGATGATGTGGCCCTCTCCATTTCACTACACATACAGTTTTCATCTAGACCAAGTGTGTATGTGTGAAGGGAAGTTGTGCAAGATGGCGGTCAGCTATCTCATGTGTATGGCCAGCTTTAATCTCTGTGCCTTGCTCTGCCACCTCAGGCCACCCACTATGTATTATACACTGTCTACCAATAAGTATTTGGAAAAACCAATGTCCCGCCTTCCGCCGTTAAATATTGTGTAGGAAACAGCATTGGCATTAGTCGAATGCAAGATGCCACGAAGTGCAGAGTTGTCCTATTTCGAGAAAGGGGTAATTGTGGGGTACCACGGAAATGGTCTATCCTTAAGGGACTTAGCAAGCGAACTGAATTACCCAAAATCGACAGTGTTTGAATTGTTAGAATGTGCCCCGAGTCGGCAGATCCCGAAACTGGGAGATAGAGACCGACGAGTGCTGGCCAGAGAAACCGCACCCAACCAATGGATCACAAAGGAGTGTCACCAGGCATCCGGGAGTATTGTGTCACTCAATCCCATCCGTAAGGAAGCATCTGCTGGGGTCTACCAACTATTGTGTATGAATGAATGTTGTTTTTCTCTTCTACCGCAGGGGTCCCAATACTTATTGGTAGACGGTGTACACCAGTCCTTGTTACCATCACAGTGTGACCCAGAATCTGAGTGTTACATTTACCTATAGAGTTTTCTGCGACTCCTCGGCCTATTTCTTCATCTAGTCTAAGATACTTGATGATCTCCATGTCTCTCTTATAGACGTTGTTCTCCAGGTCATTGAGGTCTTTAGACATTCTGGCTATGTCCTTCAGTTTTCTTCGGTAGGTATTCCATCTTATTTTACATTCGTCAACTGTGCATTTTCTCGATCCGGCTTCATTGACTTCCTTCCTGATTATTTTCCAGGTATTGTTGCGCTCGGTGAGTGAACTAGCTCTAAATATTTGGTCTAGGTGACGGCTGACTGCATTGACAAGTACCTTCACCTGACGCTCGCTAAATTTCTTGGTTTTTTGGTTTCTTGCTGCACCGGTTCTTAGCATAACTTGTTTCGGCTCTTCTGTGCTTCCAGGGATTGTGGATATGACCGGCTTCTCTTTTACTATTGAAGGAAATATCAAGTCATAAGAATAATGAGAAATACAACTACATACAAATACTGAGCCTGTGGTAGCATCCGCCATCTTATTGGGATCAGTAAGTGACACCGCGGGCCCCACAAAGACTATTATTATGCTCGGGGGTCTTTTCATACCCCCGAGTATAATGATCGGAGGTCCAGGAGAGGGAAGGGAACATAAAAAACTGTTGCTTACCTCTCCAGGCTCCAGACAGGCTTCGGGCCTAGTTGTGTGACGTCTCCAGATCTCAACCCTATAGAAAACCTTTGGAGGGAGTTGAAAGTCCATGTTGCCAAGCGACAGCCCCAAAACATCACTGCTCTAGAGGAGATCTGCATGGAGGAATGGGCCGACATACCAACAACAGTGTGTACCAACCTTGTGAAGACTTACAGAAAACGTTTGACCTCTGTCATTGCCAACAAAGGATATAGAACAAAGTATTGAGATAAATTTTGTTACTGACCAAATACTTATTTTCCACCATAATTTGCAAATAAATTCTTACAAAATCAGACAATGTGATTTTCTGGATTTGTTTTCTCATTTTGTTTCTGATAGTTGAGGTCTACCTATGATGTAAATTACAGACGCCTCTCATCTTTTTAAGTGGTGGAACTTGCACTATTGGTGACTGACTAAATACTTTTTTGCCCCACTGTATATACAAGTATAAGATCTATATACAGAAGGACATGTGCACAACAACTGTGTATACAGCTATAAGAGTAGGATATAATGCGGTACAATACACAATAGAAGGTACATGGTGGAGAAGTTCAGTCCATGTCTGGACCACACCAGGCATTACCTTGGTCTGTCGATCTCTGTCGTGTTCCTCCTGGTGTTGTGTATTTTCGCCTTGGAGACCTCCCTTGTCCCTAGAACAGACGCACCTCTTGCTACGTGCTCAGGTCTGTTATATCTCAGTGATATTTTCCCCTATATATGGCACCTCCTCTCCGGGGACATAGTGGTTGCTGGGCAATGCCCTGCCCTATTATTATGTACCTGCTGTGTCATTTTGCATATACTTTTGTATTAACTCCTTCCTTCTTAGTGATTCGTTTCCAAGTCCTTATTTCATGGTTTCAGTTGACTTGAACTCTGGATATACAATAAAGGGACTCCTTATAAGTTTTATGGCCTGATGAAGGTGTTCTACACAATAAAGCATGTGTTCACCGTACACCACCAGGTTGTGTCATCCATCATGTGATACATACCTGTGTAGGGTCCTACAACATCAGTGGACTTCATCTTACCCCTCTTCTGGCAACCCCTCAAATCAGTATCAGGATGTTATGGAATGTGGTACTGTGATAGGTCAATATGGACTCTTGTATAATCCCTTTAAAGGGGTGTCCCTTCTCCCTCTCTCACCAATTCACCTGCTGTCTCTTCTTCGTCGCTCCTGTATTCTTCAGCAAGCTGTGGCTCTGACTGATGTACATGACATTATAAAGTACCTCAATATATACAGACATTGCCTTTACCATGAGAGAAGATTTATTATCATTACTAGAAATCTAATACAGATGGCGTATAGATGGTATATAGATGGTGTAGTTGGGTCTGCAGTGGCCTGTCCTCATTCTGTGTAGTCTTTTAGCTCTAGAACTTTCTTTATTGTGCTCACCTGCTCTCACAGTAGACATCTTGTCTCTGTCCTCAGGCTTTACATCCATCACGTTACGTGATCCAGCTCTTTTATTGGCAGCCCTTCCCTAAGTGTCTGCAGATTCTAGGTCTACCAATGAACAAGCTTCTGTACTTTTAATATGGTGGTTTTTTGTATTTTTTAATGTAAGAACTCGTATAACAAAAAAAAAATTCACACTGGACTTTGGAGTGCGCTCAATAAACTGATATTTATTGTTTTCTGCAACTCATTTGTCGGCTTTGCTGTGTAGACTGGGACAGAGGGAAAGAGTCATAGTAAGATAGTAGCCAAGGACAGACGTCCATCCAGTATAGCCTATTACTCTGCAATGCCAAGGGAAAGCAAAAACACCTTAAGGTAAATGGATGCCAAGTATCCTCATTTTAGTTTAAAAAAAAACAAACTCGGCTTAAAATTTTATTCAGACAAACATCCAAAACAACTACCATGTTACAAAATAATAACTACAACCTATAGTATTTTGTTACCCCCTAGTAGGGCCTCCAAATCCACCCTGAACTATTTCAGTGGATTCCCAATGACAAATTTTTATAACAATTTTTTTAAAGTAAACGGTTCGGCCGAACCTAAATTTTTTGGAAAATTTGTAACAAATCTGACTTGTTATGAACCGGTCCGCTCATCTCTTCTGTTAACTAAAAATCCTAAATCCCTTTCCAGGTCAGTTTTAGGCTGGTTCCAACTTCTTATAAAAGAGATTTCCATAATCCCATGGAGTATAACAATTTTTCAGTAGGGAAACCCAAAAATATCCGATTCGGTTGAGTTTGAAATTTTTGGAAAATTTGTAACAAATCTGCTCATCTCTGATGTTAACTAAAATATCTAAGTACTCTTCCAGGTCAGCCTTAGGTTGGTTTCACACTAACTATGCTTTTTGCAGTGTGGAAAACAAAATTAGTCCCGAATGTATTTCCATGCCCCATCCTTGTCCGAGCCATGTCTGATCACCGAGCTGTGTGCTTCGCCTAGTAAAGTATCTGTGTCCGTGTGCTGTCCATATTTTTATAGATAGTGCAGCGCCAAGCATGTAAACAATACTGGGAGCTGCATGTTCTGGTGCTCTTGCAAGCACTGTGACCCCTTCACTATTTACATTGTACAGCATCCGTTTTATATTGACCGTGCAATTTAATTACAGTCTGTAATAATATCACGTCTGCTATAAAATAGATGAAGGAAATACTAGTGGGGTCCCACACAGTATAATATTTTCCCCAGATACCCCCATCCACTGTGTAATGCTCCACAGTGACCCCCACACATAGTACAATATACTCCACAGTGGTTCTACACAGTATTATATGCTCCACAATGAACATACACAGTATAATATGCTCCACAGTGGGCCCCACACATTGTACAATATACTCCACAGTGGTTCTACACAGTATTATATGCTCCACAATGAGCAAACACAGTATAATATGCTCCACAATGGGCCCCACACAGTATAATATGCACCAGAGTGGCCACCACAAAGAATAATATGCGCCACATTGGCACCCACATAGTATAATATCTTCCCCAGAGCCTACTACCCACAGTATAATGTTCCACAGTAGTCCCCCTACAGTATAATGTTCCACAATGGCTCCACATAGTGTAATATGCGCCACAATGTTCCCACACACAGTAAAATATGCTCCACTCTGACCCTCAAACAGTATAATAATCTCCACAGTGCCCCTACATTGTATTATATGCTCCACAGTGCCCCCACACTTTCACATGGGGCATGCTGACGTCAATATGTTGGGACACCTGACTTGACTGCTGGGATCCAATCACAGGTCCCAGCAGTGACCCCAGTCACAGGCCAGAAGAGGATGCTGAGAATCATAATCTTCCCTGGGTAGACCTCGATTGGAAAGCATCCCAGTGCCATGCCAGGCCCCTTTCCATGAGCATTAGATATATAGTGGTTGGGGAACCAGGCTTTCCCCAATCACAGTCATGGTGGCTGCGGTGCCCTGGCTATTTCTAGCTGGCTAAATGCTCCCGTACAACTTATAGAAGGGGGCCAGTCATGATCGCGCCCCCTTCTATAAACACATAGAAGTCTCTGAACACAGTTCCCTCACTACTCTGTGGTCTTCACAGGACTGCACTCCATCACTTACTAGAGACTATAAGGTTATATTCACAGGCAGCAGACTTGTGTGATGTTTCTTCTACTGTCCTATTCATCTGTCTGTGCTCAGAGACAACTCTAGGAACTGGATATTTAAAGGGATATTCCCACGTCGCATACTCACCAGTCTTCACTGCTGTAAAATCTTCTTTCTTTCTGCTTTGTTGCGTCATTGGTGGGCGGGGTTACATATGCAAAGCAAGCGGCGAGATGACGCTTCTATGCAGCTGGCCCTGCGTGCGTGCTCATAGATGGTGAGACCAGTCAGTTCTCCAGCCTTCACAATGCCAATACAGACCCGGCATCCGCTGTAATAGAGAGGCGGATGCCGGGGAGGGTTAGACGCCAGCACAGGTGCCTGCGACATCGCTATGCTCCTGCCCTACATGAAGCCGCTCCTCCGTCCACCCCCTCCGGAATAGCAGCATCGCTCCTGCCGCTGCTGGCTTCATGCAGGGCAGGAGCGTAGCAATGTAGCAGGCACCTGTGCTGGTGTCTATCCCTCCGCGGCATCTGCCTCTCTATTACAGTGGATGCCGGGTCTGTATTGGCGGCCCCTCCCCCCCCAAAAGTGTAAACTAACTCCCCCCCCCCCCCCTCCAGGCTCGCTCCCGTGCACTTAGCCCCTCTTCCCTCCCCCCTGAGCGCAGCAGATACATCACTTGACTTTTGAGCAGATAAGTCAAGGGGTGTGTCAGCAGTGAATTGAATAAAGTAAGATAGTGGACAAACAAAGCAGTTTTGCTGAAGCAGTGTATTTAGGAAAAGTCTTACATCCACATTAACCAGCAGTATAGATAGGATCCTTGTGATGGGACAACCCCTTTAACCTCTCGGATGCCTCGCTCTCTTGTAACCACAGCATCTGAGCGGCCACCTGAGGGCTCTGGCTTCCTCCGGTGACCAAACACCCTCAAACTCCAACCTGGGTGACAGATCGTAGGAGTCTTTCAGTTGCTATAGCAGTGGGAGCCTTCTGAAGCCTCTCAGGTCTACGAGTGTACAGACTATATATGATAAGTGTGGAGACTATGGTATAAGCGATCTAAAGATAAAAACATAGCTAAAAAAGTTTCAAAAAAGTTTGGAAAAATATATAGTAATGTGTTAAATTTTTAGGTCTGTGCTCAAATATAGAAGGGTTAATAGTATATTTTTGTCAACTAAGAACATTGTTAATGAGGGAAAAAGAAATGTAAATCCCATCAATATTCAGTGTGACCTTTGCCCTTTACCCTCCATCAGTTCTTCTCGCCACTTGCAGACAGTTTTTGGCAGAACTCAGCACGGAGGTTGTTCCCGCCGCCATCTTGGAGAACTACGCCCAGATCTTCTGTGGATGTAAGCTTGTCCAATCCTTCTGTCTCTTCATGTCATCCCAGACAGACTGGATGATATTGCGGAGATCATATTATCACTTCCAGGACTCCAAAGGGCAAAGGTCACACCAAATATTAATGGGATTTACATTTCTTTTTACTTCATTAATTTTGTTCATTTTTGATGAAAATAAACTATTAAGCTCCTCTCTAGTCGTTGCCTTCATCAGGCTTCCTCTTGACGGTCATCTCGTAGACAGCGCTGCAATCCTTCTTCTGAGCAGGCACAATATCCTTTAGCAGTCGTACGATTTCCTTCTGTTGCGTCACACTCTCAGTAATGGCCGGTGTAACATTCTCCAGGATTGTATTGGTAGATCGCTGCTGCTCCATAATCTGCCCCAACTTAGCTTCCAGATCGGGAAACTGCTGATGAGACCCATCACTGGTGGTCGGCTGGACCACATCGTCTACTGTCTCGGTTCTGTCCAAGACTGATGCCGACTGCTCCGAAGCCTCCGCGTCAGACATATCCTCATTGTCACTCTTAGGTGATGAGACCGAATCTCTGTCAGAGTCATCTTCTAAAGGCAAATTACCTGGAGACAAAACACAATGACACCTGAACCTGTAAGATGGTATGATGGGTGAGAAGGTTTTACCGAACAAGATTCAATACAAATTTTTCAAAAATGGAGTAGACCATAGAATGAGCGAGATCATAGAAGTCTCAGGAGACAAGTTCTTTGCTGTACGTACCACTTATATACAGTCTGAGTGGCCAGTAACCCATTAGTGGCCAAATCTCTTTTTGTTAGTCATTTTTGTACTAGTTGATATTATTTTTTAATCTACACTCTGCCTGACCTGCTAACAGTAACCCCTTAAATGCCAAATCACTCTCACAGAACTAGGGGAGTGCACTCTTTTTTTTAACTATATTTTGTTATGCCGAATCCCTTTTTCTTTTAACCCCTTCCCGACATATGGTGACTGTCACAGCTGCCAGGTCTATGCTGTATAATACAGAAAAATGTGCACGATCAGTGCCTGTCCTGATCTGCGCATTAAAGCCCCTGATACCTTGATTAAAGCTGACACAGGTGCCATTTTTTCCAATGGCCAACATTTTGGGGAGGAACGCCTGTGCCCAGAATGAGATCTGGGGCCAGCGAGCCATTGCTATAACAACCAGGACTCTATTGAAGGCTCACAGGCTTGTCTTGCATATACTTCTATTGCAGGCTGCGCTATGCACAGGCTCTATGCAGCCTGTAGTAGAAGTGCCAGTATTCTGCAATGCATTGCATTAGTGATCAGACCTCTTGGCGTTCAAGACAGCTTATATATTCAATCTTCACCATCCACTGCGTAGTCACCCCTGGGGTACTAGTGCCCACTACACCCCTTGATAAGTTCTTTGAGGGATACAGTTTTTGAAATGGGGTCACTCCCTAAGGAATTCCTCTTTACTGGTACTTCAGAGGCTCTGCAAAGTTTACATATTCACTCTTCACCATCCGCTGCACAGTCACCCCTCGGCTTTTAATATTCACTACGCCCCCTGATAAATTCTTTGAGGGATGCAGTTTTCAAAATGCCGTCACTCTTTTGGGGAATCCACTTTTCTGGTACCTTACAGGCTCTACAAACATGACATGGTGTCCAGGTACCAAACATCTGAATCTGTACTCCAAAAGCCGCATAGCGCTCCTTCCCTTCTGCGCCCTGCTGTGTGCCCAAACTGCAGTCTATGCGACACGTATGACACATGTATGACACTGGTGTACCCAGGATAATGGACGTAATGTCATATGTGGGTATAAACTGATATTAGGGCATAGGAGGAAAGGAGCGATATTTTGGTTTTTGGAGCACAGACCTAGGCAGTTTGGTTTTTGGACGCCATAACACTTTTGCCGAACCCTGACATGCCAGTAAATTGGAATCCCCTAATATGTGACCCCATTTTTGAAACTACATCCCTGAAGGAATTTATCCCGGGGTACAGTGATAATTTTTAACCCCTAAGTGTTGCCATATTTAATTTTCCAGAAATGAATACACAGCTGATGGTGGAAGGTGAAAATGACAATTTTTCAAGGAATATGTAAATTCAGTGTGTAATATGTTGTGCCTGGCTTGAATTAAAGATGAATGCACCTAAAGCTGTTGTGCCCGAGATACCTGCTAAACAGTGTTTGGAATGTGTGCCTCTGCTAACACAAGTTGGGTACAACATATCAGGCACTGAAATGGTGCATCTTTGGAAAAATTGCAATTTTTACTTTTCATTATCAGCTGCGCATTCATTTCTGGAAATGAAATTAATGCAACACTCAGTTTAAAAATGCTCGCTACACCACTTGATAAATCCTTTGAGGAGTGTAGTGTCCAAAGTGGGGTTATGTGTCTGCAGGTTCTACTTTACTGCCAAGTCAGGGGCTCTGCAAAAGTGGCATAATGTCAAGAAACCAAACTGTGCTCCAAAAACCAAAATAGCGCGCCTTCCCTTCTGTGCCTGGCTGTGCTCAGACAGCGATTTCTACCCACATATGATATTAACTATGTTACCCTGGGTACACCAGTGTCATACAAGTGGGCATAAACTGCTGCTTGAGCACAGAAGAGGATGCAAATAAGGAGAGTTATGTGCTTGTGGAGAGCTGATTTAGATTGTTGGTTTTTGGACACCATGTCACATTTATAGAGACTCTAAAACTTCCCCTACAAAATGGGGACACCTCTTGGGGAATTCCAATTTACTGGCACCTCCAGGGCTCTGCAAAAACAACATAGTGCTCAAAAAGTTCCTCTATATCTGTACCCCAAAATGTAAAGAGTGTAGAACTCCTTCCCTTCTGAGCCCTGCTCTCCAAAAGCAAAATAGCGCTCTTTCCATTCCAAGACCCACCATGTTCCCATACAGCAGATTATGATCACATATGGAGTATTGATGAGTCCAGGAGAAAATGGACTATGTATTATACACCAGTCCTTGTATTCATTACAGTGTGACCTGGAATCTTAGTGTTACATTTACCTGAAGACTTTTTCACAACTCCTTTGCCTATTTCTTGATCTAGTCTAAGATACTTGATGATCTCCATGTCTCTCTTGGATACTTTCTTCTTCAGCTCATTGAGGTCTTTAGACATTTTGGCTTTCTTGCTCAGTGTTCTTTTGTAGGTGTTCCATCTTACTTTACATTCTTTTTCTGGGCGTTTTCTTGAGTCGGCATTCTTGACCTCCTTGGCTATCATTGTCCAGGCTTTATTGCGGTCATCGATTGGAGAAGGAGGAGATATTTTGTCTACGAGACGGCTGGCTGCCTTAACAAGTGCTTCCACCTCACGCTTGCTAAATGGTTTTGTTTCTTTTTGTTTGTTTGTTGCACTGGTTGTATCCATAACCGGCTCTTCTGCGCTTCCAGGATTCGTGGAGATGACGAGTTTTTCTTTTACTATTGAATGAAATCTCAGGTCAGAACAATAATGACAAATACCAACTATATTCAACTGCTGTATATAAAAATATACACAACTATATACTGTGGGGGATGTCAGCCTGTGAAACCTCCATTTTGGATTGCAGCCATGTGCTAGTCATGTGCTCACAGCCTCCATTTTGGATTGTAGGACCATGTGGTGCCCTGCCTGCAGCCATTTTACAAGTCACATCCCCCCAGCCTTCAAGGAGGTGTGACTTCTGTCCAGTTTCTTATCCAATAGACATGCGCCAGGACTATTGTTACTACTTTACCACCAATCATGTTATGCTAATTATACTAGTCCAACCTGTTCTTTGTCTGTGAGTGAGTCTCTACACTAACATAAACAATCCAATTCTGAGGGGCCACACGGTGGCTCAGTGGTTAGCACTGCAGCCTTGCAGCGCTGGAGTCCTGGTGTTCAAATCCCGCCATGGGCAAAAAACCATCTGCAAGGAGTTTGTATGTTCTCCCCGTGTTTGCATGGATTTCCATCCCATATTCCAAAAAAAGACATACTGATAGGGAAAAATGTACATTGTGAGCTCTATATGGGGCTCATAATCTACATTTATAAAAAAATAAACAATCCAATTCTATGTGAAAAATGGCAAAAATAATAAAATAATTAATTTCTTATTGATATGCGTCAAAAAATGTATATCCTGGGTATAAATATATTAAATTTATTAAAATATTCTCTCCAGATAGGGTATAGGTGTCTTTTTTGGTGGATGTTCGGAATGACATACAATTCTACTATTCCCATTCCAAAAAGACCTCCAAAACCCAAAAGCAACATAGGTTTGGGATCCCAAATCTTTAGTATTCTCAAGTCCTAAAGTTTGTCCTAGGAGAGATGACTAATATTGCACCAACGGCTGGCTGTATCTCAAATGGCAAAGAGATGACTTATAGCCTATTACATTGATGCAGAATATACTGTAACACCGTAACTGCTACCTATCCCGCAGCTGTAAACCAACTCAATCAATGTATAGAGTTGTATTAGAAAGCCTGTTGCAACATAATAACAGATGGACTCTCTCAGCGCCGCACCTCCCATGAGGCGTCCTGAAGCGACCGCTTCAGGCGGCGCTATGCCAGGGCCCCGGGGAGGGCGGCATTTTTGCTGACCTAAGCCAGTCCAGGACAAGCTGTTCTGGACTGGCTTAGGGTCACCGTCACTGAGCGGTGGATTGGGAAGGCCGCTGGAGCAGCGCTGCTCCAGCGGCGGCCCCTCACGCTCAGGCAGAGAGCAGGTCATCTCCCTGCCTGCTCTCTGCCCGCTAAAGACGCTCGCTCCGCTCGGCCCTGCCCCCTCCGCTACGCCCCGCCCCCTCCACTCCGCCCCCTCCTCCAAGAGGGGGGGGCTTTCTGACGTCCGCCTCAGGTGGCAGAAACCCATGGTTCACCCCTGGACCCTCTATTGATGAACTAGAGACGCCCTCTGCAACAAACTATCACTTGTCCCAACTAGATACTGCTATGGTCATGTAGATAAATAGACCAGAGGACATATATACAGGGGTGTCATAGACTTAACCTCTCCCTGTTGCAACCACAGCGCCGTAAAGATATAATGCCACCACGGCACCAACAACTACATCTCAACGCGTTTCGCTTTGCATTGGCAGAGCTCCTCAGGAAACTATTGCTGTATAGCTGGTCAGATAGTAATACAACTGGCCATTTCCCTGATAATAGCTAAATAATAATAATATAGATAATAGATATAGTGAAAACCACTTTTCCCCACATCTCGGTGGTGTTATGTCAGTCCAGGTAGCTGCAACGGGGCTAAGGAATAGCAGTAGGGAATCTCGCCCTGCACTACTCCCACTAGCTATCCCGGTCCCTGCCTCACGGGTGTGGGTCGGCTGTACTCAGGCTAAGCCTGACCCCGACAGCTCCTCTCTCACTGATACCGTAGGCCTAGAGGGAAGTGGGAGATCTCTAGGGACTGGAGACTAAAAGGGGGTCACCCCTAACGAACAAGTGAAGCTGCTACTGACAGGGACTGACAAGGGTGTGCGCTGACTAACAACACAAGTAGCACACAGGAAACGTGTGGGAAAGGATTCCCCCAAACCAATATGGGAAGGAACCTTACACTAGGAAACAAACACAGGGAAACTGAGTAGAAATCAAAGGATAAGGCAATTCACTCACACAGTCAATTATACACTGAGGGAGGATTGGTGAACACAGAAAGGAAAACACACAAACCAACTCGTTCACCCAAACCTCCCTCTGTGTGTGTTGACCGCTTCACGAAAATGTGCCATTTGATCCCGTTTTCCAGGCTGCCATGTGCCAAGACACTATCAGAGGCGTTTATTAAAGAAATTGTAAGGTTGCATGGTCTTCCTGAGGAGATCGTTTCGGACAGGGGTCCGCAATTTGTGGCTAAATTCTGGCGGGCTTTTTGCAGCAGGTTGGGAGTTACACTGTCGTTTTCCTCCGGGTTTCACCCAGAGTCTAACGGGCAAACAGAGAGGAAGAATCAGGATGTGGAACAGTTTTTGAGGTGTTTTGTTCGAGAGAACCAGAATAATTGGGCTGCCTTTCTCCCCCTGGCAGAATTTTCCCTAAACAACCATGATTCCAATGCCACAGGTACCACACCTTTTTTTTGCTCCGGTGGTAGACATCCTGTTTTCGGAGTATTTTCTTCCATTTCTTCCCCAGTTCCGGAGGAGGAGCTATTTTCTAAAAAGCTGCAGGGGGTATGGTCCCGTATCCGAGAGAATCTGGTGCGGGCGTCGCACCAGGCTAAGGTCCAGGCGGATCGGAAGAGAGGAGAGTTGCAGTTCTTCCCTGGGGAGATGGTTTGGTTGTCCACCAAGAATATCAGGTTGAAGGTTCCTAGCAAGAAGCTGGGTCCCAGGTTTGTGGGTCCTTTTAAGATCATCAAGATGGTAAATGAAGTGGCGGCGCAGCTGCAACTACCTAAAAGGTGGAAGATAAACCGGGTGTTCCATGTCTCCTTGTTAAAGAAGGCCAAGAAGGGAACGTCTCCAGTTAAGGTTCCACCAGTTTCTGAGTCCGGGGAGTATGAGATATCCCGCGTTCTGGATAGCAAATATGTTCAGGGGAAGCTACGGTATCTGGTGGCATGGAAGGGATACGGTCCTGAGGATAATTCTTGGGTTCTGGAGTTGGATATGTCAGCCCCCAGACTCGTGGAGAAATTCCACAAGGAGTTCCCGAAGAAGGATGCTCCTAGAGAATCCGGAGTCTTCTCCTTGAGGGGAGGATCCTGTTAGGAGTATTTTGGTTCATTGCTTTCTATTTTTCTTACCTGGGGAGTTTTTGGCTGCGCGGTGTCTGGGGTGGCATCCTGGCGCTGCGGGGTTGTCCTGTCGTGGGTATTAGTGCACACCTTCTGACTTGCACGCGCACACTGCTGGTAGGCAGCTTTATTTCCTGGTTGATTAGTCTGTCCTCCCATTTGCACCTGGGAGGAGTGGTCTCTACTCTGTATTGAAACCCATGCCTCCCATGGTTCTGTGCTGAGTGTCGCTTTTACAGAGCTAGGCCTTAGCAGGAGGAGTAGGTGGTGTTCTGGGATAGAGGAAGTTCCGTGGTTGGTTTTTGGGAGGTTTGGGTGAACGAGTTGGTTTGTGTGTTTTCCTTTCTGTGTTCACCAATCCTCCCTCTGTGTATAATTGACTGTGTGAGTGAATTGCCTTATCCTTTGATTTCTACTCAGTTTCCCTGTGTTTGTTTCCTAGTGTAAGGTTCCTTCCCATATTGGTTTGAGGAACCTTTCCCACATTTTTCCTGTGTGCTGCTTGTGTTGTTAGTCAGCGCACACCCTTGTCAGTCCCTGTCAGTAGCAGCTTCACTTGTTCGTTAGGGGTGACCCCCTTTAGTCTCCAGTCCCTAGAGATCTTATAGGGCATTCCTTCTCCCACTTCCCTCTAGGCCTACGGAATCAGTGAGAGAGGAGCTGTCGGGGTCAGGCTTAGCCTGAGTACAGCCGACCCACACCCGTGAGGCAGGGACTGGGATAGCTAGTGGGAGTAGTGCAGGGCGAGATTCCCTACTGCTATTCCTTAGCCCCGTTGCAGCTACCTGGACTGACATAACAGGTGGTAGATGTGGGTACTGAATGGTAGCCCTATGTCTCGCAGACCTATGTCACTCAAGGAGGACAGACATGCCAGGATCTGGTGAGATTCCACCTGACAGCCTGGAGGTTGACCAGTCCCTATTACTGTATAGTGGACTGTCAGAAGCCGTCCTGAGGACCCTAGCCTGTGCCAGGGCAGACTCTACAAACAGGGATTATCGCAGGATTTGGGAAATCTTCAAGTCTTGGTGCCTTGGATGCAATATGGATTTTTCTAACCTCTTGGTGGGGACCGTGTTGGATTTCCTACAGGATGGCCTAGACAAAGGGCTATCTCCTTCCACTCTGAAAGTACATGTTGCTGCCCTGTGTGCCTATCTGAGGAGGCGTTTGACTCAACACCCTTTGGTCAGTGGATTCTTAAAGGGTGCAATGAGGATTAGACCCTCTATATCAGCTCCAATACAGCAGTGGGATCTTGGTACGGTCCTGTGAGGACTCTGCGACTCCCCATTTGAGCCACTAGAAGAAGTGGACCTAAAGTTTTTGACCTACAAAACAACTTTTCTTTGGCCATCACTTCAGCCAAAGGAGTGAGGAGCTCCAAGCTCTATCTTCGGAAGAGCCTTACATCTTCATCTTTGAAGATAGGGTGTGTTTCCTACCGGAGTTTAGGTCTAAAGTGCCTTCCCTGGCAAATCTAAATCAGCTGACTTCATTGCCAGCCTTTTTTTCCTGCTCCCTTCTCCTCGGAGGGAGTAAGCCTTCATATGCTAGACTTAGGTAGATGTCTGCGAATCTATCTGGAACGTACGAGATCTTTCAGAAGAACTGATAGTCTTCTGATTAACTTGGCTGGAAGGTTTAGAGGCCAAAAAAGCCTCTAAAGCATCTATTTCTCTGTAGGTCAGGGAAGCCATTAAGGTGGTTTTCCCTTCTCAAGGTTTTCCTCCTCCAGCTTGCCTTAGGGCACACTCTACAAGGGCAGTCTTGACTTCATGGGCAGAGAGGAGGGCAGTGCCATTGGAACAAATCTGTGCGGCAGTTTCTTGGTCGTCTCATAACACATTTATGAAGCGCTGCAGACTGAGCTCTCATGCTTCGGATGCTACTGCCTTCGGGCGGTCACTCTTGAGCTCCATAAGTCGAGGAAACCCTCCCTAAGGTGATTACTTGACATCTCCCCACATTGTGCTGCTGGTATGATGACAGGGAATGGTGGATTATGTAGATAATCTGTTTTCCATTAGTTATAACAGCAGCACAAGGCTTCCTTCCCTATTGTACTATTGTTTTACTTTTGTATTAACACACGGAGGGAGGTCCCTGCGCCCTCTTAAAGGGCCTAGTCATGAATATTCATTAGTTGCTGATTAAAAATTCCGCCTGTCCTACCAGCACACAGGGGCAGAAGTACCCCATATTGTGCTGCTGTTACGACTAAAGAAAAACAGATTATCTACATAATCCACCATTCACAAACGCTCTCCATCCAACCTCACTGAGCTCCAGCTGTTTTGCAAGGAAGAATGGGCAAGAATTTCAATTTCTTGATGTGCAAAACTGATGGAGACAAACCCCAAGCGACTTGCAGCAAAAGGTGGCGCTACAAAATATTAACGCAAGGGGGGCGAATAATTTTGCACGCCCCACTTTTGAGTTTATTTGTTAAAAAAAAAAAAAAATATTAAAAAATATCAAATAAATTTTGTTCTACTTCACAATTGTGTCCCACTTATTGTTGATTCTCCCCCCCAAAAATTAAAATTTTATATCTTTATGTTTGAAGCCTGAAATGTGGCAAAAGGTTGAAAAGTTCAAGGGGGCCAAATATATAGATATTTAGATTTCCTCTAAATATCTTGTGGTCACAGTCTTGTTGTTTTGATTGTTTGCCAGTGGATATGACCATCAATGTAGGACCGAAGAAAGTTCAGAAAATCAGTAATGGTCGGGTTATCTTCTCATACATGTAGTGTCCTCCTGATAACCAGCCATGATGTCCTTATTGTGATCAGGTTATCTTCTCATACTTGTAGTGTCCTCCTGATAACCAGCCATGATGTCCTTATTGTGGTCAGGTTATCTTCTCATACATGTAGTGTCCTCCTGATAACCAGCCATGATGTCGTTATTGTGGTTGGGTTATCTTCTCATACATTTAGTGTCCTCCTGATAACCTGCCATGATGTCGTTATTGTGGTCAGGTTATCTTCTCATACATGTAGTGTCCTCCGGATAACCAGCCATGATGTCCTTATTGTGGTCAGGTTATCTTCTCATACATGTAGAGTCCCCTCCTGATAACCAACCATGAGGTCCTAATTGTGGTCAGGTTATCTTCTCATACATGTAGTGTCCTCCTGATAACCAGCCATGATGTCCTTATTGTGGTCGGGTTATCTTCTCATACATGTAGTGTCCTCCGGATAACCAGCCATGATGTCCTTATTGTGGTCAGGTTATCTTCTCATACATGTAGAGTCCCCTCCTGATAACCAACCATGAGGTCCTAATTGTGGTCAGGTTATCTTCTCATACATGTAGAGTCCCCTCCTGATAACCAACCATGAGGTCCTAATTGTGGTCAGGTTATCTTCTCATACATGTAGTGTCCTCCTGATAACCAGCCATGATGTCCTTATTGTGGTCGGGTTATCTTCTCATACATGTAGTGTCCTCCTGATAACCAGCCATGATTTCCTTATTGTGGTCAGGTTATCTTCTCATACATGTAGAGTCCCCTCCTGATAACCAACCATGAGGTCCTAATTGTGGTCAGGTTATCTTCTCATACAATGTCACACTTGGTGTCACAGCAGAGTCCTGGGGTGGAGGGTAGACTTGATGACAGGTGTTCCTAGCCCTTTAAATGTTAGAGTTACAGCATCCGGGTTCCTATTTGGCTCATAGGCGGATGCCCACCACCTCCATACTAGCACACAATATTACCCATTCACATTATGTGGTCCTGATAGGTCAGAGTTTCGGGGTGTGGTGAATGTCCCACAGGTCTGGTCTTGGCCCCTGGATCCTGTGATACTTGCTATGGAGCTCGTGTTCCAGAATGTGCTCTCCGCTGGCTCATGCTGACAAGATGATGCCTGACCTCCTTCAGGGCGGTGGCTAGTCAGACAGGGGACATGATCTTCTGAATAGTTGGAGTATGTCGGCTCCACGACCTTCCTGGTCTGTCTAGAACTTCAGATACCAGCACTAAGCTTTCTGTTTACCTCACAGGACGTCACTTCGCTCTTCTCCTCAGAACCAGTGAATCCGCTGACTCCTCCCCTTACCAGGTGATGTCCTCTCATTGGACATTTGGTTACTATATAATCCTATGAGAGGTGTAATGTATGTGTGAGACCCACTAGGTGGCGCCGTGTGGTGAGACTCAGGATCTCTGGCTATGTCACACAGACTTATACCAGAGATCTCCCTCAGCCCGGCTACAATAAGAAAATCATGGCTGGGTTCCTGACAAGTCCCAGACCATAGAAAGCTTCTGCATTTGTGGACGTATCCATTAGTAACTGATCAGGACAACAGACATCAACACTAAGAGGAAATCTTTAAAACTGTGCAGAATTTTTAACTACTTAGATTTGCAAAAATGGTTAACTTTTGATTATCTACAAATATAGATACGGTCTTGTTCTTGGGAATACACCTTTAAGATTTCCATGCCTAGTATCCCCATAGACTTACCAATAAGAGCTTACTAACCTGTCATTCCTAATACTATCCATGATTCCAAAATCTCAAACATACTGGATAAGAATCCTTTATTTCTTTAACCCCTTCCTGACATCCGCTGTAATAGTACAGCAGACGTAGGGTAGAGCAGAGACTAACGATCGCGGGCATTAACGCCATACCTCCCAATTTTCCAAGAACAGAAAGAGGGACACTTTTGCATTGACTTCGCCCATTCTCATGAATTTTTCATGTGCCCCCGCACAGTATAACTCCCTCTCCTGGTGCCCCAGTTTAAACTGGCAGAAACTAGAGGGAGATATGAAACTGGGGCAGCTGGAGGGTGACATTAAACTGGGGGCAACTAGAGGCAGACATGTCCCCCTCCAGCTATTCCCACAGTTTAATGTCCTCCTTCAGTGACCCACATTGTTTAATGTCCCCCTCCAAGTGTCCCCAGTTTAATGCCCCCCTTAAAGAGGACCTTTCATGGGTCTGGGCACAGGTAGTTCTATATACTGCTGGAAAGCTTACAGTGTGCTGAATTCAGCGCACTGTTGGCTTTCCCGATCTGTGCCCCGGGTGAAGAGCTACCGGTACCGTAGCTCTTTACAGTCAGAAGTCAGGAATGTCCTTCTCCACATCAGCGCCTATCACGCTGTACAGTGTGAGTGGGGAGGAGCGCCCCCTCCCCTCCTGATAATACTCGTCTATGGATGAGAAATTTTTGGGATACGTCACCAGGTTATTATATTCTGGGGTCTTTTCAGACCCCAGAGTATAATGACTGGAGGCCTAGGGTAGGAGACAAAGATTTACCATTAACAAGTACCCTCTGTTTCCTATCAGTGAGCCAGTTGCTAACCCAAATGCAGATGTTTTCCCCCAGTCCCAACATTCTCATTTTGCATACCAACCATTTATGTGGAACAGTATCAAAAGCCTTTGAAAAGTCCAGATATACCACGTCTACTGCATTACCCATGTCCAGATGCACCATGTCTACTGCATTACCCGTGTCCAGATACACCACGTCCACTGTTACCCATGTCCAGATACACCACGCCCACTGCATTAGTCATGTCCAGATGCACCACGTCTACTGCATTACCCATGTCCAGGTACACCACGTCTACTGCATTAGTCATGTCCAGATGCACCACGTCTACTGCATTACCTATGTCCAGATGCACCACATCCACTGCATTACCCGTGTCCAGATACACCACGTCTACTGCATTACCCATGTCCAGGTACACCATGCCTACTGCATTACCCATGTCCAGATACACCACGTCTACTGCATTACCCATGTCCAGGTACACCACGTCCACTGTTACCCATGTCCAGATGCACCACGTCTACTGCATTACCTATGTCCAGATGCACCACATCCACTGCATTACCCGTGTCCAGATACACCACGTCTACTGCATTACCCATGTCCAGATACACCACGTCTACTGCATTACCCATGTCCAGATACACCACGTCCACTGCATTACCCATGTCCAGGTACACCACGTCTACTGCAGTACCCATGTCCAGGTACACCACGTCTACTGCATTACCCATGTCCAGGTACACCACGTCTACTGCATTACCCATGTCCAGATATACCACGTCTACTGCATTACCCATGTCCAGTCTTGAACTTACCTCCTCATAGAAGCTGATCAGATTAGTCTGACAGGACTGATTCCTCATAAACCCATGCTGATTTGGTGTTATAAGATTATTTACATTGAGATACTCCAGGACAGCATCTCTTAGAAAGCCCTCAAATATCTTACCCACCACAGAAGTTAAACTTACTGGCCTATAGTTTCCAGGTTCCCTTTTACACCCCTTTTTGGAAATTGGCACCACATTTGCTATTCGCCAATCCTGTGGAAGAGACCCAGTCATTACTGAATCCTTAAATATTAGATACAAGGGTCTATCTATGACCATGCTTTATTCCCTCAGAACTCGGGGGTGTATTCCATCTGTACCGGGCAATTTCTCTATTTCAGTGTTTTGCAGGCGGCGCCGCACTTCTTCCTGGGTTAAGCAGGTAACATGTAATTGAGAGCTTACATTCCCCCTAATCATGTCGCTGCCAATGGATTTTCTTGTGTAAACACTGTAGAGAAGAAGGCATTTAATACTTGTGCTTTTTCCTCATCCTCCTCCACCATTACACCCAGATTATTTTTGAGAGTGCCCACATTGTCAGTTTTTATTCTCTTATTATTTATGTAATTGAAGAATAATTTCGGATTACTTTTACTTTCCTTGGCAGTGTTTCTCTCAGCCTCCATCTTCGCCTCCTTTATTTGTCTTTTGCACAATTTATTTTTCTCCTTATAGTTTTTTATTGCTGTGTCACTACTTTCTTGTTTTAGTACTTTAAATGCTTCCTTTTTACCCCTCATTGCATTCTGTACCGTTTTAGTTAGCCATATTGGTTTTCTATGATTCCTGGCCCGCTTATTCCCATAGGGTATGTGTTTTCTAGTGGTCTTATTTAGTATATTTTTGAAGATGTCCCATTTGGTTTGTGTTCCCGTCACGTTGAGGACATTCATCCTCTCTGTGCTGATATGGTGGTGTCTTCTATGAGATAAAGTCCTCCTCCTGACTTATATACAAGTATAAGATCTATATACAGAAGGACATGAGCACAACAACTGTGAATACAGATATAAGATTACGATATAATGTGGCATAATACACTCTACAAGGTACATGGTGGAGAGGTTCGGTCCAGGTTGGGACCACGTCAGGCAATACCTTAATCTGTTGACCTCTGTCGTGTTCCTCCTCACGTTGTGTATTTTCACCTCAGTAGACCTCCCTTGTCCCCAGAACAGATGCACCTCTTGCTATGTAGTCAGGTCTGTTATACCTCAGTGCCTCTTTCCCGCTATAGATGGCATCTCCTCTCCGGGAACATGGCGGTTTCTGGGAAATGACCCGCCCTGTTTGCTATGTACTTTCTGTGTTATTTTGTGTTTACTTATGTATTAACTCCTTCCTTCTTGATGATGCATCTCCAAGTCCCTATTTCATGGATTCAGTTGACTTGATACCTGTATATTCAACATCCATCCATCCTGAGATACATACCTGTATAGGGTCCTACAACATCAGAGGACTTCATCTTACCCCTCTTCTGGCAACCCCTCAAATCAGTATCAGGACATTATGGCATGTGGTGCCGACTGATGGTGTGACTGTGATAGGTCAATATGGACGCCTGGATAATCCCTTTAAAGGGGTTTCCCTTCTCCCTCTCTCACCAATTCACCTGCTGCCTCTTCTTCATCGTTCCTGTATTCTTCAGCAAGCTGCGGCTCTGACTGATGTACATGACATTATAAAGTACCACAATATATACAGACATTGCCTTTACCATGAGAGAAGATTTATTATCATTACTAGAAATCTAATACAGATGGCGTATAGATGGTATATAGATTGTGTAGTTGGGTCTGCAGTGGCCTGTCCTCCTTCTGTGTAGTCTTTTAGCTCCAGAACTTCCTTTATGGTGCTCACCTGCTCTCACAGTAGACATCTTGTCTCTGTCCTCAGGCTTTACATCCATCACGTTATGTGACCCAGCTCATTCATTGGTGGCCCTAATGGACACTAAGGACACATTGAGCATTTGCTTGTTTCCCTAAGTGTTTGCAGATTCTAGGTCTACCAATGGACAACCCTCCATCATCGGTCATGTCTGGACACCTCTTCACTGCTAACACACAGAGAGTTGCTGTCATACGAGTATCTAACAGTAAGAGACGCAAGAAGAACCCAAAGTTGTTATTATTGATAGGTGCCTAAAGTTTAATGAAAGTGACCAACCCCTTTAAGGGACCCCATAGTATAATACTGATTAATGGGTGATGAAACCTAAAAGTTTTGGGTCCAAATCGAGCTCTGGACTTCAAGTCAAATCCGGTTTGCACCGAACCAGTTCCCTTATATCTAATGTATAAAGCACTTACCGTAAATAAAATATTTATCTGTAGCATATTTATTGGTAACCTCAAACTACACAAAGGAGCCCAAAAAAGATTTCTCAAAGTCCAAAATTATTTTTATTTCATATAAAGAAATTGCAAATTGACTGCTCAGAAATGTAGTCATGTGTCATAGGAATTATGTCATTATTTACACTTATTATACGTCTATTAAATCTTCTTTTAATTTGGTGGGGTTTTTTATTTTTTAATGTGAAAATTCATATAACAAAAAAAAATTCACATTGGACATTGGAGGGTGCTCAATAAATTTTTATTTTCTGCAACTCATTTATCAACTTTACTGTGTAGACTGGGACAGAGGGAGAGGAGTCATAGTAAGATAGTAACCAAGGACAGACGTCCATCCTGTATAGCCTATTGCTCTGCAATGCCAAGGCAAAGCAAAAACACCATGAGGGAGATGGACACCAAGTGACCTAATTTTAGTTAAAAAAACAAAAAACTCAGCTTAAAATTTTATTCAAACATCCAAAACGGCTATCGTTTAACAAAATAATAACTACAACCTATAGTATTTTGTTACCCCCTAGTAGGGCCTCCAAACCCCTCCTGAACTAGTTCAGTGAATTCCCAATGAGAAATTTTTATAACAATTTTTCAAAAGTAAACGGTTCGGCCAAACCTAAATTTTTTGGAAAATTTGTAACAAATCTGACTTGTTATGAACCGGTCCGCTCATTTCTATTGTTAACTAAAATTCCTAAATCCTTTCCCAGGTTAGTTTTAGGCTGGTTCCAACTTCTTATAAAAGAGATTTCCATAATCCCATAGAGTGTAACAATTTTTTGGTGTAGAAACCCAAAAATATCCGATTCAGTTGAGTTTGAAATATTTTTGGAAAATTTGTAACAAATCTGATTTGTTATGAACCGGTCCGCTCATCTCTATTGTTACCTAAAATTTTAAAGTCCTTTTCCAGGTCAGCCTTAGGTTGGTTTCATACTATCCTTTTAGCAGTCTAGAAACCAAAACATTTACTCCCTAGATCGGCGATGGCGAACCTTTTAGAGACCGAGTGCCCAAACTGCAACCCAAAACCTACTAAATTATCGTGGAGTGCCAACACAGCAATTTAACCTTAATAGTGTGCGGATTCACAATTGCGGACAGTTACGTACCACAAATTACAGATGTGTGAATGGGGCTTTACAGAGATTTCAATAATACAAACAACTTTGTACTGAAAGGTAAAGGTCTCTGCGTTTTGTACTTTGAACAATTAATTTTCACTATTTACATCGCACAGGATCTGTATTATAGTGACCGTGTAATATTCTTACATCCTGTACTAATATCACGTCTGCTATAAAACAGATACTGTGTGATATAAATAGTGAGGGGACCCCAGACAGAATTATATGCTCTGCTGTGCCGCCCCCCCCCCCCACAGTATTATATCCTCCACAGTAGGCCCACCAGTATTATATTCTCCACAATACCACAGTAGCCCCCCAGTGTTATATGCTCCACAGTAGGACCCCCCACAATATTATACGCTCCATAGTAGCCTGCCACAGGATTATATGCTCCAAAGTGGCACCCACACACAGTACTATATGCTTATAAATACGTCCCCCCAGTATTATATTCTCCTCAGTACGCTCCCTCCCACACACAGTATTATATGCTCCTCAATACACATCCTGCCCGTCTTATATGCTCCTCAGAATGTATCTCCTCAGTATTATATACCCTTTAATACACCCCCCAGTATAATAAGCTCTTTAGTACACCCCCCCAGTATTATAAGCTCTTTAGTACGCCCCCCAGTATTATAAGCTCTTTAGTACGCCCCCCAGTATTATAAGCTCTTTAGTACGCCCCCGAGTATTATATACTGTTTAATACACCCCCCAGTATTATAAGCTCTTTAGTACGCCCCCCAGTATTATAAGCTCTTTAGTACGCCCCCCAGTATTATAAGTTCTTTAGTACGTCCCCCCAGTATTATAAGCTCTTTAGTACGCCCCCCAGTATTATAAGCTCTTTAGTACGCCCCCCAGTATTATATACTGTTTAATACACCCCCCCAGTATTATAAGCTCTTTAGTACGTCCTCCCAGTATTATAAGCTCTTTAGTACGTCCCCCCAGTATTATAAGCTCTTTAGTACGCCCCCCAGTATTATAAGCTCTTTAGTACGCCCCCCCAGTATTATAAGCTCTTTAGTACACCCCCCCCACTATTATATACTGTTTAACACCCCCCCCAGTATTATACGCTTTTTAGTACGCCCCACAGTATTATATACTGTTTAATACACCCCCCAGTATTATAAGCTCTTTAGTACGCCTTCCAGTATTATAAGCTCTTTAGTACGCCCCCCAGTATTATAAGCTCTTTAGTACGCCCCCCAGTATTATAAGCTCTTTAGTACGCCCCCCAGTATTATAAGCTCTTTAGTACGCCCCCCAGTATTATAAGCTCTTTAGTACACCCCCCCAGTATTATAAGCTCTCTAGTACGCCCCCCAGTATTATAAGCTCTTTAGTACGCCCCCCAGTATTATAAGCTCTTTAGTACGCCCCCCAGTATTATAAGCTCTTTAGTACACCCCCCAGTATTATAAGCTCTCTAGTACGCCCCCCAGTATTATAAGCTCTTTAGTACACCCCCCCAGTATTATAAGCTCTTTAGTACGCCCCCCCCAGTATTATAAGCTCTTTAGTACGTCCCCCAGTATTATAAGCTCTTTAGTACGCCCCCCCAGTATTATAAGCTCTTTAATACACCCCCAGTATTATAAGCTCTTTAGTACGCCCCCCAGAATTATAAGCTCTTTAGTACGCCCCCCCCAGTATTATAAGCTCTTTAATACACCCCCCAGTATTATAAGCTCTTTAGTACGCCCCCCCCAGTATTATAAGCTCTTTAGTACGCCCCCCAGAATTATATACTATTTAATACACCCCCCCAGTATTATAAGCTCTTTAGTACGTCCCCCAGTATTATAAGCTCTTTAGTACACCCCCCCAGTATTATAAGCTCTTTAGTACACCCCCCCAGTATTATAAGCTCTTTAGTACGTCCCCCAGTATTATAAGCTCTTTAGTACGCCCCCCCCCCAGTATTATAAGCTCTTTAATACACCCCCCAGTATTATAAGCTCTTTAGTACGCCCCCCAGAATTATAAGCTCTTTAGTACGCCCCCCCAGTATTATAAGCTCTTTAGTACGCCCCCCCCCAGTATTATAAGCTCTTTAGTACGCCCCCCAGAATTATATACTATTTAATACACCCCCCCAGTATTATAAGCTCTCTAGTACGCCCCCCAGTATTATAAGCTCTTTAGTACGCCCCCCAGTATTATAAGCTCTTTAGTACGCCCCCCAGTATTATAAGCTCTTTAGTACACCCCCCCAGTATTATAAGCTCTTTAGTACGCCCCCCAGAATTATATACTATTTAATACACCCCCCCAGTATTATAAGCTCTTTAGTACGTTCCCCCCAGTATTATAAGCTCTTTAGTATGCCCCCCAGTATTATAAGCTCTTTAGTACACCCCCCCAGTATTATAAGCTCTCTAGTACGCCCCCCAGTATTATAAGCTCTTTAGTACGCCCCCCAGAATTATATACTATTTAATACACCCCCCCAGTATTATAAGCTCTTTAGTACGTCCCCCCCAGTATTATAAGCTCTTTAGTACACCCCCCCAGTATTATAAGCTCTCTAGTACGCCCCCCAGTATTATAAGCTCTTTAGTACGCCCCCCAGTATTATAAGCTCTTTAGTACGCCCCCCAGTATTATAAGCTCTTTAGTACGCCCCCCAGTATTATAAGCTCTTTAGTACACCCCCCCAGTATTATAAGCTCTCTAGTACGCCCCCCAGTATTATAAGCTCTTTAGTACGCCCCCCAGAATTATATACTATTTAATACACCCCCCCAGTATTATAAGCTCTTTAGTACGTCCCCCCCAGTATTATAAGCTCTTTAGTACGTCCCCCCCAGTATTATAAGCTCTTTAGTACGTCCCCCCAGTATTATAAGCTCTTAGTACGCCCCCCAGTATTATAAGCTCTTTAGTACGCCCCCCAGTATTATAAGCTCTTTAGTACACCCCCCCAGTATTATAAGCTCTCTAGTACGCCCCCCAGTATTATAAGCTCTTTAGTACGCCCCCCAGAATTATATACTATTTAATACACCCCCCCAGTATTATAAGCTCTTTAGTACGTCCCCCCCAGTATTATAAGCTCTTTAGTACGTCCCCCCAGTATTATAAGCTCTTAGTACGCCCCCCAGTATTATAAGCTCTTTAATACACCCCCCCAGTATTATAAGCTCTTTAGTACGCCCCCCAGCACTATATGCTCTTTAATACCACCACCCCCCAGTATTATATGCTCTTCAGTATCATATACACACACAGTCAGCCACACACTGTCATACTCACCCATGAAGAGCCGCCGGCATCCATCTCCTTTTCACTGCGGGCGCTGATGACGTCATCACGCCCGCATCAGGGCAGAGGTCAAACTCTACAGTCAATGTAGGCCGCGGTCGCGCTGACGACTTTCAGCTGTATGTGCATTTGCACATACAACTGAAGGCAGTGATCACTCATCAACGGGGAATCCTGTACCGGTTTCCCTGTTGGTGAGTGATCTGGGCGACCGCACGTGTGTCGGCATGGAGGGCTCTGCGTGCCCTCTCTGACACGCATGCCATAGGTTCGCCATCACTGCCCTAGAGTATTTCCATGCACCATCCTTGTCCGAGCCATGTCCGATCTTTGTGCTATCTGTGAACATCACCTAGTAAAGTATCTGTGTCCGTGTGCTCTTCATTTTTTTCATGGACCCATAGACTTGAATGGCCGAGTCTAGTAAAGAAATAGGAAAAAATTGTGCATGCCCTGATTTTTTTCTCAGAGATTTTCGATAAAACACAACGTTTCCATTGACTGTAATGGGTCCATTTGCTGTCCTTTTTTTTTTGTTAGAGGGCAGAGTATGGGTGACATCTAGGGTTGAGCTGGTTTCTGATTATTTTTCATTCGAACCCGATCTCGATCCCAATTCCGATCCCAATGCAAGTCAATGGGTTTTTTTTTATTAATCGGAGATCGGATTTTAAAAGCAATCCTATTCACTATACAGCATGGAATCTAAGAATTGTTAGAATCCACGCTGTGTAGTGATTTTTTTTTTTTTTAATCCTCTGGCTACTTAGTCCCCCTGGTGTCCACTTACCTGCAGAGATGGCTGCTCCGCTGCTCTTCTGTGCCTCTCTGCCGCTCCACGCTGCTCTTCTCGCCTTGCTGCCCCCTGCCTCCCAGGTTAGGAGAGTGTGAGCGAGTTAAGAGAGTGTGGGCGGGTACTGGGAGGGGAGACATCACATCTCCCCACCCTGTACCCGCCCACACTCTCCTAAGCCACAAGTCCTGCCTTCCTAGTTCTTTAAACACTAACCTGGGAGGTGGGGCAGTGAGGCGAGAAGAGCAGCGTGGAGCGGCAGCGAGGCGAAGAAGAACACCGGGACCGGAGCAGCCATCTCTGGAGGTAAGTAGCTACTAGAGATGTTAGTTTAGTCTCCCATTAGAATGAATGAAGGCAGCCGACGTGAAGGGGGTTAAGGCTGTGTGCCGGCTGCTTCCATTCATTCCTATGGAACCGCAACGGAGCCTTTACACTGAATATACACTCCAGTTAGAATGAGAAGAGCGTATACTCAGTGTGAAGGCTAAGCAAAGCATTGTGGGAAATAGTACCGATCTCGATCCCACCTAAAAAGATCATACTCGGAATTCCAATCGCGATCGTGAAATTTTCTCGATCGCCGATCGGAATCCGATCTTTTCCGAACACGATCCCTCACCCTAGTGAAATCTTTTTTGTACTGCTGAAAATCTAGATAAGGCAGAATAGTAACACTATACACCAATGACGTAACTAAAGTCTTGTGGCCCCTGGGGCCCCCTTCCTACAGCATACTCTTGATAGTGAGGGTTACGGGTGCTGTAGTAATATCTCAGATGAAGTGAATAAGGAAAGAGAAATGTAAATCCCATCAATATTCGGTGTGACCTTTGCCCTTTGCCCTCCATCAGTTCTTCTCGGCACTTGTAGACAGTTTTTGGCAGAATTCGTCAGGGAGGTTGTTCCAGCCGCCACCTTGGAGGACTTCTGTGGATGTAAGCTTGTCCAATCCTTCTGGTTCTTCATGTCATCCCAGACAGACTGGACAATATTGTGGGGGTCACTTCCAGGACTCCAAAGGGCAAAGGTCACAGCAAATATTAATGGGACTTACATTTCTTTTTTCTCCATTAATTTTCTTCATTTTGATGAAAATAAACTATTAAGCTCCTCTCTAGTCTTTGCTTTCATCAGGCTTCCTCTTGATGGTCATCTCGTAGACAGCGCTGTAATCCTTCTTCTGAGTGGACACAATATCCTTTAGCAGTTGTACGATTTCCTTCTGTAGCGTCACACTCTCAGTAATGGCCGGTGTAACATTCTCCAGGATTTTATTGGTAGATCGCTGCTGCTCCATTATCTGCCCCAACTTAACTTCCAGATCACTGGTGGTCGGCTGGACCGCATCGTCTAATGTCTCGGTTCTGTCCAAGACTGATGCCGACTGCTCCGAAGCCTCCGCATCAGACATATCCTCATTGTCGCTCTTAGATGAGACCGAATCTCTGTCAGAGTCGTCTTCTAAGGGCAAATTACCTGGAGACAAAACACAAGGACAACTGAACCTGTAGGATATACCTGTAGGACCATAGATTAGATAGAATGAGTGAGATCATAGAAGTCTCAGGAGATAAGTTCTTTGCCATAAGTACCACCGACTGGCCAGTTACCCTTTAAGTACCAAATCTCTTTTAGTTAGTAATTTTGTGCTATTTGATATTAATTTATTAATTTTTTTTACAATACACTCTGCCTGATCTGCTGTCGGTAACCCCTTAAGTGCCAAATCCGTATCACAGAATCAGTGGAGTGCACTATTTTTTTTTACCTATGTTGTGTGCGATCTACAATCAAGAGTTACCCTTTCAATGCCAAATCCTTTTTTCCTTTAACCCCTTCCTGACATCTGCTGTATTATTACACTGGATGTTGGGTATTTAAATATGGTCTCTGCTGTAGCCGCCAAGTCTATGCTGTGTAATACAGTAAGACCCAACACTAATGTCCAGGATCAGTGCCTGCAACTCAATTTTTTGTCCCTAACATGTAGGAATAAAATTAAGTCTATTCTTCTGCTACCTTTAGATGTCTTCTCCACACCGCCGTTCGGTATAAATCCTGGTTTTCGTCTGTATGCAAATGAGTTCTCTCGCAGCACTGGGAGCGGGCCCTAGCACTCAAACAGCACTGGGGGCGTTACCAATTGTGTGAGAGAACTCTCCAGCGCCGTCCCCATCTTCTTCAGGAACGGCCTCTTCACGCGTCTTCTTCGACCCTCGTTGTCAAATTTCTAGGATTTGGGCAGAGCCAACTGCGCATATCCACAGGCCACTAGAAAATGGCCATTTGCTTACTGTGTAAGCAGTCATATTTCTTGTGGCCGCAGGCATGCGCAGTTGGCTCTGCCCGAGGCCTAGAAGTTTGAACTCAAGCGCCGGAAGAAGAAGCGTGAAGAGGCCATTCCTGAAGAAGATGGAGGCGGCGCTGGAGAATTCTCTCGCAGAACTGGGGACACCCCCAGTGCTGTTTGAGTGCTGGGGACCGCCCCCAGTGCTGTGAGAGAACTCATTTGCATACCGACAAAAACCGGATTTCTACCAAACGGTGGTACAGAGAAGACATCTAAAGGTAGGAGAAGAATAGTTTTTCTTAAGGCTATTCAATCATGTCAGCAAGAAAAAAATTGATTTTAATGATAGAATCCCTTTAATCTCTGTGCCCTGCTCTGCCACCTCAGGCCCCGCACTACGTACTATACAGTGCTCCTTGTATCCATTACAGGGTGACCCAGAATCTTAGTGTTACATTTACCTTTAGATTTTTCCACAACTCCTCGGCCTATTTCTTTATCTAGTTTAAAATACTTGATGATCTCCATGTCTCTCTTATAGCTGTTGTTCTCCAGCTCACTGAGGTCTTTAGACATTCTGGCTTTGTCAATCAGTTTTCTTTTGTAGGTGTGCCATCTTATTTTGCATTCTTTTATGGCGCATGTTCTCGAGCCGCCTTTATTGACTTCCTTGGCTATTATTGTCCAAGCTTTATCACGGTCATCTTTTGAAGCAGGACGAGATATTTGGTCTAGGTGACGGCTGACTCCATTAATCAGTAAATCCACCTGACGTTCAGTAAATTTTCTTTCTTTTTGTTTTTTCGTTGCACTGGCTCTAAGCATATTTTGTCTCCGCTTTTCTGCGCTTCCAGGATTCGTGGACATGACGGGCTTTTCTTTTACTATTGAATGAAACCTCAAGTCAGAACAATAATGACAAATAACAACTATATACATATATACAACTATATACTACTATATACATATATACAACTATATACAACTATATACATATATACAACTATATACAACTATATACATATATACAACTATATACAAACATATTCAACTACACACGTGGACAAAATTGTTGGTCCCCCTCATTTAATCAAAGAAAACCCCACAATGGTCACAGAAATAACTGGAATCTGATAAAAGTAATAATAACTAAAAATTCTATGAAAATGAACAAATGAAAGTCAGACTTTGCTTTTCACTTCAACAGAATTTCTTTAATAATAAACCCCATGACACGGCCTGGACAGAGATGAAGGTTCCCATAACTTAATATTTTGTTGCACGACCTTTTGAGGCAATCGCTGCGATCAGACGATTCCTGTAACTGTCAATGAGACTTCTGCCCCTCTCAGCAGGTATTTCGGCCCCTTCTCATGAGTAAACTGCTCCAGTTGTCTCGGGTGTGAAGGGGCCTTCTCCAGACGCCATGTTTCAGCTCCTTCCAAAGATGCTCAATAGGATTTAGGTCGGGGCTCATAGAAGGCCACTTCAGAATAGTCCAATGTTTTCCTCTTAGCCATTCTTGGGGTTTTTTAGCTGTGTGTTTTGGGTCATTATCCTGTTGTAAGACCCATGACCTGTGACTGAGACCAAGCTTTCTGACACTGGGCAGCACATTTCTCTCTAGAATCCCTTGAGAGTCTGGAGATTTCATTGTACCCTGCACAGATACAAGACACCTGTGCTAGATACAACAAAGCAGCCCCAGAAGATAACAGAGGCTCCTCCATGTGTCACAGTAGGGACAGTGTTCCTTTCAAGATATTCCATCATAGAGCTGATGCGCCTTGCCAAAAAGTTTGATTTTTGTCTCATCTGTCCATAGGACATTCTCCCAGAAGCTTTGTGGCTTGTCAACATGTAGTTTGGCAAATTCCATTTTTTATTATTTGTTTTCCTCCTTGGTCGTCCCCCATAAATACCATTTTGCCTCAAACAATGACGGATGGTGCAATCTGACACTGAAGTTCCTTGAGCTTGAAGTTCACCTTTAATCTCTGTAGAAGTTTTCCTGGCTCTTTTGTTACCATTCGTATTATCCATCTCTTTGATTTATCAGTTTTCCTCCTGTGGCCACGTCCAGGGAGGTCGGCTACAGTCCCCGGGATCTTACATTTCTGAATAATATGTGCGACTGTAGTCACAGGAACATCGAGCTGCTCAGAGATGTCTGATAACCTTTACCTGTAACAGGCTTGTCAAGAATTTTCCTTCTAAGCTCCTGAGACGACTCTTTCCTTCACTTCCTCTGGTCCATGTTGCGTGTGGTCCACACCATGTCACCAAACCAAGATGTAACAGGTCCCTTCGGTCAGACTATTTTCAGGGGAATAATCATTCCTGTCCAGGCTGTTTCATGCGTTTTATTTTTTTTTTGTACAGATATACAACTATATAGAAATATACACAACTGTGTGTAAGTAAACGTCAATGTACCAATATATAACTATGTACACTTATATACAACTATACAAAAATTCCTCTTCATTCTCCACTGCCAGCCTTTGGCACAGCTAGCTGCGGCGGTATGCCAATGCAGTGCTTCAGCATTCTGTCGTGGCATCCCACTCCTGTGTCTACAATTGTAATCCTAATCCGGAGGGAGTCTCAAGCTGCGGACCCTTCGGGCGGAATCCGTGGTAAGATCGAGCAGGACTCTTCTTTTTTCCGCATCCTGCTGTGATCATTGCCTCCCATTTAAAAAACTGAGAGGCGGATTCGGGAGGAATCTGTTCCGGATTCAGGAGCGGAATCCACAGCAAATTCCTCCATGTGAACTGCCCCTTACTGTCACCTACTTCTATAACAATTGTGTAAGGTGAGGTTCCCGTCTGTGTTGTAGTCTCAGTAGAAGACTCATCCACAGATTCCACCTAAAATCGGCAGAGAGAAAAGTCCTACAGGGGGGTCCATACGTGTCTGTGGACCTGAACAATGGAGACCTGAACGCTAGTGTGAACCGAGTGGCCCCTCCTGATAACCAGCCATGATGTCCTTATTGTGGTCGGGTTATCTTCTCATACATGTAGTGTCCTCCTGATAACCAGCCATGATGTCCTTATTGTGGTCAGGTTATCTTCTCATACATGTAGTGTCCTCCTGATAACCAGCTATGATGTCCTTATTGTGGTTGGGTTATCTTCTCATACATGTAGTGTCCTCCTGATAACCAGCCATGATGTCCTTATTGTGGTCAGGTTATCTTTTCATACATGTAGTGTCCTCCTGATAACCAGCCATGATGTCCTTATTGTGGTCAGGTTATCTTTTCATACATGTAGTGTCCTCCTGATAACCAGCCATGATGTCCTTATTGTGGTCGGGTTATCTTCTCATACATGTAGTGTCCTCCTGATAACCAGCCATGATGTCCTTATTGTGGTCAGGTTATCTTTTCATACATGTAGTGTCCTCCTGATAACCAGCCATGATGTCCTTATTGTGGTCAGGTTATCTTTTCATACATGTAGTGTCCTCCTGATAACCAGCCATGATGTCCTTATTGTGGTCGGGTTATCTTCTCATACATGTAGTGTCCTCCTGATAAACAGCCATGATGTCCTTATTGTGGTCAGGTTATCTTCTCATACATGTAGTGTCCTCCTGATAACCAGCTATGATGTCCTTATTGTGGTCAGGTTATCTTCTCATACATGTAGCGTCCTCCTGATAACCAGCTATGATGTCCTTATTGTGGTCAGGTTATCTTCTCATACATGTAGTGTCCTCCTGATAACCAGCCATTGTGTCCTTATTGTGGTCGGGTTATCTTCTCATACATGTAGTGTCCCCTCCTGATAACCAGCCATGATGTCCTTATTGTGGTCGGGTTATCTTCTCATACATGTAGTGTCCTCCTGATAAACAGCCATGATGTCCTTATTGTGGTCGGGTTATCTTCTCATACATGTAGTGTCCTCCTGATAACCAGCCATGATGTCCTTATTGTGTCCGGGTTATCTTCTCATACATGTAGTGTCCTCCTGATAACCAGCCATGATGTCCTTATTGTGGTCGGGTTATCTTCTCATACATGTAGTGTCCTCCTGATAACCAGCCATGATGTCCTTATTGTGGTCAGGTTATCTTCTCATACATGTAGTGTCCTCCTGATAACCAGCCATGATGTCCTTATTGTGGTCAGGTTATCTTCTCATACATGTAGTGTCCTCCTGATAACCAGCCATGATGTCCTTATTGTGGTCAGGTTATCTTTTCATACATGTAGTGTCCTCCTGATAACCAGCCATGATGTCCTTATTGTGGTCAGGTTATCTTCTCATACATGTAGTGTCCTCCTGATAACCAGCTATGATGTCCTTATTGTGGTCAGGTTATCTTCTCATACATGTAGTGTCCTCCTGATAACCAGCTATGATGTCCTTATTGTGGTCAGGTTATCTTCTCATACATGTAGTGTCCTCCTGATAACCAGCCATTGTGTCCTTATTGTGGTCGGGTTATCTTCTCATACATGTAGTGTCCCCTCCTGATAACCAGCCATGATGTCCTTATTGTGGTCGGGTTATCTTCTCATACATGTAGTGTCCTCCTGATAAACAGCCATGATGTCCTTATTGTGGTCGGGTTATCTTCTCATACATGTAGTGTCCTCCTGATAACCAGCCATGATGTCCTTATTGTGTCCGGGTTATCTTCTCATACATGTAGTGTCCTCCTGATAACCAGCCATGATGTCCTTATTGTGGTCGGGTTATCTTCTCATACATGTAGTGTCCTCCTGATAACCAGCCATGATGTCCTTATTGTGGTCAGGTTATCTTCTCATACATGTAGTGTCCTCCTGATAACCAGCCATGAAATCCTTATTGTGGTCAGGTTGTCTTCTCATACATGTAGTGTCCTCCTGATAACCAGCCATGATGTCCTTATTGTGGTCGGGTTATCTTCTCATACATGTAGTGTCCTCCTGATAACCAGCCATGATGTCCTTATTGTGGTCGGGTTATCTTCTCATACATGTAGTGTCCCCTCCTGATAACCAGCCATGATGTCCTTATTGTGGTGGGGTTATCTTCTCATACATGTAGTGTCCTCTTGATAACCAGCCATGATGTCCTTATTGTGGTGGGGTTATCTTCTCATTCATGTAGTGCCCTCTTGATAACCAGCTATGATGTCCTTATTGTGGTCGGGTTATCTTCTCATACATGTAGTGTCCTCCTGATAACCAACTATGATGTCCTTATTGTGACCGAGATATCTTCTGATACAAAATCATGGTTGGGTTCCTGAGAAGTCCCAGAATATATAACATTTCTGTATATGTGGTCGTATCCTTTGGCAGCTCATCAAGACAACAGATATCACCACTAAGATAGTTAGAGAAAATCTTTAACATGCTGCAGAATTTTTAACGACTTAGATTTGCAAAAATGGTAATTTTTAATTATCTACAAATATAGATATGGTCTTGTTCTTGGGAATACCCCTTTAAGATTCCCATCCTTAGTATTTTCTTATAGACTTACTGATAAGAGCTCGCTAACATGTCATTCCTTATACTCTATAAGAATCCTTTAGAACTTCTATTTATTTCTTTAACCCTTTCCTGACATCCGCTGTAATAGTATGATGGATGTTGGGTGTTTAAAGATGGTGTTTGAAAGGAGGGAGGGGGGAGTCAAAAACGAAAAATGAAAATTGAAAATGTTTTATTTTTAGAATAAATTGAAGTTGTTCTGCGCAGCGGTGTAACTAGCAAACACTGGGCCCCATAGCAAACTTTTGACTTAACCTTCCCCCATAGCATAGCGCCCCCTCACACAGTATAACACCCCATTTACACACACTATAATGTCCCATAGCAGCCGGGAGTCAGGAAGGAATTTTTTCCCCTGAAATAGGACAATTGGCCGGAGCCTCATGGGGTGTTTAGCCTTCCCCTGGATCAACACTGTAGGGATTGTAGGGTTATAGGTTGGACTTGATGGACTGATGTCTTTATCCAACCTCATCTACTATGTAACTAATAAGAAAAAGAAAGCCCCTGCACACAGTATTATCCCCCATAGTGGCCCCTGCACACAGTATTATCCCCCATAGTGGCCCCTGCACACAGTATTATCCCCCATAGTGGCTCCTGCACACAGTATTATCCCCCATAGTGGCTCCTGCACACAGTATTATCCCGCATAGTAGCCCCTGCACACAGTATTATCCCCCATAGTGGCCCCTGCACACAGTATTATCCCCCATAGTGGCCCCTGTACACAGTATTATCCCCCATAGTGGCCCCTGCACACAGTATTATCCCCCATAGTGGCTCCTGCACACAGTATTATCCCCCATAGTGGCTCCTGCACACAGTATTATCCCGCATAGTAGCCCCTGCACACAGTATTATCCCCCATAGTGGCCCCTGCACACAGTATTATGCCCCATAGTGGCCCCTGCACACAGTATTATGCCCCATAGTGGTCCCTGCACACAGTATTATCCCCCATAGTGGTCCCTGCACACAGTATTATGTCCCATAGTGGTCCCTGTACACAGTATTATCCCCCATAGTGGCCCCTGCACACAGTATTATGTCCCATAGTGGCCCCTGTACACAGTATTATCCCCCATAGTGGCCCCTGCACACAGTATTATGCCCCATAGTGGTCCCTGCACACAGTATTATGTCCCATAGTGGCCCCTGTACACAGTATTATCCCCCATAGTGGCCCCTGCACACAGTATTATGTCCCATAGTGGCTCCTGTACACAGTATTATCCCCCATAGTGGTCCCTGCACACAGTATTATGTCCCATAGTGGCCCCTGCACACAGTATTATCCCCCATAGTGGCCCCTGCACACAGTATTATGTCCCATAGTGGCTCCTGTACACAGTATTATCCCCCATAGTGGCCCCTGTACACAGTATTATCCCCCATAGTGGCCCCTGCACACAGTATTATCCCCCATAGTGGCCCCTGCACACAGTATTATGCCCCATAGTGGTCCCTGCACACAGTATTATGTCCCATAGTGGCCCCTGCACACAGTATTATCCCCCATAGTGGTCCCTGCACACAGTATTATGCCCCAAAGTGTCCCCTGCACACAGTATTATCCCCCATAGTGGCCCCTGTACACAGTATTATCCCCCATAGTGGCCCCTGCACACAGTATTATGTCCCATAGTGGCCCCTGTACACAGTATTATCCCCCATAGTGGCCCCTGCACACAGTATTATGCCCCAAAGTGTCCCCTGCACACAGCATTATGTCCCATAGTGGCCCCTGCACACAGTATTATCCCCCATAGTGGCCCCTGCACACAGTATTATGCCCCATAGTGGCCCTTTCTTACAGTAGGGCCTGTTACCTGTTCGGGTTTTTCCAGCAGAACATGGCCTATTACAAAAAATGCAGCCAGGGACATGAACACAACAACTGTGTATACAGATATAAGAGTACGATATAATGTGACATAATACGCTCTACTAGGTACTTGGTGGAGAGGTTCGGTCCAGGTTCGGACCACACCAGGCATTACCTTGGTCTGTCGATCTCTGTCGTGTTCCTCCTGGTGTTGTGTATTTTCGCCTTGGAGACCTCCCTTGTCCCTAGAACAGACGCACCTCTTGCTCCGTGCTCAGGTCTGTTATATCTCAGTGATACTTTCCCCTATATACGGCACCTCCTCTCCGGGGACATAGTGGTTGCTGGGCAATGACCTGCCCTATTATTATGTACCTGTTGTGTTATTTTGCATATACTTATGTATTAACTCCTTCCTCCTTACTGATGCGTCTCCAAGTCCCTATTTCATGGTTTCAGTTGGCTTGATATCTGTACTAGCTGGTACCCGCGACTTCGTCTGCAGTGATTGTAGCAGTGGGTATATACAGGCGCGGGTAAGGTTTTCGTACTGTGTATAAGGGATGGGATATGAAATGTAACTTTGTATCTTGTTGTTGCTGTAATTCAGAGAATACGTGAGACTTTTGTGTTGAAGTTACTTTGTATTTGAGCTGCTATATATACGGTGTTGTGAGAAACTTTACATAGTGACTTTGGGACAGAAGTATTTTAAGTTAACCCTTTCCCGCCGATGGCATTTTTTGATTTGACTCCCCTCCTTCCAAACCCCATAACTTTTTTATTTCTCCGCTCCCAGAGCCATATGAGGTCTTAATTTTTCCTGGGACAAATTTTTCTTCATGATGCCACCATTATTTATTCTATATCATGTACTGGGAAGCAGGGAAAAATTCAGAATGGGGTGGATTTGAAGAAAAAATGCATTTCTGCGATTTTCTTACAGGCTTTGGTTTTACGGCGTTCAATGTGCAACCAAAATGACCTGTCCCCTGTATTCTGTGTTTCGTTACGATTCCGGGGATACCAAATTTATATGGTTTCATTTACATTTTGACCCCTTAAGAAAAATCCAAAACTGTGTTAAAAAATTTTTTTTTTGAAAAGTCGCCATATTCCGACAGCCGTAACTTTTTTATACGTGCGTGTATGGGGATGCATAGGGCGTCTTTTTTTGCAGGGCCGGGTGTACTTTTTAGTTCTACCATTTTCGGGAAATGTTATTGCTTTGATCACTTTTTATTCAAATTTTTATCAGAATCAAAACAGTGAAAAAATGGCGGTTTGGCACTTTTGACCATTTTTCCCGCTACGGCGTTTACCGAACAGGAAAAATATTTGTATATCTTTGTAGAGTGGGCGATTTCGGACACGGGGATACCTAACATGTATGTGTCTCACAGTATTTAACTACTTTTATATGTGTTCTAGGGAAAGGGGGGTGATCTGAATTTTTAATCCTTTTTAATTTTTTTTTATATTTTTTTTTACTTTTTTAAAACTTTTTTTTTTGCATTTATTAGACCGCCTAGGGGTATTGACATGGGTGGGCGGTGTCGCGGATTGTCAGAGCGGTGGGGGTCGGCAAACATGGCTGCTCCGGAGCGTTAAAGAGCGCCTCCTGGAGTATCGGTAAGGTGAGGGGCAAAGTGGTAAAGTATATGTATATGAGATTGTGTGGGGTTAGGGGCGAGGCTGTAGAGGGCAATATGAATTTTGGGGCTTGCTATGGTCCAAAGTGTGTGAGATTGCAGAGATGGTGGTGTGAGTTTGGGTTTTGTGGGGGTCCTGGCACAAACGTATGTGCGCTATTGTGACGATAAGTAGCCTATTGCGCAATCGGGTGTATTAGCTATGTTTGTGGAAAATTTCAGCCAAATCGGTGGAGCGAGTTTTGCGTGATTGAGGAACAAACATCCGAACATCCAAAACTCACAAACCCACAAACTTTCACATTTATAATATTAATAGGATATACAATAAACTAACTGACGATATAATGTGGCATAATACACTCTACAAGGTACATGGTGGAGAGGTTCGGTCCAGGTTGGGACCACGCCAGGCAATACCTTAATCTGTTGATCTCTGTCGTGTTCCTCCTCACGTTGTGTATTATCGCCTCGGTAGACCTCCCTTGTCCCTAGAACAGACGCTCCTCTTGCTATGTAGTCAGGTCTGTTATACCTCAATGCTTCTTCCACCCAATAAATGGCACCTCCTCTCCGGGAACATGGCAGTTTCTGGGAAATGGCCCGCCCTGTTTGCTATGTTCTTGCTGTGTTATTTTGTGTTTACTTATGTATTAACTCCTTCCTTCTTGATGATGCGTTTCCAAGTCCCAAGTTCATGGATTCAGTTGACTTGATACCTGTATATTCAACATCCATCCATCCTGAGATACATACCTGTGTAGGGTCCTACAACATCAGTGGACGTCATCTTACCCCTCTTCTGGCAACCCCTCAAATCAGTATCAGGACGTTACGGTATGTGGTGCCGACTGATGGTGTGACTGTGATAGGTCAATATGGACGCCTGGATAATCCCTTTAAAGGGGTTTCCCTTCTCCCTCTCTCACCAATTCACCTGCTGTCTCTTCTTCGTCGTTCCTGTATTCTTCAGCAAGCTGCAGCTCTGACTGTTTGATGCACAGGACATTATAAAGTGCCTCAATATATACAGACATTTCCTTTACCATGAGAGAATATTTATTATCATTACTAGAAATCTAATACAGATGGCGTATAGATGGTATATAGATGGTGTATAGATGGCGTAGTTTGGTCTGCAGTGGCCTGTCCTCCTTCTGTGTAGTCTTTTGGCTCCAGAACTCCTTTTTGGTACTTACCTGCTCTCACAGTAGACATCTTGTCTCTGTCCTCAGGCTTTACATCCATCACGTTATGTGACCTGGCTCTTCCATTGGCGGCCCTAATGGACACTAAGGACACATTGAGCATTTGCTTGTTTCCCTAAGTGTCTGCAGACTCTAGGTCTGCCAATGGACAACCCTCCATCATTGGTCATGTCTGGACGCCAGAGAGTTGACGTCATAGGACTGTCTAACAGTAAGAGACACCAACCCAAAGTTATTATTATTGGTAGGTGCCAAAAGTTTAATGAAAGTAACCAACACATTTACTGTGTAGACTGGGACAGAGGGAGAAGAGTCATAGTAAGATAGTAACCACGGACAGACGTCCATCCAGTACAGCCTATTATTCTGCCATGCCAAGGGAAAGCAAAAAAAAATCTTGCCTTAAAATGTTATTCAGATAATTGTCCAAAACGTCTATCGCATTACAAAATAATGACTATAACCTATAGTATTTTGTTACCCCCTAGGAGGACCTCCAAACCTCTCCTGAACTGTTTCGGTGGATTCCCAATGACAAATTTTTATAACAATTTTTCAAAAGTAAACGGTTTGGCTGAACCTAAATTTTTCGGAAAATTTGTAACAAATCTGACTTGTTTTGAACCAAATCCTTTTCCAGGTCAGTTTTAGGCTGGTTCCAACTTCTTATAAGAGATTTCCATAATGAGTATATCCATTTTTCAATAGAGAAACCCAAAGTATCCAATTTGGTTGAGTTTGAAATTTTTGGGAAAATTGTAACATCTGCTCATCTCTTTTGTTAACTAAAATTTCTAAGTCCCTTTCCCAGGTCAGTTTTAGGCTGGTTCCAACTTATTATAAAAGATTTCCATAATCCCACGGAGTATATAAATTTTTCAGTAGAGAAAATCAAAAACATCCGATTCAGTTGAGTCTGAAATTTTTGGAAAATTTGTAAACAAATCTGGCTTATTATGAATCGTTTTGCTCATCTCTGATGTTACCTAAGATTTCTAAGTCCTTTCCCAGGTCAGCCTTAGGCTGGTTTCACACTAACTATCCTTTTCGCAATGTATCCTTTTCGAGGCCCTAACAGTCCTAGAGATCAGTAGGGGTCCATGACCCAAGACCCCTACTGATAAACTGTTTGAAGGGACTATGGTGTTTTTGCTCTCTTTATTTACATTGCAGAGGATCTCTTTAATAGTGACTGTGCAACTGAATTACAGCCTGTAATAATATGACATATCTACTATAAAACAGATGGGGGTGATGTAAATAGTGGATGAGTACTGCACAGTATAATATCTTCCTCAGAACCCTTCACCCACTGTATAATACTCTATAGTGGCCCCCACACAGTATAATATGCTCCACAGACCCTACACAGTATATGTTCAACAGTGACCCCACACTGAATAATATACACCACAGTGGCCCCTGCAAAGTATATCTTCCCCAGAGCCTCCCACAGTATAATGCTCCACAGTTGCCCCCATACAGTATAATGCTCCACAGTTGCCCCCCTACAGTATAATGCTCCACAGTTTCTCCCATACAGTATAATGCTCCACAGTTGCCCCCTACAGTATAATGCTCCACAGTGCAACATGGGGTGTGCTGACATCATTACGTCATCACGCCCGACTTGAATGCTGGGCCCAATCACAAGTCCCAGCAGTGACCCCTGGAGTGCATGACGTCAGTCACAGGCTAGCAGAGCCATGTAGAGGTGTCAGGGTCGTAAAGAGACCATATCGGGTCAATCAGTCAGTCCAAATTAATGAGCATGTGTGCACGGCGCTAAGAAGGACACAGACACTCAGTTCTGTTTCACATCAAGCTCATGCCCTCTCGCCCTTGTTCGATCAGCACCGCCAGTGTTTATTCACGTCACACATATTTATACAGGAAAGGAAAGGGACGGGTTAATGCACAGTATGGTATAAAGCTCTACTGACATTCCTGAGCTGTCCATCCCCCATCAGCCCTTGATTCTGACGTACAGCCAAGTACAGCCTTGGTTTTGGCCTGAGACGTCAGCCATGAGGTGTGGCAAGCAGGATGTCAGCGCCATCTTGTTTCCATTCTTTCTTCAAAGCTGTCAGCACTTAGTAGCAAGGAAAAATTAGTATTTGCAATATACAAAATAGAAAGGTATAAAAGTACAAAAAATATTGATTCATGACCTGAGACTTCACAGAGGATGCTGAGAACCATCAGAAGCCCAGGAGAGAGAAGTATTTGTTATTTTTAATCATTTAACAATCTCCCCTGGGCAGGCTTCTATTGGAAATAGCCCCGCTGCCATGCCAGGCCCCTTTCCATGAACAATAGGTATAGCCAGGGGCGTAACTACCGTGGTAGCAGCGGAGGCAGCTGCCGCAGGGCCCGGGATACTAGGGGGCCCGGTGACAGCTGCTACCGCTGTTGATTTTTTTTTTTTTTTTATATATAGGCTGTTACCTGCTGGAGTAACTCCAGCACATAACGGGCCCTATGTACTGCAGTGCCGGGGGCTGCCTGAAGATGGAGAGGAGCTGCCTCGTCCACAGTCCATCTTTTTACAGTAGTAAAGTCAGCAATTGCTGGCTTCACTACTGCACCCAAGCAGGGGCTGCCTGCTGTCCGGGCCCCTGCTGCCTCCCAGCACTTGCATAGTGACAGCGGGCAGGAGAAACTTCTATCTCCTGCCTGCTGTCCTCAGGCCCTGTGCCGGCATCTATACTAGTAGATTGAAGGACCTGAGACATGACGTCAGCAAAGGTCCTTTAATCTACTAATATAGGCTCAGTGTCTTTTGTGGGCGGAGCTTCCTAGATTGTACAGGTCAGTGTACAATGGAGGGAATTGGTTATAGGCTGAGAGGAAGAGGGGTACATGGGTGTGCAGGCTGTGTGTGAGAAAGTCTGCACCCCTATTCCTTTCTCACATACAGCCTGCACACCTATGTACCCCTCCTACTCACATTCTGCACCCCCCATTCTGCCCTAGGTGAGCAAGAGGAGGGAAGGGGTGGTGTTGGCTGTGTGTGAGCAAGAGGGGTACATGGGCGTGCAGGCTGTGTGTGAGAAAGAAGGTGGAATGGGGGTGCAGGCTGTGTGTGAGCAAGAGTGTGACCTGGGGGCACAGGCTGTGTCTGAGAAAGAAGGGGGAATGGGGGTGCAGGCTGTGTGTGAGCAAGAGTGTGACCTGGGGGCACAGGCTGTGTCTGAGAAAGAAGGGGGAATGGGGGTGCAGGCTGTGTGTGAGCAAGAGTGTGACCTGGGGGCACAGGCTGTGTCTGAGAAAGAAGGGGGAATGGGGGTGCAGGCTGTGGGTGACCAAGAGTGTGGTGGAATAGGGGGTTCCCCCCTCCAGATCACCCTCTCGCTTGCACACAGCTTGCACCCCCATTTCCCCTCTTGCTTATACACACCCTGCACCCCACGTCACCCTCTTATTCACAAACGGCCTGCACGCCCATGTACCCCTCTTGGAGGGGGCTCCATGTCAAAAGTTCGCCACAGGGCCCTGCCATTCCTAGTTACGCCACTGTGTATAGCGGTCGGGGATCCAGGTTTTCCCCAATCAGTGCCATGGTGCTGCAGGTCCTTGGGCCATTTCCAGCTGTCCACAGGCCCCTATACCACTCCGGGGCCAGCTGTGATCGCACCCCCTGCTATAACCACATAGAAGTCTCTGACCACAGTTCCCTCACTACTCTGTGGTCTTCACAGGTCTCTACTCCACCACTTACTAGAGACTATAAGGTTATATTCACATGCAGCAGACTTGTGTGACGTTTCTGCTACTGTCCTACTCATCTGTGCTCAGAGACAACTTCAGGAACTGGATGTTTAACCTCTCGGATGCCTCACTCTCTTGTAACCACAGCATCTGAGTGGCCATCTGAGGGCTCTGGCTTCCTCCAGTGACCAAACACCCTCAAACTCCAACCTGGGTGACAGATCGTAGGAGTCTTCTGAAGCCTCCCAGGTCTAAGAGTGCACAGACCATATACTATAAGTGTGGAGACTATGGTATAAGTGATCTAAAGATAAAAAGATAGCTAAAAAAGTTTGGAAAAATTTATAGTAATGTGTTAAATATTTAGGTCTGTGCTCAAATATAGAAGGGTTAATAGTATATTTTTGTCAACTAAGAACATTGAGTTAATGAGGGAAAAAGAAATGTAAATCCCATCAATATTCGGTGTGACCTTTGCCCTCCATCGGTTCTTCTCGGCACTTGCAGACAGTTTTTGGCAGAATTCGGCAGGGAGGTTGTTACTGTCATCTTGGAGGACTAAGCCCAGATCTTCTGTGGATGTAAGCTGGTTCTTCATGCCATCCTAGATAGACTGGACGATATTGCGGGGGTCATATTATCACTTCCAGGACTCCAAAGGGCAAAGGTCACACCAAATATTAATGGGACTTACATTTCTTTTTTTTTCTTTGTTTGCTTAATTTTGATGAAAATAAACTATTAAGCTCCTCTCTAGTCGTTGCCTTCATCAGGCTTCCTCCTGATGGTCATCTCGTACACAGCGGACACAATATCCTTTTGCAGTCGTACGATTTCCATCTGTAGAGTCAGAGTCTCAGAAATGGCCGCTGTAACAGTCTCCAGGATTTTATTGGTAGATCGCTGCTGCTCCAATTTAGCTTCCAGATATCGCAACTGCTGATGAGACCCATCACTGGTGGTCGGCTGGACCGCATCGTCTAATGTCTCAGAACTATCCAAGACTGATAACGACTGCTCTGAAGACTCCGCATCAGACTCATTGTCATTCGTAGATGATGAGACCAGGTGCACGTCAAAATCATCTTCTAAGGTCAAATTACCTGGTGACAAAACACAATGACAATTGGACCTGTAGGATTCCAAGATGGGTGAAATGGTTTGTAACCAATCAAGATTTAGTACAAATTTTTTCAAAAATGGAATAGACCAAAGAATGAGCGAGATCATAGAAGTCTCAGGAGACAAGTTCTTTGCTGGACGTACCACCGACTGGCCAGTCACCCTTTAAGTGCAAAAATCTCTTTTTGTTAGCCAGTTTAGTACTATTTGAATAAAAAGGGATCAGAGCAATAGACATTCCCCAAAATGGTAGGACTAAAGGGTACATCTGTAAACCATTAACCCTTCTATTTCTGAAAGCGTTCTTACTGTGTAGCATTTTTTCAGCGTCTATAACTTTTCTGTATGTCGGGCAATTTTGTTGGGATTGGACGACCATTGGGCTCCTGATCCCCTCTCCCATTCACTACCCATGGAGTTCCCAGCCAAGCCATGGAATGGACGTTGTGCAAGATGGCCTTTTGCCGATAGCTATCTTGCCCCGCACTACGTATTATACACCAGTCCTTGTAACTATTACAGGGTGACCCGGACTCTTAGTGTTACATTTACCTGTAGAGTTTTCTGCGACTCTTCGGCCTATTTCTTCATCTAGTCTAAGATACTTGATGATCCTCATGACTCTCTTAGATTCGTTGTTCTCCAGATCTTCAAGGTCTTTAGATTTTCTGGCTTTGTCCGTCAGTTTTCTTCTGTAGTTACTCCAATTTGTTTTGCATTCTTCTACTGTGCATATTCGTGAGCCGGCTTCATTGACTTCCTTGGTTATTATATTCCAGGCCTCATCGTAGTCATTACTCGATCCAGAACCGAATATTTGGTCTAGGTGACGGCTGACTTCATCAACAAGAACCTTCATCCGACGTTTGGTAAATTTTTTGGTTCTTTTCTGTTTTTTTGTTGCACTGGTTGTAGCCATAACCGGCTCTTCTGGGCTTCTGGGGATCGTGGACATGACGGGCTTTTCTTGTCTGTTAATGACAAATAACAACTATATGCAAACATATACAACCATATACAAATATCCAATTATATATTACTGTCGCCCAGTTCCATAACAATTGTGTAAGGCTAGGTACCCATCTCTGTAGGAGACTTTGACGCAGATGCTGCCTAAAATCGTCGGAGAAGAAAAATCCTCAGGTTTCCACAGACCTGAACGCTAGTGTGAACCGAGTGTAAGTCTCACATGATAATATATGGGATTTTAGTCATTTATTCTACTGGCTGCTAAATCATTGAAGGAATTTGGAGGCAGATTTGAGACCTTTTGAAGCAGATTGGGAATAAAACTCAAAATCTGCTCCAAAAAACCCTCTAAGGCCTTATTTACAGCGCAGAGCCGTCTTTCATGGACCTTTCATGGTCATGTCGGTCTTTTGAAGCCCGTTGAAGGGGCTTCTTCTCGTGAATAACACACTTGTGGTGTCTTTTTCATACAGCCATTGGTTAATTCTGCTGTAGACAGCACTTTTCTCTCCACTTGAGTCGCGAAGACGCCGCACAGAACACCCGGACCCCATCATGGTCTATGAGGTCCGTGTGGTTTCTTAGCTAACCACTTTTTAATGCATTCGGAATTCCCAAGTGGATTTCCCAAGCAGATTACCAAACCGGGCCTTAAGACAGCATACTCCCCTCCCCTTCCTCCCGTATTCTCCTCCTTAGGCTAACTTTACACAAGCAGATTTGTTTCTAGAGATGTGGAATGGATTTTGGGACAGTATTTCTTGCGCAGGACACCAGACTCCCAGCGTTATACAGGGGTTTCCCAAAATTCTTGGGGTGACAGGGCTGATCAGATGAGGTAGGTCCTTGGGCCCTTAGACCTGGTGACTGATACAGTGATACAATAGGGAATCGGAAACACATCACCAAGGACCGTTGTACCTGTTCCCAAAAACCCTCCCTATGCCGAAACAGCAGTGTCTTCAATGAGACAAAGTCCAGCTACTGACTGATATACAGGTATAAGATCTATATCCGCTTAAGGACCAGGCCCAGAAGTACATTAAGGACCAGGCCTCTTTTTGAAATCTGACGTGTCACTTTAAATGGCAATAACTTTGAGACGCTTTAACTTACACAAGTGATTTTGAGATTGTTTTTTCGTAACACATTATACTTCATGTTACTGGTAAACACTAATCAATATTTTTGTATTTATTTATAAAAAAAAAAAAAACTAGGAAATTTGATGGAAATTTGGAAAAAATTGCAAGAAATTCTCTACTTTTCAGGCAGATAGTCATTCCACCCAAATACATGAATAAATATTATCTCCCATATCTCTGCTTTATATCGCCATCATCTTTTGATTCTCTTCTCATTTATTTCGGACGTCACAAGGCTTACAAGTGTAACAGTGATTTTCCAGATTTACAAGAAAAATCCCCAAACTAATTTTTTAGGGACCACTTCAGTTCTGAAAGTAATTATAAAGGCCTGTATAATAGAAACTGCACCCCTCGAATTATTCAACACAGCATTTGGGATGTTCGTTAACCCTTTATGAATAAAAATAATATGGAGGTGAAATTTAGACATTTCATTTTTTTTCACTAATACATTCATTTAGACCTAAAATCAACACATTCACAAAGGGTTAAAGGAGAAAATGCATCTCAGATTTTGTTATGCAATTTCTCCCGTGCACAGAAATACCCAACATGTGAGTGTAAACTGATTTTTGGGCACACGGCAGTGCATGGAAGGGAAGGAGCGACACTGGGCTTTTGAACAGCAGATTTTGCTGGAATAGTTTTAATGCGCCATGCCTCATTTGCAGTGCAAATGAGGCATGCCAAAACAATGGAAACCCCCCAAAAGTGACCCCATTTTAGAATCTACAACCCTCACAGAATTCATCAAGGGGTATAGTCAGCATTTTGATCCTACAGCTGTTTCACAGATTTTACTAACATTGGAATGTGTAAATGAAAAATTACTAAAATGTCACTTTATCCCCAAAGTTTTCATTTTCACAAGGGGTTAAAGGAGAAAAAGCCCCCCACAGTTTGTTAAACAATTTCTCCTGAACACAGCAATACCCCATATGTGGCCATAGTATGCTGTATGGGAACATGGCGGGGCTCAGAATGGAAGGAGCGCTATTTGGCTTTTGGAGAGCAGATTTTGCTGGAATAATTTTTAGGTGCCATGTCGCATTAGCAGAGCCCCTAGAGAACTAATACAGTGGAAACCCCCTAAAAGTGACCCCATTTTGTAAACTACACCCCCCACAGAACATGTCAAAGGGTATAGTGAGCATTTTGACCCTACAGCTGTTTCACAGATTTTATTAACATTGGGACATGAAAATGAAAATTTACTTTTTTTCCAACAAACTGTCAATTTAGCCCCAAAGTTTTCATTTTCACAAGAGGATAAAGGGGAAAAAGCTTCCTAAAGTTTGTTACACAATTTCTCCTGAACACAGAAATGCCCCATATGTGGTCATAATCTACTGTATGGGAACATGGTGGGGCTCAGAATGGAAAGAGGGCTATTTGGCTTTTGAAGGACAGATTTTGCTGGAATAGTTTTCAGGTGTCATGTCGCATTTGCAGAGCCCCTAAAGTACCAATAAAGTGGAAACCCCCTAAAAGTGACCCCATTATGGAAGCTACACCCCTCATAGAATGTATCTAGGGGTTTGGTGAGCATTTTGGCCTCACAGCTGATTCACAGATTTTATTAACAATGGGACGTAAAAATTAAAAATTGGACACTACCCCACTGATGGGATTTATCAAGTGGTGTAGCGAGCATTTATAACCCTTGAGTGTTGCATTTATTTAGTTTCCAGAAATGAAATCGCAGCTGATAATGAAAAGTTAAAAATGAAAATTTTCCAGAGATTCGCCATTTCAGTGTGCAACATGTTGTACCCAACTTATGTCAGCAGAGACACTCCAAAAACTGGTAAGCGGGTGGTATCCCGGGCACAACAGCTTTTAGAGCGTTCATCTCTGATACAAGTCGGGCACAACATATTACGCACTGAAATGACGGGTTCCTGGAAAAAATGTTATTTTCACCTCTCACAATCATCTGCGTATTCATTTATGGATAATAAGTTATAGCAACACTTGGGGGGTAAAATGCTCTCTGTACCCCTGGAGAAATCCTACAGGGGTGTAGTTTCCAAAATAAGGTCTCATATCAGGGGATTCCACTTTACGCTAGGTTCACACCTGCGTTCTTCTTTCCGTTCTGTGCTTTCCGTCTTCTGCATGCCAGAAGACGGAAAGCACAGATCGGGTCCGGCCGTGCGCGGCGGTGAGCGTTTTAGGCTCTCCGCCGCTAAACCGGATTTTTTTATCCGGACACAGAGTACTGCATGTCCGACTCTGTGTCCGGATTATAAAACCCGGTTTCGCGGCGGAGAGCCTAAAACGCTCACCGCCGCTCACGGCCGGACATCTCTCTCACCCATTCAAATGAATGGGTGAGAGAGACTCCTGCAGGTTTCCGTCTCCTGCCTCTGTTTTAGGCAGGAAACGGAAACCTGCAGTACGGAGAGGGCGACGCAGATGTGAACGAGCCCTAACTGGCGTTTCAGCTCTGCAAAAGTGTCATGGCATCCAAAAGCCAAGCTCTGTGCTCCAAAAACCCAATAACCCTTCTTCCCTTCTGTGTCCGGCTGTGCCCTAATATCAGTATATACCCACATATGACATTACGTACGTTATCCTGAGTACACCAGTGTCATACATGTGTCATACATGTGGCATAAACTGCAGTTTGGGCACACAGCAGGGCGCAGAAGGGAAGGAGCACGATGCGGCTTTTGGAGCACAGATTTGGATGTTTGGTATCTGGACGTGATGTCATGTATGTCATGAGCCTGTAAGGTACCAGAAAAGTGGATTCTCCAAAGGAGTGACCCCATTTTGAAAACTGCATCCCTCAAAGAATTTCTCAGGGGGTGTAGTGAGTATTAGTATCCCAGACGTGACTGCACAGCGGATGGCGAAGAGGGAATATATAAGCTGTGCGGAGGACATTGCAAACACCGAATTCCCTACTATGTCCCAGTAGCTCCTATGATTGGGGGAGTCACTCTGCGGGTCACTTTGGGGGTCACTTCTGGTATATTTTCCCTCATAAGCTGTAAATCCGGGGTGTCCCCTGATATACACTCGCACAGCTTATATATTCCCTTCCTGACGCAGCCTGTCGTGTTCTAATGATTTGGCGATTTTGGTGTTTTTTGTCCTCACATTGCTGGATGCTATATTTTCTTTATTTTTCTGGTGACGTGGCCATATAAGGGCTTGTTGTTTGCGGGATAAGATGCATTTTGTAATGACACCATTTTTGGGTGCCTACAACATACTGAATACATTGTATTAACTCTTTCTTGCTGGATTTAAAAAAAAAAAAAAAAGTATAAGTAACATGTGACCTTTATTCTGCGGGTCGGTACAGTTACGGCGATACCTCATTTATGTTATTTTTTTATGCGATACTAATTCTGCAGAACAAAAACACATTTGGGGACATAAATCAGTGATTTTTGCATCGCCATCTTTTGGGAAGCGTAACATTTTTATTTTTTGGTTGACAGTGTTGGTTGAGGGCTTATTTCTTGCGGGACAACCTGCGCTTTTTATTGGTACTGTTGTGGGGTGTATATGACTTTTTTATCACTTTTTATAGCATATTTTCTAAGGTGAGATGGCGAAAAATCATTACTTCCGGCGAGTTTTTTCCATTTATTTTTTTCCGACGTTCACCGTGTACATTGAATATTATTTCAGTTTTATTGTACAGATTGTTACGAACGCGGCGATACCAAATATGTATTTTTTTTTTTTTTTTATTAATGTAACTACCACTATAGCAGCAAAGGCAGCTGCCACAGGGCCTGGGACATTAGGGGCCCGGTGACAGCTGCTACTGCTGCTATCATTATACTTGGGGGTCTTTTCGGAATGCTACAAGCCAGTAGCCGGCGGCAGCGGCGAAGCGAGGAGCTGACTTGTGTCAGCTCCTCGCTTCAGCCGCATATGTGTCAGCGAGAGAGGCGCACAGAGAGCGGCGAGGGAGCGTAGGTGAAGGTAAGTTTAATGAGGAGGTGGAACGTGAATCTGGGGGCAGATGAAGGAGAGGACGGCATGACACTGGGGGCAGAGATGGAGAGGACGGCATGACACTGGGGGCAGAGATGGAGAGGACAGCATGACACTGGGGGCAGAGATGTGGGACATGAATCTGGGGGCAGAGATGTGGGACATGAATCTGGGGGCAGAGATGTGGGACATGAATCTGGGGGCAGAGATGGAGGGGACATGAATCTGGGGGCAGAGATGTGGGACATGAATCTGGGGGCAGAGATGGAGGGGACATGAATCTGGGGGCAGAGATGGAGGGGACATGAATCTGGGGGCAGAGATGGAGAGGACATGAATCTGGGGGCAGAGATGGAGAGGACATGAATCTGGGGGCAGATGAAGGGTGTATATGAAACTGGGGGAGAGATAGAGGGGGGACATATAATTTACGGGTGACTGTATGAGGATTATACTGTGTGCGGGCACATGAAAAATTAACGAGTGGGCGGAGTCAACACAAAAGTGGGCGGGGCTAAACTTCTGTGGCGCGCTAAGCTATGTTGACATGCTGCATCTTTTCCGCAAAGTGGGGATGGGATTCACATGAATCCCATCCACTTTGCCAGCACTGTACAACGCCGCAATTTTTCCCACGGCGTCTCTGCTGCGGGCAAATCACGGCATTTTCAGCCCGTGGGGCCCCGGCCTTAGGATGCAGAAACGCAGCGGTTTGCACCCCATTCATTGCAGGCTCTGCTGTAGGCCCAAATAATGGAGAAAATACTCCGATGTGGTATTAATACAAACAGCAGAAAGAAGGAAATCTATTTTTGAATCTATATATTTATTACATTTTTTTTTTTTTTGAGGCCATCCTGTGTATAAATGTAGGAAAAAGCATTTTTTAACACTTTTTTTTTTTTTTTTTACCCTTTTCCCTCTGTATTTTTTCTAAAAAGTTAAATTTATCACTTCTCCTATTAATATTATAAATGTGAAAGTTTGTGAGTTTGGATGTTTGTGGGTTTGTGTGTTCGGATGTTTGTTAGTCAATCACGCAAAACCCGCTTGACCGATTTGGCTGAAATTTTCCACAAACATAGTTAATACACCCCATTGCGCAATAGGCTACTTTTTGTCACAATAGCGCACATACGTTTTTCCCAGGACCCTTTTGATGTTCGGATCTTTGGCGGTCAATCACGCAAAACCCGCTCCACCGATTTGGCTGAAATTTTCCACAAACATAGTCCCTACACTCGATTGCGCAATAGGATACTTTTCGTCACAATAGCGCACATACGTTTTTCCCAGGACCCCCACAAAACCCAAACTCACATCACTATCTCTGCAATCTCACACACTTTGGACCATAGCAAGCCACAAAATTCATATTACCCTCTACAGCAGAGGTCGGCAACCCCTGGCACACGTGCCAAGAGTGGCACTCCTGCCATATTTCACTGGCATGCCAGCAGCACAGGACCTGCAAGAGTTAAATGAAGTCTCTGCTAGAGCTGAGGCATAAGGACACTCCCCTTTTCGAGATGTGCAGGAAACCCAGGGGGTGGAGCTTAATCGCTCAGGTCTCTGCCTGCTATAGTGATAGCTCCTGCCGAAGCTGCTAGCAAACTGAAAGTAAGAAACACACAGCTCCCTTCCTTTACTTCCTATTCTCATTAATGTCAGGCATGGGGTTATTAGTTTAGTGTTAGTAACTCCATGTGCCTCACATTAATAGGAATAAACCCCATCATGTCCCTCATATTAACCCCTGTGTGCCCCATATAAAGGTTACTAATATGTGAGACATATGGAGGTACTAATAAAAGACCTCAATAATGAAGATACTTAATTATTACCTCCAAGTCTCTCACATATCAGTAACTAGAGATGAGCGAGTAGTGTTGGGATCAGCCGATCCAAACAGCACGCTCCATAGAAATGAATGGATGCACCTGGTACTTCCGCTTGGACGTAGCCGGTGCGCTTAACCCCCCGCGTGCCGGCTACGTCCATTCATTTCTATGCGAGCGTGCTGTTCGGATCGGCTGATCCCAACAGTACTCGCTCATCTCTATCAGTAACTCTTACACTGGGGTTAATGTGAGGGACATGATGGGGTTAATTGCTATTAATAAGAGGCGCATGGAGTTACTAAACTGTCATGCACAGGGCCAGACTTTATGTTGTTTACTCAAGAGTATCCTGTGCCCAAAACTTACATGTACTGGCGCAAAATAACAACTCATACAATGTCGTATATCGAAGTATATTCACTTGTAATCCCTCTGTCCCAAACACACTATGTACAGTTTATAACAACACCGTATACAGCTGAAATACAAGTTACCTTCAACACAAAAGTCTCATGTGCTCTCAGAATTACAGCAACAACAAGATACACAGTTACATTTCATATCCCATACCTTATACACAGTACGAAAACCTTACCCGCGCCTGTATATACCCACTGCTACAATCACCGCAGACGAAGTCGCGCTTTGGACCATAGCAAGCCACAAAATTCATATTGCCCTCTGCAGCCTCGCCCCTAACCCCACACAATCACATATACATATACTTTACCACTTTGCCCCTCCCCTTAATGATACTCCAGGAGGCGCTCTATAACGCTCCGGAGCAGCCATGTTTGCCGACCCCCACCGCTCTGACAATCCGCGACACCGCCCACCCATGTCAATACCCCTAGGCAGTCTAATAAATGCAAAAAAAAATTTTTAAAAAGTAAAAAAAAATATTAAAAACAAAAAAAAAAAGGATTAAAAATTCAAATCACCCCCCTTTCCCTAGAACACATATAAAAGTAGTTAAAAACTGTGAAACACATACATGTTAGGTATCCCCATGTCTGAAATCGCCCGCTCTACAACGCTATACAAATATTTTTCCTGTTCGGTAAACGCCGTAGCGGGAAAAATGGTCAAAAGTGCCAAACCGCCGTTTTTTCACTGTTTTGATTCTAATAAAAATTTGAATAACAAGTGATCAAAGCAATAACATTTCCCAAAAATGGTAGAACTACAAAGTACACCCGGTCCCGCAAAAAAAGACGCCCTATACATCCCCGTACACGCACGTATAAAAAAGTTACGGCTGTCGGAATATGGCGACTTTTCAAAAAAAAATTTTTTTTAACAGTTTTGGATTTGTTTTTAAGGGGTCAAAATGTAACTAAAACCATATAAATTTGGTATCCCCGGAATCGTAACGAAACACAGAATACAGGGGACATGTCATTTTGGTTGCACAGTGAACGCCGTAAAACCAAAGCCCGTAAGAAAGTCGCAGAAATGCATTTTTTCTTGAAATCCACCCCATTTTGAATTTTTTTTCCGGCTTCCCAGTACATTGTACAGAATAATTAATGGTAGCATCATGAAGAAAAATTTGTCCCAGGAAAAATTAAGACCTCATATGGCTCTGGGAGCGGAGAAATAAAAAAGTTATTGGGTTTAGAAGGGGGGGAGTCAAAAATGAAAATCAAAAAATGCCATCGGCGGGAAAGGGTTAACTTCAAATACTTCTGTCCCAAAGTCACTATGTAAAGTTTCTCACAACACCGTATATATAGCAGCTCAAATACAAAGTAACTGCAACACAAAAGTCTCACGTATTCTCTGAATTACAGCAAAAACAAGATACAAAGTTACATTTCATATCCCATACCTTATACACAGTACGAAAACCTTACCCGCGCCTGTATATACCCACTGCTACAATCACCGCAGACGAAGTCGCAGGTACCAGCTTGTTTTGTTATAAAACGTGAAAGCCCATTATGTTACAGGAACAAGGAGACGGAAAACATGTAGGTCGGCAAAGGGATAGAAAAACAACTGGAACATGGCTAATACCTGAAAGTGTGCCTGGTCTGGAAGGGGTTAACGGATCTGGTATGGAAGGGGTTAAGCTTAAGGAGTCTTCCAGCTCATTTATATTGATGATCTATCCTCAGAATAAATCGTCAATAAGAGAGAAGTGACCCCCTGATCAGCTGTATGAGGGGGCCATGGCGCCTGTGTATATCACATGTTGTCGGTTTATAGTGATCATGTGATGTAATTACAGGCTAAATAGATGGCGTATACATACCTACCAACCGTTCCGATTTCCGCGGGACATTCACGATTCCGGTGACATGTCCCACGATCCCGGTTGGAGGGAGGTATGTCCCAATTTCAACTGAGTTGAACACATACGCGGCTAAAGCAAGGAGCTGTCACAGCTCAGCTCCTTGCTTCGCCGCTGAATGCCACCTACTGGCTGTGTAGACGCGATGTGATGACGTCACATCACGTCTATAACTGTGTGCGAGTGAGAGAGAGGCGCAGAGAGAGTGGCGGGGGAACGAGGAGAAGGTAAGTGTAATGTGTACACTGAGGTGGAACGTGAAACTGGGGGCAGATGAAGGAGAGGACAGCATGACACTGGGGGCAGAGATGGAGAGGACATGAATCTGGGGGCAGAGAAGGAGAGGACGGCATGAATCTGGGGGCAGAGATGTGGGGACATGAATCTGGGGGCAGAGATGGAGAGGACATGAATCTGGGGGCAGAGATGGAGGGGGGACATGAATCTGGGGGTAGATGAAGGAGAGGATAGCATGACACTGGGGGCAGAGATGTGGGGACATGAATCTGGGGGCAGAGATGGAGGTGACATGAATCTGGGGGCAGAGATGGAGGGGGGACATGAATCTGGGGGCAGAGATGGGGGACATGAATCTGGGGGCAGAGATGGAGGGGACATGAATCTGGGGGCAGAGATGGAGGGGGGACATGAATCTGGGGGCAGAGATGGGGGACATGAATCTGGGGGCAGAGATGGAGGGGACATGAATCTGGGGGCAGAGATGGAGGGGACATGAATCTGGGGGCAGAGATGTGGGGACATGAATCTGGGGGCAGAGATGGGGGATATGAATCTGGGGACAGAGATGGGGGACATGAATCTGGGGGCAGAGATGGAGGGGACATGAATCTGGGGGCAGAGATGGAGGGGACATGAATCTGGGGACAGAGATGGAGGGGACATGAATCTGGGGGCAGAGATGGAGGGGACATGAATCTGGGGGCAGAGATGGAGGTGACATGAATCTGGGGGCAGAGATGTGGGACATGAATCTGGGGGCAGAGATGGAGGTGACATGAATCTGGGGGCAGAGATGGGGGACATGAATCTGGGGGCAGAGATGGAGGGGACAGGAATCTGGGGGCAGAGATGGAGGGGACGCGCGCCGCACATTTTGTCCCTCTTTCGGTTTTTTAAAAGTTGGGAGGTATGCGTATAGATGGTGCAGTTGGGTCTGCAGTGGCCTGCCCTCCTTCTCTATAGTCTTTTGGCTCCAGAACATCCTTTTTGGTGCTCACCTGCTCTCACAGTGGACATATTGTCTCTGTCCTCAGGCTTTACACCCTAGGTGCTTGAGCATTAGGGGGCAGGCGCCCCCTGGTGGCACAGAGGATAGACGGTAGCATTAGAAATGGTTACAGCTTAGCTGGAATCTCACTGATCAATAAACCAGTAATATCAGTAAAAGATCTATAGCATGATGGCAGCATTGTACTTACTGAAGGCTGCAGTACATCCTATCCTCCACCAGGTGGCAGTATAACTCAAGTAGTAGAAACTGTTGTCTACATAGAGATTACTGCATTCACTTCTGTAACAAAATACCTGAATGTAAACTGAGAGGAGGGGTGAGAAACCTAAAGTATCCGATCAAATGGAGGCCATCACCCTACAGGAACACTAGGGTACAGGATGATGGCATGCTGACACTTGGGGTACAGGATAATGACACTGACACTCGGGGTACTGAATAATGACACAACAGAGCAGAGTTCCGCCTAGTGGCCAGAGATGCATCTACATGCAGTGCAGACACTGATCCAGCAGGGGGAGCTATATATGCAGTATTCTATCCTATAGCTTTGCATGGTTATACACAGCGTGCACAAGGGGTCCCATAAAAGCTCTACAAACACCTTGTAATAATTTATATCAAATTTAGTTTATAAATCCAAACTATAAATTATTAGATATAACAATGAAAGGGTTAAAATGCATCTTTCATCCCCCCCAGCTGAAAATGACTTACAAGTTGGTGGCGCCCTCCATCGGTAATGCTGGATACAATATGGTGTTGGCCCACCCTTGGCCTTGATGACGGCTTCCACTCTCGCAGGCAGACGTTCAATCAGGTGCTGGAAGGTTTCTTGGGGAATGGCCGCCCATTCTTCACGGAGTGCTGCACTGAGGAGAGGTATCGATGTAGATCGGGGAGGCCTGGCACCAAGTCGGCGTTCCAAAACATCCCAAAGGTGTTCTATAGGATTCAAGTCAGGACTGTGTGCAGGCCGGTCCATTACAGAGGTGTTATTGTTGCGTAACCACTCCGCCACAGGCCGTGCAGTAGGAACAGGTGCTCCATCGTGTTGTAAGATGCAATCACCATCCCCGAATTGCTCTTCAACAGTGGGAAGCAAGAAGGTGTTTAATACATCAATGTAGGCCTGTGCTGTGATAGTGCCACGCAAAACAACAAGGGGTGCAAGGCCCCTCCATGAAAAACACCACCACACCATAACACCACCGCCTCCGAATTTTACTGTTGGCACTACACACGCTGACAGATGACGTTCACCGGGCATTCGCCATACCCACACCTGCCATCGGATCGCCACATTGTGTACCGTGATTCGTCACTCCACACGTTTTTCCACTGTTCCATCGTCCAATGTTTACGCTCCTTACACCAAGGTTGTGGTCGGACGCCACACCATGGTAGAAAGCATCAGCGTACACTAACAATCACAGAACTCATCTCCTCCTGGGATCAGCTGAAGGATTGGCAGGTATTGGGAATGTCTTCCTCGGCCTCCGTGCAGATCGTCCTATGGGCAGCAGGTTTCTGCTGCATCAAGCTCCCTCCCAGCTATACAATGAGCAGCCTAAGGCTGGGATCACACTGCACACTACACGACTGCTGAGGCCAATCAGCGACCTAAGGAAAGGACATGGGGCATAGGAGAGTCACGTCTTGGTTCTGTTCCTTAGGCCACTGATTTACCTCAGTGGTCACCTATGGCAAGGACTTCCACCAGTAGAAACCCCAGATACAATTTTTTTTTTTTTCTTCTACACCTTCCCTAAAACGGTTCATCTTGGCCATCCCCATTAAGGCTAGGGCTACACAATGACGTGCTGCGTGACAAAGATTTCATTACATTTTTATGGTCTTGCACTGCAACTGAGACAATCACAGAAAATCGAAGGCTCTTAGATTTGTCGTTGGTCACATGCAACTTTTTCCCCATAGACTTCAATGGAAGGAGAGTTTGCATGTGACCACTCTAAAAAACAAGTCATGTGATAGTAAGTTGCACAACAGTCATCATGGCCACCGACATCTCACTATTCCCAGGGGCCAGGTAACAGTCTCTGTCCCTCTCTTCTGCACCCTCTTGTCTTCCTCCTCCTGCTGCTGTGCACTCTCATAGGACCAATGGGTCCCCAGTGAAACCTGGCCCTTATATAAGGCTACTGTCACACATGGAATTCAGACCTAGTAAGTTGGGTTTACTGACCTGAACACAGGTCAGGAGGGACTCCTTGTCTTCTAGTCGTCTATTCTGCTAGGGTAGTTGCCTGTGCTGTCTGCCCAGACTTTTTGTTTGGATTACAGACTATGCACAAACTCCACCTGCCCTGATCTTGGCTTATACCTTGAACTACACTTTCCTCTGTTCCCTTGGGGTCACGCACTGGTTTGATGACATTACTAAACTGACCTCAGCATTGGTAATGCCTCTGACTTATTGGTTGCAGCAGTCATGCTGTCCAAGGACATAAATGGTAGAGGACAACCACTGAGGCCATCCACAGATCTTAGCAGCCTCATTACTGAGGTTCATGGTTGGGCACGGCAAGAGTCAAGAGGACATGCGAATGGCTTTCCCAGAAGTGGACAAAGCTCAACAAGCCCAGACCTGCCTTAAAGGGGTATTTCATATACTATTTTGCAGTGCCACGCCGTTCCGTAGAAATACCGGTTTTAATCGGTATGCAAATGAGCTCTCCGCAGCAATGAGGGCGGGCCCCAGTGCTGAAACACCAATGAGCGCATCCCCATTGCTGCCCAGAGCTCTTTCCTGCGCCGCCTCCTTCTTCTGCAGCAACTCCGCCTCTTTTGGCTTCTCTTGCTCTTGTAGTTCTATACAGGAGCATAGAGAGGCCATCCCAAAATGACCGCCAGCCAGCTCCTGTATTGAACTGCAAGAGTGGCTACCCAAAAATGGCCGCCAGCCAGCTCCTGTATTGAACTGTATTGCTCTTGCAGTTCAATACAGGAGCCGGCGGCCATTTTGGGGTGGCCTCTCTATGCTCTTGTATAGAACTATAAGAGCAAGAGAAGCCAGAAGAGGCGGAGTTGCTGCAGAAGAAGGAGGCGGCGCAGGAAAGAGTTCGCGGGCAGCAATGGGGACGCGCTCATCGGCCTTTCAGCGCTGGGGCCCGCCCTCATTGCTGCAGAGAGCTCATTTGCATACCGGTTAAAACCGGTATTTCTACGGAACGGCGCGACGGAGACCACGTCTAAAGGTAGGAGACGAATAGCCTTTCTTAAGGCTATTCCGACGTGGTAATTAGAAAAAAAAAAAAAAAAAAAAAAGTAGTTTAATGGTAGAATCCCTTTGACTTAAAGGGATTGTGCTACAAATATCAAATTTCTCTGACATCAGGCCTCTTGACTAAATTGTGCTGTTTCATAATTGGAATGGTGCCCCTTGGGTTCTGCTGATTCTCTGTAAAACTGTCCACCTTCTGTGACCACTGCGGGTGGTCGCACATGCTCAGTAGCTCAGTCACATGACCAGGATCAGTAGACCAGCCAATAAGAATGTGCGCACTATACATATATAAACACACAGAAGACTAAAATGTTAGTTCCGTTCCCTAAAACTCTTTAATAACGCCAAACTAAAAATTAAAAGAAAAACTTCAAAATGTGTTTATTTTATACAAAAATCTGTACAGTGTTATTTTAAATTTAAGAAAAAAAATTCTAATGCCATACGGTCTCAAATCACTGCAAACTGTAAAAACAGGCTTCATATATTAAAAAGACATTTAACGTATTCTACAGGCATGCACATCAAACTGCCCGAAAAAGTAAAAAAAAAAAAAAAAAAAAATTAAAAAAATTCAAATGTACAAGATTTTATTTTACAATCACAGCCCCATTAGTAAAATCAGAGGAAGTAATCAATTCTCTTCTGGACCTTGTCTGTGTCATGTGACCAACACAACAGGAAGTCACAGGCTCTCACAGGAAGAGAGCTACTGACTTCCTGTAAATGTAGTTGCTGGTCACATGACACAGCTGAGGACCAGAAGGGAGCAGAGAACTCACAAATACAGCCACCGGTAAAAAGATTTCCTTTACTATATTTTACATTGCGTACCATTCTGACGGGTCAGAGAAGATCAATTTTGTGGGAGTGCGGTTTTAAGTTGGAAAACCCCATTAAATATCCCCTTCCATCCCAGTTATGCATCTTAGTTGGAAGCTCAACTGTACAGTTCAGAAGAAAAAAGGAAAAAAAAAAAAGTCAAAAATAATCCTATACCGTCATATTTATGGGTCAATACTATAAATTTTTAGGCATGGGAGGAGGTTATTCTACTAGAAGGACCAAATATGGTGGAAAGTCTTAAAGTCTGGAGAAGAGTTAAGGATCAGTTCACCACCCCAAGGGTCTGAAAATAGGATGAGGTCTCACTGACCGTTGCCTCAGGTGGCCAAGATTTCGGGTGGAAATGGATTTAGATTGTAAACTTACATATCAGATAGGACCCTATGATCCAGTAGGACTGGAACGTTCCAAAAATAACGGGCAATGTCAACAATAGTTCCTAACAAATTTTTGGGGAATGTAAGAAAAAAACCCAAAAACTTGAAAACTGAACTGAAGAGAAATAAATAATGAAAAATAGTCAAAAACAAGGCACTGGTAAAGCTGGGTAAAGGGGGGGAAAAAGTGTTGTCCTGTCTTTAGTCCAGGGGTATTAACTTTTATGAAGGCTCTATACATGTCCTATGTTGCCCCCCCATCGTGAAGGCAGCCATTTTGAAAGTTGTTCTAAAATTTTCATCCCACCCGATTGCCATGATGAAGTGATGGAAGGTGTTGTGGTCGGGAAAGTACAGGTCACTTCATGAAAATCTTTTTGGCCGACACAAAATTTTTGAGACAATTGGTCAACCAGTTATATCAAGTCTGAAACTTCGGTAGGTATTCTTTCGATGTAAAATGAATCTGTGAAAAAATTTCCCATCGTGGATTGGTTTTTGGACACAAGACATCACACAGTCTCTAAGACAGTCTATAAGACATGGAGGCACTTGCATTAGAAGAACCTTCATTCTTGGTTAGCATGGTGACCACAGTAACTGATCAGGTTTCATTCTATGAAGCTTTACACTCAAGACCACCTCGAAGACTGCTGTTCTTTTGATGTGGACTACTAAGGACCTGACTTTGACCACACATGGTGCAGTTGACAACTAGAGTTCACAGAGTAGAATACATAAACATGAATATAGTTCAACCAAAGATGGCCACCAACAGGGCCAGATCCTACATGACTTTCCAACCACATTGACAACTCAATCAGGTTCCTTTACCCAAAACATAGAGATGGAAGAAGTTATCTTAAGGCAAATTTGTAAAGAGTTACCCTTCGGGGGAGAAAAAAAAAAAAAAAAAAAAAAATCAGCCCCATCTAATTTACTAGAAAAATCTGAAGAAGTCAAGAATATACATAAAGTTCCAATCTTTGAAATATTTTTGCCCGTAAACCAAAAAATTTGTAAGAAAAAAAAAAAGTTACGTCACAGTGATGATCTAACGATCGTGTACGGTGCCTCCGATATTTCACAAAAACATATTCAGGGTAGGATATTAAGAAGATAGAAGCACAAACATAGGCCCCTGTGTAACTGTAAATAGAGTCCCTAGGAGTTCACATTATACACCTATAGGCACTTTGTGTTCTGCTACATGGTCCCTCCACGGGGGCAACATACTGTAGTCCTAGTGGCAGTTTTTCCAAAAAATAGGAACGCTATATTGTTTTTTTTTTTTCTTACCCATTCCCATGGAATCCCTTTCAGGATAATAAGGGGGACACCTAGAAAAACCATTATAAAAGGGGTCATGTCACTAATCTTTAAGGGGTACACAAATATGCCAAAAATAAAAGGCAACTTCTGGATTTTCCAAGTAAATTTTTTTCAATTAACTTTTTTTTTTTAAAATGAATTTGAACAAAGGTTTTTATTATTTTAGTGAGGAACTAATGTCTGGGGCAAATATTAAATCACTGATAAAATCCTAAAAAAAATAAAAAAGTATAGACAAAAAGATTTTAATATCTTGACATCATACTAAATGGGGCTGACTATGGTAACCTATGAGTAGTACGGGGCCATATTCTGGCCACCAAATTAATCTGTAGGGGTCTACGGTATCTCACTTTGCTTAGATTTCACGTGGTGGCTTCTATTGTCAAATTCAAAAAATTTTTTTAAAAAAAAATCTAAAATTCCTATGAAGCCTTAAAAAAAAAAGGCATTTGTAAACGCAATGCTTTGAAAAGAACCCATGGGCATTTGCCCCATTCTGAGTAAGTTGGAGAACAGAGCAAGTCACGTTGGCGGTGGTAGCTACAGAGCATGAACAAGCAACCTAAATTTATTTTAGATATATATTCGATGCCAGATGGGAAATATTCAAATATTTTTGTGGGCCAAGACAAGCCCCACCCATTAGAAATAGCCAGAAATGGGAAGATCCTTTCACACATCAATTTACTCATTTGTCAACAAATAAGTTAGGTAGTGTAAAAACAACTTTATTTTTTTAAAAATGTTTTACGTCCTTCAGTAGTGAGAAGCTAGAAATGTTAAAGTCCTTTTTTTTTTTTAGATTAAAAGTGAAACATCACAATGGGAAAAAAAAAAAAAAAAAATTCATGTTTCTGTAAACACCACATCCTACTGCCTCTCTTTGTAGAGAAGGTCTTATGACGAAAACAGATGCAAAACATAAAAAAGTGAACATTTAAAAAAAAAATAAAAAAAAAAAATAAAAAAAAAATTTCCACCAAAAAAGTGGCAGAAAAAAAAAAAAAAAAAGCATCAAAAAATGATCATGTCAACATAAATAGGCAAGCCAATCCGAAGGGTCTATAGACTGTAAACGAGATGACAAGGCTGTTAGTGCACTTATAGCGTTACCGAGATATCCGGAGACATTATTGGAATGTAACAGTTTGTAATTTCCTGGTTGGCACCCATAAAATTTGAAAAAAAAAAAAAAATTGGTGCGAAAAAAAATTTAACAGGTAAATTGCAGAAACAAAAAAAATGTTGGAGACGTGTATGACATACTATGAAGGTGAATTTACATCTCAAAACCACAATGGCAATAACATTTCTGTAAATAATAAAAAGTTGAAATCCTGCCTAGATATGGACGAGTAAATTTACAGATTTGAAGTTTCTATTTTGTACAAATTAGAAATTTTTTGAAAAAAAACAAAAACTAAAGACAGTGCCACAGTTTAGTGGTTTTTTTAAGCAAACCTGCCTGGACTTATTAAAAAAAAAAACATTTGTGTCAACGAGAAAACATTTTTTGCCAATCGTCACATCACATCGGTCTTTTTGAAGCTTGCAAAGTTATGGAGGAACATTACGTGGGATAAACCCACATTGTTGGGGGTCAAAGTATCTTCTGTAACACAGTATTTCAAAAAGTTGGAGGACCATGTGAGGACAGCACCAGGAAATTCAGAGGGTAGAAAAAGCATCAACTGATAGCCCTTTGTTTTTGGCACCAAACATTTGTATCCGTTTATGGCCTTGGCTGGTGGTGATGGTTATAATGAGGTCCCGAAAAAACTCCAGAGCAGGTCTTGTTCCTGAAGTCTCCTCTGATGCAAACAGTAGTAGATCTCAATTATTGCCAAGATGGACAGAAGAAAAATAATGCTTATGAACCAGACAGACGCACCGGCTCTAAGGTGAGAGTCATGGAGCACCCTGGTAGCTGGAAGATTGGGGTCTAATTCCCTTCATAAAATGGAAGTAATGAGATTCCACAAAGGTCCTTATATTGTGATGGGCAATAACAGAATTAAAGTTACCAGTAGTTCCTGTTTGGTGCATACCCAAGGAAGGCATGTTGAGGTTTTTGTAAAAAAGTCAACGTAAGAGTTTGTAGAAAGCCACCAAAGGAAGAAAGATGACCAGAGATGTACAAAAGTTGTGGCCATCTTTCCTTTGTATCCCCTTCCATCTGGGTGAAGGTCCACAAAATTCAAACTGAGGTCTCTGACTGAAGCCTCATTACAAATTTATGTGATTTGGGGTCTACAAATTCTTCCGAGAGCTTAAAGAAGGGTATCTTTTTAGTGCTGACCACCAAGCTGAAATCTTGACGCTTTAGAACAAACACAACTCCATCTTTCAATCCATTGGTTACTGGTTCCTCGCTGACCAAAGTCCACTGTTTAGCCAGCCAGCGGTCTTTATGATATTGGATGGTTGGTCCTGGACCCAAGTACCTCTCGAGAAAAGCCTGTTGAGAAAACAAAACAAAAGATGTGTAAAATGAAAAAAGATCAGAGCTAAGCCTTATGGACTTCTACAAAAAGAAACGGTGGCACATAACGAAAACTTTATCATTGAAAACGCATGAAGACCATTTTTTAATTCAGATCCACCAACCATCTAGGATGGACCTCGTCCACCATCTCTATTCACAGGCTTGCGTTTGAGAACCTCAAAAACTGGTTGCATATCCTATTCAAAAAGCATTGGACCTATTCGTCAAGTTATCTCCTACCCATAGAGGCCTCCACCACTCATGTGAAGCAGGTACTCTTCTCCAAGTATGAATGGAGCAGCAGTAGATCTTCACTGGGACTACTGGAGACAGTCACATGATGTACTGCCATTAGTAGTCCCGAAAGAGGATGAAGCACCAATTTTCACAACCTGCCGTTCCATTTATGTGTGGAAACATGTTCCAGTAATGGTCTATCGTGTGGTCACAGTGTTGAGACCCCCACCCATCAGCTATCTATTGAATTGGCGATAACAGGGTTGGAAAAAGTTAAACAGGTAGGTTGGAGCCATTAGGAGAGAAGCTCAGGGTATAATGGTTAGCACTTGGCTTTTAGGGTCAAATTGGTCAACATCTGCTTGACGTTCGTATGAAGCCGGTATACGTAGACTTGGAACTGAGATTTCGTGCATGGGTGTAAAACCATATTGACATGCGATAGTCCATTGTTGGATGCAAAAATTATTGGTCCATGGTGTGGCAATGAGCATTCATGAAGATCATCTATTCCAATGGCCATAAAAATAATCCTTTTTGTCCTCAAATCTGGTCCATTGGTCAAAAACAGAAGTGAAAGGAAAGGATTACCGCACAACCATCCTCACTTTCCATGTGAACCTTGCTCAAAGCCTCAACGAGGCTCATCGAGCTCTGGCAAATCCAATTTTTGTAAAAAAAAAAAAAAAAAAAAATTTAAATTCTTCTTTGTTTTTCACAACTTTGTTAACCCAATAGAAAAAAAAAAAATGCAGCGATCGGGAAACAGGTAGACCACTTGTTGGACAAGGCCTAACCACGAGAGCCCACTGGGGCTTGTAGACTGAAGACGACCAAACGCGAGCCAAGAAGAGGCATTAAATATTCAGTGGAAAGAAAAAAAAAAATTCAGGGCAGTAACTCCGCCATAACCTGTCGGCTGAAACATAAGCTAAGTGTTTACTATCTGAGGAACGGTTGTTTTAAAAGGTCTCCGAGCTTTTCACGGTCTTTTATTAAAGGCTTCGGGGTGCGATCCGCACATCTGCTCAGCGTTTGACAAAGACTTCTGCAGAGAGCCGGCCATTAAATATGTATGAAGGACGTGAATATTTAATAAAATGTGAGCGCGAGGTACAGTAAAAGCCCGTCTGTGTGAAACCAATAGCTTTGTCATCCTACAGGAGGAAGGCACTTGTGTTGTAGTTCAGACTAGCGAGCACTAGGGGGCATGGTTGTATCTTAAAGGGGAACGAAAATAGATCCGATTACACGTGGAAAATTTACAGCTAAATAGGGACTGGGTTTAAGCCAGAGTTTAACAAGTTGTCCTACACAAGCTTAACACCTCTGCGGGAAACGTTTCACAGGTCATATCAGGAGTAAATAGAGCGGCATCCGGTAACACTACCACCAGACCCCCAATAGGAAACCGCTCCGAAGACTGAAGATTAACTTGTCAACTCTATTCAAAAATACTCATCGCTGGGCCAGGGAGAGGAGATTTTTTTTTCCCAGCTCGCATACCCTCTGGTGTCTAGGAATGGCAACAGTCCAGAAAAAGAAGGGCAATAATTGTTAGAAATATTAAAAATTATTCAACTGCAACTTTGGACAACTCTAGTTTTTCCAACGCCAAGATGTCCAACAAGGACCTCAAGTTGGGTCAGATCATTGGGTTATGAGCCAAGAGATACTTTTAATGGGTTCGCATGATTTTTTTTCCCCCTCCCACAGCTGTTCCCGTTTCAACGCAGTCCAAGTCCACTATTGCTCTCCACTCCATGAGCTTTTTTGAAACAAAACACTCAGCCAATCTTAGTTTAAGTTAGAGATTGGTTGAGTGGTCATTTCCTGTTTGCCGTAACAGCCCAAGTAGTAAGAACCAGCAAGCATCTGACCGAGATCAGTGGGGGATTGTGAGGAGGGTATGGTCTTTAATACATTCGGAAACTTCTGTAAAAAATTTTTTTACCCGATGGACAATCCCTTTAAAGGGATCCTATCATTAAAACTCAATTTTTTATGCCTACAACGTAGGAATAGCCTTAAGAAAGGCTATTCTTCTCCCACCTTTATTTGTCTTCTCCGCACCGCCGTTCGGTATATAATCCAGTTTTTGTTGGTATGCAAATGAGTTCTCTCACAGCACTGGGGGCGTCCCCAATGCTGCGATAGAACTCTCCAGTACAGCCTCCATCTTCTTCAGGAACAGGTCTTCTACGCGTCTTCTTCTAGCAGTGGCTTCAAATTTCTAGTCCTCGGGCAGCAGACTGCGTATGCCTGCTAGTCACAAGAAAATGGCTGCTTACAATACTGTATAAGCGGCCAGTTTCTTGTGGCCAGCGAGCATGCGCAGTTGGCTTTGCCCTAGGCCCGAGGCCTAGAAGTTTGAAGCCACTGCTGGAAGAAGACGCGAAGATGACCATTTCCTGAAGAAGATAAAGGCTGTGCTGGAGAGTTCTCTCACAGCATTGGGGACACCCCCAGTGCTGTTTGAGCATTGGGGCCTGCCCCCAGTGCTGTGAGAGAACTCATTTGCATACCGATTAAAACTGGATTATATACCGAACGGCGGCGCGGAGAAGTCATTTAAAGGTAGGAGAACAATAGCCTTTCTTAAGGCTATTCCTACATGGTAGACAGAAAAAAAAATTGAGTTTTAATGATAGGATCCCTTTAAAGTATCTCCTCTCATAAATTAATGATCTAACCCAAGTTGAAGTATTTTGTAGGTCCACAAATTCTCCCCATGTTTTGAACGCTTTTGTAACAAAGAACATGTCAATCACTGGATGAGATGGGCCAACCTCATGGCCAGTGATTGGCCAAGTGGTCATGTGTACTGTATAGAAAGAGAACAGGAAGTAGCGACTCCAAGGAACCAGAGAAAGGTCAGAATGAGATCAGTGGTTGAGCATTTTAATTTGACCCAAACTAACCCTAATGTAGAAATATTTTATCTACCAGTCAATCCCTAATTAAATTCTACATTTGTCACACAATCCAACAGCAAGAGGTTCTTTGAGATCTGGTATACAAGAAACTTTGGAACCAAGGTCCCATGATGGTGCCACTAACCTCATCATCATCATCAAAAGAAAGACCCAAGTCCCACAGACATGATCGGTCATTAAAAGTCACCCACTAACCTTTGGAGTCATGTCGTGGGTTATGCAGAACTCTAGGTGTTGTAGGATGCTCTCCATGGTGTGGTAAGGCTGCTGTTTCGTCGTCCGAAGATACTTCTGCATAGCTCTAGCCATTGAAGCAAAGATAGCCTGAGCAGCTTCTCTAGGGTCCATGATCTCACGTGGGTTCTTCTGGTCTTCTTCCTGCAGCCTCTTGATATGAGTGAAAGCTTCCTCTACGGCAACCACCAACCTAGGAGGGAAAGGTCAACCATGTTAGAAAATGAGCATTCTCTGGTGGGTCAGTCTGACACTGGAATCCCACATCTTTCTTCTTGGTCCACATCAGTCTTGTCCCCCCCCCCCCCCCCAAAGTCAGCAGAAACTTCATCATAAATGAAGTTAATATGGCTCCAAAATAGGCAAGATGGAATTTGTCGGCATCTATAACCATCATCGTTGACCTCTCCGAAGACACCTGTCCCAATCAGTTTTACTGGTAAGCCAAAGAGGTGAAAATTTTTGACAAGAATTATCCTAAATTCCAGAGCTTTGCAATTATTGTAAGTGAGAATGACTTCTATCCATGCCGAGATTATCATTAAGAGGCAGGTGATGACAGATGAAGCGGCAGGTCAGTGCAGGTCCTCAAGTCAACACCAATCTGGTGCACGACGTATATGTTTCACCGAGGGGAGAGCAGAGTATCACAGACAAGCTTAACATAAATCTTCACTGATCTAAAAAGGTGTGAACTAGATTATAACCAGTCACAGAAGCTCCATCCGGGGTAAAATGAGGATTTTGTATAGAAGCCAATTAAAATTCATTCCAAATATAATTCACTTATACCAAACCTACTATGAGGAGAGATGAGACTCTTGCCTCATGCGGAACCACTTGAGGTGAGGGCAGCACTGTAGTCAAGTGTTAGCTGAGGTCCCCACTACGCATCAGTCTCTTTAAAAACATCTTCTCACTCCATCTCTGCAGTACCACTGTCCGGCCACTACACAGGAACCAGTGGCCCTGTGTTGTGTATTTTATGGGGGTAGGAAGGGACCCCATACAGCTTCCATATAAAAAGTAGTTACTATAGGTCTATTCTGGCTTTCTTTCCAAGAGAAGGGGGCACCATTTCACTTTTTAACTTGAGAAGCAAAAATGCTAGATGCATCCCTGTCAATATGGCATGGCTGTCGTAGGACCACTCATGAGGTGTAGCATCAAAATAGTGATGTCCTTTAAATGTAGCCAAATCCTCAAATAGGCAACTGGAAGGTTATCAGAGCCCTGTCGGGTACCAATGTCCCTTTTCCAACCAGGTCATCACTAACCAATATGGTTATTTTGGTAACCATGCCATACAGCGCCCCAATAACACCACCATAAGATGTCATGAAAACCACTGATCAATTAATAAACTAGGTAATGTAACCGATACCAAAGGTGAGATCAGGGGCTCTGCGTTCCCAGGCCATGAGGGCAGTGGTGCCCCTTCTAGCAGTGATAAGTAATTTGAGATGAATGAACTGGTTTGGCTTGAACCAGATTCGACCCTTACTTTCAAAGATTTCATGTTCGTCCAAACATGAAACTTCTGGAATTGGAAGCATCTTCCAACCCCAGATTATAATAGATGGAGGCACAGGGGAGGAGTGAAGAAAAATAAAAAATAAAAATTATACTCCCCTTCATGACGCTTGGCATGCCCAAGGTGACCGCTGAGGCCTAATCATAGACCTTAGTGGTGACCCTGGTCACGTGACAATACCTAGTAGGCGGTAAGAGGCTAAAAGAGGACCAACGGAGACCACTGGAAGCCACGAGGAGGCCCAAAAGAAGTGAAGGAAGGACATGAATGTTTTTTATACCTCCCCTGGGCCTCTATCTTTTATATACTCTGGGGTCTGAAGATACCCCACAGTATAATAAATTTCACTAACAGTTGTATGCGGATAAAAAAATTCAGACCAAAACTAACCAGAGAGTCATTTCGTCCAAACCCAAAACGAATCTCCAAATACATCCTGTGTGACCACCTAATTTCAGGCCGTTAGGGTGTGAGGTCTTGTAGGATATGGTTAGTGGCTGCAGGCTATAGTACAATCTATCATCCCTCTAAACAGGGGCAAGGTGGTTATAGTTAGGACTACATAGGACATCATGGCTAAGGTGACCCAAATCAACGGATGGGAAGCACCATAGTGTGGTGGTGGAGTTACCTGGCTTTCCTTTTCCTCACTCGTCGCTCGTGTTCGGCCTCTTCATAATAATACTCATTGTGGCTGTTGTCTCTCCTCCTGGCGGCAGCAGCAATCACCGCCCGGGACTGTCCTGTTGAGTTGTTAGTAGAATTTTCTATATATATTTAAAAAAAAAAAAGAAAAATGGATGTCAGCCATAACCCAAACATTTTGGAAAAGGGAGGAAAGATTTGATGGAAAGAACGAGACCAGAGATGGAGAACCTTGTATGTAGTCCAAACATAAGGCTATTAGACAGGTTTAAGTCACCATTAACAATGTCTTTGATCCACTGAACTTTTTGAAAGACTTTCAAGAAATATACCTGCTTAATTGCCAATTATACAAGACAAGCCATGACGGGTCACCTTCCTCCACCTAGCACCGGGAGGTTAGCTGATCGAGTACCTCGTACATTTCTGATCCACAAGGTTTTTGAAGGCTCCATCAAACTGCAGATCCTCAAATTTTTGTGAAGGTCGAACTAATGGGATGTCTTATGGGATAAGGAACTGGACAGCTGAACCACTAACACTTTCAAGAAAACCAACCATTCTTCAAGTCTCACTGAGGGGGTGAGGATTCGGTTTGATACATGAGACCCCATTGTACTTCATATGTCTCAGTAGATTTTAGGTGGATACACCAAGGAGGCCGATTACAAAACTATGGTGAGGATTCACAAATCCAAAGCTGGACTTGTCTGATCTTCTCAAAAAGATTTAAGTTTACCATGGTGAAAATGTTTGCACGGCCAAAAATGTATAAAGGGCTTCTACGGTGGTCACTATTCAGGGCCCACAATATTGTAATTTCATTAGATATTCGCTACTTAAGGCGAGATAAATCCATACTGAAGACCCCTATAGGGCAAATTTTGGAGAAGAGTCTCCAACAAATTTTTGAGTTTATTTTCTACCAGCTTGACATTTGGGCTCATTCTTGACCATCAAGTTCATGGTATTTTTTGGTGGTTTTATTACGACTCTGATGGTGAAGTTCGTAAGACTCACATTACAATCCTTGAAGGAGTTAACAAAAACTTGATCTATAAAAAAAAAAAAAAAAAAAAAAAAGTCGGCCTGAAGTGTCAACCTATATTTCAAGTCAGCATAGAAACTTAATGAGGCCTCAACGCATGTGACAGGCAAGCTTTGAAGTTTCAGAAATTCACGGTTTGATATTCAACTCACAGTTGCCCTAAAGGGGCCGGGATTTCAGGAGGTGGAATTCTGAAACCTCTATAATAAAAGAGAAGCCCCCTCCCAACAGCTATTCAATGGAGAAGGCCAAAGGATTTATTACTTCATGTACTATTGTAGACAGTTATAGAGGTCACGGAAAAAAAAGTGGGTGGGGGGAGTTACCCTCTTTGGTAGAAAAAGGATCGGAAAGACTTTTTGTAAGACAAGATTTTTATAGAAATTGTTAGAGGCTCTATAGATCTGAGACAATCCTTCATGCTAAGTTCCTAGGGCTTAAGAAAATAAAGGTTCATTGGACACCTAGCCACCCATTAGATTAGACGATGACGTCTATCACCATGAAAGGTGGTCAATGAATTAAATCTTGCCCAATTTGGTCACCACAAGGGCCATATTCTAACATATCAACCTCTGTTGCTTCTTACTTCCAGAACGTCACTACTACACTGGAGCAAAGACGCAAAGGAAGTCCAAATGTATAGGAACAAGGACTTTGTGGTAACCAAGTTGGAGATTAAAATGGTGGGATAGGGGCGTGCCTAGCGCGCAAAGCTGGACGGTCACACGATGTATGAGCTCAGTCCCGAGCAGACTTCATCCTCCTGCTTTTACCCTGTTCCCTGGTGTCCTGGGCCCCTCCAGCGAGTAATATTTAACTCCTGTCCTGGCCCATTGGTCGTAGGTCCCCGAAGCTGCGCTCCTGCCGCGCCGGTGAAGATTACGGCCTGCTTCTATCCCCGAGGCTGCCGGCCATCTTCTTTCCTCTCCTCTTCCGGTTGATGCGGCTGCGGTGGCCTCCTGCTTCTCCTGGAGCCCTGTCCGCTATCCTGGCTGGGTCCTCCTGGTCCCTGCGGCTGCATCGCTGGGTGAGTGCCTCCCTGGCTAGGAGCCATCTTTTCAGCCCCTCTGCCTGGTCCTGCATCCTTATCACCTCATAGTGGTGTACCCAGTCCGAGTTGGTGTTTTCAGACTGTTTGCATTGGAGTCCTCAGCTAGTTCCTCCTGACAATTTATTGGCGGACTGTTATTTGTGTATGACTGGACTCCCTGCTGCCTCCTTATATTTGCTACATAGTGGTGTCTTCTACATCTCCTTGCCACCCATCCCCTTCCAGCGCTTGTTGTGTGCCTCTGCTGTTCCTCCTGGCAACCGGGCAAGATACTGGGGTCCTCCGTCCCACTCTGTACTGACTGTCTCCTGCATTTTGCTATACTGCTGGATCTGTTGAAATTTGCCCCTGTGGCCTGGGCCTCCTGAATCTGCCACCATACCTACCACCACAACCCGTAAAAAGGGCGGCGGCGGGCTCTCTCGGATGAGTCGCCCCCCGCCTCTGAGCGCCTGCGGGGGTTCGCCAGGTCTGTTACCCCTCCGGCCCCTGCCTCTCCTCCTGGCCTATCCATGGCAGACGCTGAACCTACTTTGAATATGGTGGGATATAATTCAATGGACTACCTTCATGGCGAGAACTGCCATCATCTCATTTGATGGGCACCTAGGCCTTCATCTCGTATCCAAGTCACCTTTATTTTCCATTAGGCATAGGAACATGGCATATAGGATTGTCACAGTCCTGTACACTGAGTAACAATTTCTACAAAATATCGGCATACAAAAAAAGTCTATCTGAAACCATTTTTCTACCGTCGAGGGTAGCTACTCCCCACCCACTAGGCTATAGGGTTGTCACACCCAGTACCCATGCAAATTGTTGCGAGTTGTGTCCACCTCAGACTGTCTAGACACTAGAATATATGGCGCCTGGCCAGAATAGAATTGAACACAGTCATAAAAAATCCAAGAAATTAGCTAAATCAGAATATGAACTTGGACTAAGCAGTCTGATCTCTCATAGAGTTAGAGGCCATAGTTTACCTTGAGGTCATGCCATGTATTGAGTCATATACACAAGATTGACAGGTTCCAATAAGTGCACTCCCAAACTAATGGGTTACATTTTGAGGCTCCATTGGACTATTTCAGATCCACATGATCCATTTGATTACAGTATTACTTATTTTGACTTTCCTTTGAAGGACTCGATCCACTTGATCCAACCAGTCTCCGAAGGGCTCGATTTGCCCACTGCATATTGTGCTGGTTGGATCAAGTGGTAGAGTCCTTCAAAGAATAGTCAAACTAAGCCAACTCACCCAATATCTATAGAACAAAGATGAGCATATCCCTTCAATGGGTGATGGTGAAATGAGTATTAGATGGTCAGCTATTGTTCCCAACTTCCCCACAGACATACACGGTCAGCTCAAGCCACAGTTAACTTTGTTCTTGACAATTAGGAAAGAGTTAGGCGCCGCCAGACTCCTTTTTCAGTAGCTTATCTCCAGTGAGGACTAAGCATTGGGGTATGCAGAAATTCAACATGCCCAATAGGTCCTTCACCCCAACATCGGGCATCAATGCAAGTGAGTGAGCTCGGCTAACTTAACATGTATATGGGCACCTTCAGACTTCATCGAAACCGGAAATAGCCAATATCGTGTTGGCAGGAACATCAGCATGTTTTTGAAAAGTATATATGCAACACAGTTATGTTCACAAAAAAAAAATCTCAAAAAGTTGCTCAAGACAAGTTCTTACAGACTGCAAACGACAAAGTCAATGGTGACACGAGATCATATAGCACAGGTTAGAGGACATCGGGTCAAGACATTGAGGAGGAGAAGAAGATCAGGAAATTCTAAGGGGGAAAGCAACATCTCACCCTCGAGGGAGTAGACCTTGAAGCCAGACATTTTCTTGGACAAGATGGATTTTGGCAGGTTCAGGAGAGCAGGGTTGTAGACAGGGAAGTCGTGATAATAATTTTCCAAAATCCATACAGCAACTCGTTGGATACTGTGAGAGGAAAACAAGACAGGGTAGGACCAGGTGCCAAAAATAAAAAAAAATTCGTGAAGGGAAGGAGGAGAAAAAAGGAGACACAAGGAAAATACGGAAGGGTCATGGGAACCAATGAGGAAAAGCGAAACACATTACAGAAAAAACCAGTGCGGAACAAATATGGCTTCCACTTTAATGGGAAATGCACCAACCCAAATGGGATAGTCATAGTGACTGGGCCATCACATCAAATTCACAAAAACACTTACATGAGGGAAGGGAATTGTGGACTAAAAGCTATAGATCAAACTTATCTGAGGGGAAACCGATGGCAATCCTTGAAAATATCAAGGGTTGCCATTACCACCTCCCCATTATGAGATCAGGCACCCATGGTGTCCATTGATATAAACCTTCACATGCAATATACTTTTTATTGGTAGAGCCTAGTCTTTTCTAGGAGTTGACCAGTACCCGTATGGATTAGTGTTTGTTGGGGACATCTAATAGGCATACATTATCAAAGCAAAAAATTACGCTTTGGCCACCAGACCCAACAGGACTGTTATTGGGGCCAGGTGGTGATGCCTGAGGTCCTTGAGCAGCTAAAAAGTGTTGTCTGACCCTCTAAAATTGAGGACCCATTCTTGGATAGCTTATTGATCAGAGAACATCCGGAACTCCCACCCATCAGCTGTTCAAGGAGCACTGCAGTCATGTGACTGAAAACCAAACACAGCACCATACATTGTACAACAACTGTACTTGGTATTGGAACTTAGTCCTATCCATTTGAATGGGGCAAAACCACAAATAGGCCATGGAGCTGATGAATGTGATGTCACATGGCTAGAGGTCTGGATAGGGTTGAGCCGATCTTGAGATTTCAGGATCGTTTTTTTTTTAAATCCAATTTTCAATCATTTTCCAGCCAATCCCAATCGTGGAATTTGCTCAATCGCTGATCGAGATCTGATCTTTCCCGAACACGATCCCTCAACTCTAGGTCTGGACTGTCTACAGGATAGGTCATCAATCTTGAGAGATGAAAACGACCTTTAAGGTTAGTTTCCCCTACCTGGTAGTACAGAGGACTTCTTAAAAAGATCTGGGCAGGGGCATAACTAGAAGGGGTGGTTGAATCCAGGCCCAGGAACCTCGGTGGGCCCGTACAGTGTTTCTACCCAATAGGAATGGATTAGTACACTATAAACAATACACTACAGTTAGGGAACCTAATTCCAATTTTTTACTGGGGTCCAGGGGCACTATGCTACACCTTTGGATCTGGGGGTTTAACCTAGGACATAAAATATTCCTACTTGGTCTCATTCACTTTGCTTCTAGATCGTGTGAACCTGTGCTGAACCTTCCCGTTCCTTGAGTGGTGAACTGACCCAAGGGTCATAGAAAAAGGGAAGGCCCACTTTGACCACTACTGTGGGGCCCTCTCTATTCACTGTTAGCCATTGGGCCAAACTAATTTGCTACCAATTTTAAGATTATTTTTGTGAGGTTCGAATTTTTGTTAAAATTCTTTAGTTCTATAGCTCGGCAGCCAAGTTTCAAAAATTTCAATAGACCTAGAAGAGCCCCAGAATGACAAGGCTGATGAGTTATGTAAACTGTTTTGGGTGGAGGGGTGCATTTCCCATGTTACAATGGAAAAACCATCATGTCGGAACTACAATTGATTTTTTTTTTTTTTTTTTGCAATATAATCAAAAATTTTCAAAAAACGTTCAGCTAAAGAAAAATCAACTTCTTGAAAATCGAATTCCCTGCCCCCGATGAGAGCGTTACTTTCAGGTTCATTCACATTCTTCTCGTTTCCCAGTTTACTACTGTTTATTTATTTCACATTACTGCCTTTTCATAGCTTGTAAAAATTCTCCCGACAGTTACTAACGCTACCGATACAAACGGCAACACGAAAAGCAAACACAATCTCATCCATTTCATCCTTTACGACAACAAATATAAGCTTTGGTGATGTCATCACAAAGGTTTCCATAGAATACTCTAGATCATTCCATAAAACGGCCAGTCAATTTTCAGTATTAAGATTCAGTCATCGCCCGTAAACCTCAAGGCATTGACTGGCCGGCATTTTGCTTCCGGTCAAGCATGGCTGACGATCGTCACCGAGCATGACCAAAGCAAATTTCATTTCTAATGGATCGTTTTCAAGCAAACAAACATTTTATGGTGGCAGACAGAAGATTAAAGGGGTCATAATCGTAGGCTTGAGCACTTACGTAGTAAAATGGGCCAAAAGTGGCTCCTTAATAGAGTTGCCCTTTAAACAGCAGACGTAATGGACATTTCCTAACTTTTTAGGAGCTTTCGTAAACTAGAATTAGTTTTAGGTCATCGACTTACCTTAGGTGGCCAACGTTGTAATGTCTGCTGGCACCATCCGTGGACCTGACGACCTTGATGGTGAACTGAGGTTGGAGTTGTCTCAGTTCCAGCAAGACAACAGCCAAGTAGTGAACAAAGAGAAGAGCATCCACAAGTGACACGGCATACTGTACTATCCCTTGGTAGTTCCTCTCCGCCGTTGTCAAGATACGGACTGCATAAAAAAGCCAGTAGGACACCACCAGCAAGAAGATGAGGACCATGATCAGAGCCCGGAAGACGAAAACCCGAGGGAAGAAAGCTTTTGGGCGACGGAAGAAGAGTGCCCAGCTGCCGACCAGAAGGATGAGGAGTTTGAAGGCCACTGAGATAAACAGACCCTCGCAAGGCGTACCACAATTTTCCAGATCCCACGGTAAAATTTTGGGCAAAAGCATAAAGGCTATAGGGGTCAGGAACGAGATGAGTGCTAAAGCTCCACCGATGATGACCCCAAAGTGCCGGGAGCAGTCCAGGTTGGCACTGTCCTCCATGTCCTTAGTAATACGTGTGATGTCATCGTGGGATATGCTGTGCTCGGAAGTCCCGGTGACAACAGTTGTGGTTTCCCCCCAATTGTCATCCTGTCCATAAGGGGAAAAAAAAAACAAAAACAGGACTGGTTAGATAAAATTTTTGCAAAAATTTTTACAAAATTTTTCGACCATTTCTAATTTCCAGTTTTGAAGTTCTCTGTACGTTAGATTTATATTCTGTCTTTACAGATCTGCATCTTTACGAGAATTTGAAACAATTGAAGTTCTCATAACCGAATGTGAGGGAACAAGTCGAATCCTGTCACCTGGAAGGGCGGCCGGTTACATAAGAGAGTGATTTCATTGTGGAGAGAGCTTGGTGGAACGATTCACACCTTCCCTGGCTCCAGTCCTTAGTCTACGCCTTAGTTATACCTTATAAACATATACCTGACCCCGGGCTGTGAAACGCGCAACTTTAAAGTTGTAACATCTAAAAAAATTTCAAAGCAAAAAGTTGAAAGATCAAAATTGGAAAACACTCATTTACCGTGACAGCCCATTTTTAGTCAATGGGCTGGAGATATTTTCATGGTCTGAAAAGCCCAAATACATCATTTGGAGTATTTTGGTGTTTTTGTTTTAGCCATATCTATTCAGCTATTCCAAAGATATATGCCTTTTTAGTATTTATGCAAATTGGGGTATACTAGCAAAGCGGGAGGTAACACTGTGGGTTCTCTGGGGGTGGCATCTCTGTATGTTGTATGTCATACAGAGTTATCGCCCACTAAATATGGAGCAATGTCTTGCCCGCCGTGACATGCAGTGTCTTCCGACCCCAGAGTATAATAGACGGAAGTACCGAGATTGTTAAAAAAATAAAAATAAAAAAATTCTAACCTTATGTTACTTCCTTTGAGACTACTCATGGTGTCTGGGGCTCTCCAGGTGGCATCATGGGCCCGGGGTCACTGGGGAGGCCTATGATTGGGACACCATGTGACACATGGGCATGCCTCTGTGACCACTGAGGCCCGATCACAGGCCCTGGGCACATGACACCACAAAGACCGAGAGAGAGCGCTGAATACCACAAGGAGGCTCAAAGAGGTGAGTGAAGGAGAGTATAAAGGTTTTTGATTTTGTTTTGTTTTTTTTACACCTCCCCTAGGCCTCTACTTATTCTCTCTCCGAAGAGACCCCAGAGTATAATAATTTTACTTCGGTTCTATCCAAACTTGTTCAACCAGAAACGAGACCTGAGCCATCCGAACCCAAAACAAAAATGGAATCTTAAGAGGTTTGCCCCTCTATACCGCCCACTTTGTTACTAGGCCCTAACTATGTCAACAGGGCTTATATCTTTGGAATAGCTGAACAGATTAAGATAAACAACATGCTCAGGCTGACAGTGGCCATCATATCACGTATGCAATTGGGCTTTTCAGACCTATAGCGACGGATGAGCACCATTCTTCTCCATCTTTACTCCTGATGGTTACTGACGAACCCGCCCATCTCTGAAGTCTCCATTTGGGTCCCCAAACTTTGTTTACGGTCTGTCTGTGAATGAACAAGCCAGCCAATGAGTGGCTGGGCTGTGACGCTCTGTTTGAACACCGACTCACTTCTCAGTAACCGATTGGTTGACGCAAGGGCCAAAGGTCAGGAAGACTGGAGACCAAAACGGAGACTCTACTGGATCCCAGGTGAGTATGTAGGGTTTGGTATGTTAAGCCTTGCTATAATATGGAAGGCCTATCCCAAGCATAAGTCATTAATATAAAGCTCTAGGTATAGCCACTACACAGTAGTATACCTAAATAATACTTCTATATAACATGATATAGTGCTGCTACCTCCAAAAGCTATATACTGCAGAAAATACCGCCACCTAGGGCTTACATAACACCACCATACAGTGACCAAATAGTAACGTAATTCATAGGTTACATTTTCTAACTCTTCCTCCTATACAAGTAATATTCAGATCCATGATGATCACAGGTATCAGCTGACAAGCTGTCTGCAGCGCCCCCTTCAGCAGGAGAAGCTGATTAGCCGCACTCATTAGTCCGGCCTTAATTTGTCCTTTTACAAATCAAAATGTAATGGAGCTCAGACGAGTAAATTTGTACAAAGGGGCCGGATAATGTAGTTCCCACAGCGGGGCTCATGGCTTTAGCACATTGTTTCTTCCTGCCCTTGACACGACCAAGAAACAATGACATCACCGCGGCCCAATAGTAAAATCCTGACAATTACCCTGTGCACCGAGATGCGACTCTGGATCAGCTCATTAACTCTGCCTGGCAACCGGCCAGAGATGTACAGGTCCGGGGCACATCTCTCTTACACACCCAGCCGCCTGTTAATATTAACCCTGCGGTGTGACAGCTTTTAGGACGGTGACTGGGAGCAGATAAATGGCAGAAAAAAAAAAAAAAAAAAAAAAAAAATCAATAAACCCTTCTGCTAATTACCACCGCCGACACTCATGGAAAATAATTAGCCACGGGGGCTGTCAGGCGCGGGTGGCGGGGTGGGTGCGATGCTCTGCATGGCGATGGGCATTTATAAAAATTTGGCTACACTGCAGAATAATCTAAGCTGGAAGTCAATGGGTTAAGTGGATGTTTGCCATCGAAAATGGAAAATCCCATGATGGAAGCAACGTGACTGTGCACCGCCGTCACAGGACAATGCTCTGCGGCAGACAAGAGGAAAGCAAAAATGGAAAATGTACTGAGATGTGAGCGCCGTTAAAAGGGGGGGGGGGGGGGGGGGGAAATCTTACCCTCTCTTCTCCTCTTGTGGATTCATTGTCTAATAAAGGCTCTCCAGGAGCTTGAATCGTGACCGACTTATCTCCCCGGCTACTGCCATCTCGGCTTTTAGATCGATGTCTTTCCCTTCGATCTCTAGAAAATGAAAAATACATAAAAGATTTTTTTAAAAAATTTAAAAAATATTACATAAAAAAACCCCACAAAATAGTTAACATAAAACGTTTATAAGGGTCGTCTGGAGTAAGAAATCCATTTTTAATTACCCTTTAATTCAGGATATCAGGGGAGGATTTACACATTTACAGGCCAAAACAACAACATCTACAAAAAGACCTTGGAGGACCCAGAGAGTCCATATATTACATGGGCAACTCATTGATTTTAGTGAGATGTATTGTAATGCTTCACTTTTCCTATAGGGGCACTGTGGGAAAACTAAACACTTCCTGAATACTGGGGAACACCAGAAATACTAGAGGGCACGAATGTGAAGGTTTTTTTGGTACCCTTTCCATGTATATAATCCATTTTTTCCCTAGTTTATTTTGCCCCTCAAAGGTTCTGGCTGTCCTGTGTATACTTAAAGGGATCCTACCATTAAAAACCTTTTTTTTTTTTCATTGACACGACAGAATAGATTTAAGAAAGGCTATTCTTCTCCTACCTTTAGATGTCTTCTCCACCCCGCCATTCGGTTAAAACCCAGTTTTTTTTTTCCGGAATGCAAAGGAGTTCTCTTGCAGCACTGGGGGTATCACCAATGCAGCGAGAGAATTTTCCAGCGCTGCCTCCATCTTCTTCAGGAACGGGGTCTTCACGAGTCTTCTTTCAGGGGTTGGCTTTAATACTGTATAAGCGGACATTTTCTTGTGGCCGGCAGGCATGCGCAGTCGGCTGTGCCCTAGGCCTAGAAGTTTGAAGCCAACCCTCGGAAGAAGAAGCATGAAGACCCCGTTCCTGAAGACGATGGAGGCGGCGTTGGAGAGTTCTCTCGCAGCATTGGGGATGCCCCCAGTGCTGTTTGAGCGCTGGGGCCCGCAGAATTCATTTGCATACCGGCAAAAAACGGGATTATAACCGAACGGCGGGGCTATTCTGTTGTGTCAAGTTTTTAATCCCTTTAAGCCCTCTTTACATGGGCCAGTTATTGGGACTGCATATTTCATGCAGTCCCTACAGAGGCTTAGTTGTTGGCAGCGAATCACCTTGTAGTAGTGGTTATTTTCTTGGCCATGAGGGGACTTTGTCTCATTGAAGAGACCACCGTATTAGTGTAGGGAGAGTTTCAATCCATATACCATCCAAGGAATTCTGGGAAAAGGTATGAAGTTTAGTCACCCTAGTTGGAAAAGGGAAAGCTGGTGCCACTTTTTGGAAGGTAGCTCCCTATACACCAACTTTTAGGCCCACATTTCAAAGAGTCATGACTTGGGATGTAGGCCAGTCCAAAAATGAAGGCCATTGCCTCTCAACAAACAAAAACACACACACACCCTCAAGACAAGTGTAATATAGGAAACTTTATGCTCCCAATGAGAAGCTATGGACTTACCTGTGTTTACGTGAGCTCCGGGACTGCCCGGATTTATATGAGTACCCAGAATATTGGGACTCGTTGTCCATGTTTTCAGAGTAACGACCTTTGTGGCGATCCACGTTGACGGATTTCAGTTTCCCTGAACCTGGAACTGCAGCCAACACTGCTGCCGCCTCTTTCAGCACAGGCTTTTTCAGGCCAAAAGGCGCCGTCAGGAAATCGACTTTCACCTTGAGGGACTCTATTTTGATTCGCTCTCTTGGTCCGTCTCATAAGAAAAATAAGGGGACCTATAAAAAACAAACAAACCACCATTAACCATAGTACATGATATGGTCTTCTTGTCTATGTTTGACCGACTTAGCGCTATAGGTTACAACAGCTCCAGGAACTAATAAAATTTTTTGGTGGCCCATCAAAAAGTTAGGAGCCAATCATTTTTTAGGTTCTATTGACCTGTGGAAACCCTCGAGTCACACCAAAAAAGGTTCAACTACCCTACAGAACCACCTTTGTTTTAGGATTCCCAATTCTTGAACCACAACTGGATAAACTTGTCTACAGTATATGGAATGTGGAAAACCACCTGTAACAACTTGACTTGTTGGAACCCCTTGTTGACTAGACCTCAAAGACAACACGTAGAATCCATATCAAAGATTAAAAGAGTCATAAAAATATTCAAAAATTAAAGATATTCAAGATCTTCAAAAAGAATAAAATTGGCTGCAATTCTTAAGAATTATCGGCACCTGGGAACCATTATGGGGTTTTTATACCAAAAAAGTGAACGTACATGCCGAAGACTGTGAGGAAACGCCCCGTCTCAAAATAATTATGACACCATTATGAAATCAAGGAGAACTTCAAACATGAAGGTGGGAACGGCGCATGAGCCCACCACCACCACCACCTGCCAAACCAGTCCTGGGCTAGAAGACTTTCCTGTCATCCCGAGCCAACAAGAGAAAACTCATTATCTTATTTACTAAATCAACACACCCCCCCACCCCCGGGGTAACTTTCTGTTTAAGTTTCTGTGACTCTCAGCACTCTGTTTACCTTGTACATTCGGCTTTCCCCATGAAAAAAAAAAAAATCCTGACCTAATTTGGTAATGTCAACAGATAAAGTGATCCACGTTTCCTCATACTTAAGTCATAGTAAATAATCTAGGATAGGTTGAAGGGGAGTCCACTTAAAAAAAAAAAATAAAAAAAATGGGAGTGGTGGCAGCCAATTTGTGGGAGGAACAAACAAAAAATACTAGACAGATCACTTGACGACTACGTCAACTGGTCACTAGAAGTCATCATGCTCTTCTCTTCTGTCAGGGAGGTCCTGGGGTATTCGTTGCTAAGGTTCTGTCACGGGGTGACTAATGCTATACAGTCTCAGAACACTTCTCACTGACAAGTGTGTGATGTGATAATAGCAGTGGTAAAAGGAGATGTTTCTGTAATGAAAAATTCTATTGTAGTAATTCTTTTTGACCACAAGATGCCGCTGTGTTAGGTAAAGGAAAAACCAGGAAGTGACGAGTTCAGGAAGTGGACTGCTGTAGTGGGGGAGAAGAAGCTGGCTGTGAGCAGTGAGAGATCTGAGGGACAATCCATTGCCATCCGCTGCCCTGCAACGCTTGTTTCAGGCCAGGGCCAGCTCTGGAGAAGCCCGAACCTGTTGCTGGTTCCCATGTCAGGAGAGTTGGAGACGATTGCTGTGCAGACGCCGCGGAGCGGATGACAAGAAGGACCAGCCCTTGTGACACCGTGTTCCAGTTGCCTGGAGGCAAAGAAATTCCTGTTTCCTTCGGAAAGTCCATCTGACTGTTCGCCCCCTTGCTAACCCGGGTAAGCGGAGCTCCGATTCACCTTTCATAAGGGTGAATAGTGTATACACGCAGTAAATAGTTTTTTTTTTTGGCGCCAAAAACCTAGCATAGACTGGTTCCGGCCATTTTGCTTTAAAGCGAGTTCTATCCAAACGGAGATACAGCACGTGTTGTCCTGCTATTCAAAAGAGACACTATATCCTGGATTATAGTACCAGAAGTATGTCATAAGAGGAGTTATTTGTTTCACTAAGACTTGTGCAGCTAAGCACCAACTTCTGATAAAACAAAACCGGTTGCTGAAGTCTTCCCTGCAGGGTTGGGGTAGTGTGTTGAAATGTGGATATTGGGGAGTGGGTAAGTTAAATAGTAAACTGTGATATTGTTAACCCCAGTGTGACACCGCAGGTGATCTTCCTCTGCATACTTACATTGTTTTGTTAGCTTGGTATTAATAGGTAAATTGCAGCTGCTATATATATGTAGCCGCTAGTTAAAGGCATAGTTCACTAGTTCTGACATATTAGGTCACGGTGCAGTGTCACTCAGGGGTCTCAGCCCTCGGCTGAGTGTCTTGTAATTATTGATTTCATCAGGCCTGTTAGCCTGGAGTTCACCCCAAAAGGGTATAGAGTAAAATTTATATTTCTTACTTCGTGTCTGGTGTGGTTGTGCCTGTCCGTGGAACCGCTGTATCCTAAAAGTTCCTGCAAGAGCCCCGGTAGCCAGTCGGCTGCCGTGTCTTTCCCTTCCTCCTCCCCCCTTACATTTTTGGCGTAGTCGGCAGGATTTGAACCTGCGCGGGGAGACCCCAATGTGTCTTTCCCTTCCTCCTCCCCCCTTACAGTTCTCTCCCATAAAGGTGGTCATCCAGCTTCAGAGACCCGTCCAATTCGCCAATTTTTTGAATATTAATACTAGATCCTTTAGTATTCAGATAGGCCACCACCAGAGTACACCAGCATAACTGAGCAGCAACTAAAGGTGTAGGGTCACCTTAAAGGAGTTGTGCCACAAAAAGTATTTAGGACATAGGATAGAGGATAAATACCTGATCGTGGGGATCGGACCACTGAAAGCCCCACTGATCTGGAGAACGGGGGAATTTCCCCCATTGCACATTCAGCCTGATCATATCCAAACAAACAATGTAGGCGTTTCACTTGGTGGATGAACGAACCTGTGCTACCAATCACTTCAATGGAACCACCAGAGATAGTCAAAGTGAAGCTCGGCACTCTCTTGGGTAATCCATTGGATGCGAATGGGAGCGTGGTCCACCAAGTGACATACCATTTCCTACATTCAGCCTGGGGTGGTTAAGCTGAGTCCTCAGTGGAAAAAACTGCCTTGTTCTCGGGATTGGTGGGGGTCTCAGTGGTGAAATCCCACCGATCAGGTATTTACTTATGGATAGAGGATAAATCCTTTTCATGGCATACATTTTTTAAACTAGGCAAAAGTCCTATTCAGGACTCTATAAAAAAATAAAGAAAATAAAAAATCAAAAATAATACCAATTCAAGTATGTACTATATGGAGTCATGATAAAAAGCAAAGCTGTGTAGTCAGACTTGGAATCTGGACCAAATTTGGGGAAAAAAAAAAAAAGTTACCATTTCCGGCGTCAAAATACAATGAATAATTATAATTAAATATGATGTTTTTAATTAAATATCCTATAATTATATGCAGTGGGTGTGAGATATTTACGATCATAGGAATTTAACCCCTAGCGCTCTAATGAAATAGAAGATCTTGATGGCCACTTAGGAGTTGGAGACGGACTGTCGAAAAAAATTGGTGGATTGGCCAACGAATGGCACAATTACGCACAGGAAAAATTTTAAATAAAAAAATCTTACTTGAATTCCAACACTCTAGAATATTCCCTGAAACTGTGAAACGGCTGCGTCTCCCTCTATTAAGAAATTGCCAGGAATATTTAATGAGTGTAAATTATTTAAAGATGCATAACACGTCGGCGAGAAACAGTTGGTGATCATTTTTCCTTGTTGATTTCGTTTGACAGTCAATAATGATGAAAAAAACAAACTCTGATGCGGATGAAAAATGAGGAATTATAGAAAATAAATTTAGCTACAGATCCTCAGTTGTTCTAATAGGTTTGCCAATTTATCTTTCCTTTTACAAGTCTTAACATTTCTGGGATAATTGAAAAAAAAAAAAAAAAAATTGAAAAAAAATTTAACTTGAGGTGGAGGAAAACAAAAAGTAGATGTAATACTCGTCTACAACCTAGTCCTTGATTCAGGTGGCACAACCTGTGCCCTGATCTGTCCTCTGAATGCTCAAGCTGGAGGTGAAGGGGCTCAAGCAATTGCCGTGGCCATCCACTGCAGCCAGTCATAACATATTGGGCATCAGGCACTGATATTAACGGTACAGAACATGTGACCTCCAGGCCAGCGACTAGCCACATTACTAATCTGCACCCCCTTCACATCCAGCCCAAGTAGTGAGGACCAGATGAAGTAGGGAACATGCCAAATGAACCAAAGACCTGGGGTAGGAGGTTTTTTTTATCCCAAAAAATCCCATTTAAACAAAAATTGTCAACTTTTTGATTAAAGGGAAGTTATTTAATTTACGTAATGGCTAGGGTTGAGAAATTGGGATTGGAAAATATCGGATCTTGTTTGGTGATCGAGTAAATTTTACAATCTGGGTCCGATCCCGCCTAAAAAACATTGGGAACGGAATTCCGATCGCTCAACCCTAGTTACCTGCACAGAACCGCTGCCACTCCCCTGAGCTCCAGGCTGTTGTTCTCAGTCCTCTCCTCTCTCATTCAGATGCTGGCAGAGCCCAGTGTGCGCCCCTGCCTCCCTAGGTTAGTGTTACTGATGCTGGGAGTAGGCACGGCGCTCTACCGGCGTCTGAATGAGAGAGGAGAGGACACAGAACAACGACCCGGAGCTGCGGGAAGTGGCAGCAGCTCTGTACAGGTAACCGGACAGCAGGGGGGACTAAATAGCCGTCGGATTTTTTTTAATCACTACACAGCGTGGAGTCCAAAAATTTAAACCTTCAATTTTTTGGACTCCAAGCTGTGTAATGAATAGGATCATTTTTAAAATCCGATTTTTCGATAATTAAAAAATCCCGGCTCTTTAATGTTGATGCTTCCACAAGCTCCTACAAAAACAACCATTAGTGGTCATCTATGCCCCCCATAGTCATGTAGACCTATCCTATTTTGCGAGGCATCCACATTTCGGACATTCTAAGGAGCATTAGTTTGATGAAATGTAATGAACAATAGGCTCATCCTACTGAAGACCATCATTGCTTCGAAAGAAGTGGACCATGTTTAAAATTTTTGTCCGATTGTCATAGTTTTTGTCCATAAATATTTTTCCCTTAAAAGAACATTCCCAGAAAAACCTTCTTCCTTCCCCCTCCCATTTCAGTGAACATGTAAGACCAGGGTAAGAAATGGCAATGGCCAATATAGAAGTGTATGACCACATCCTTGAAATACTTGGTCACCAAAGTCTTACTACTTATGGAAGACCAGGGCATCTTCGTACTTTTGCCAAATCTTATTAGCATGAAAGTTAAGCCCCGTTGAGATACATGGTGGCCACACGGAAATTGCAATATAAGGAATTCAGTCACTTATAGAAGATTCAATGTTACGTCTCAGTGGTCAAGAAACACTTGACCGAGTCCTTATGACCTCTGGGTAAAGTCCCTAATTCAGAGGGAACAAAGTAGTAGTATGTTCACCACCACATCAGAAGCCAAGGGTCAACATCAGTTCCAGAGTGTAGGGTGGGTGTCAAGTGTAGGTCAACTCCATAACACCAAAAAGAAGCATAGCCTTCATATTCTATTCTCAGAGGGAGAAAAAAAAAAGTTCTACTGTGCTTACATTCATAGTCTACAGGTGGCTGCTTTGAGGCATTACACCCCAATTTTTTTTTTGCTAGCTACTGTAGTCTACTGTGGCCACTTAGTCTTTGTCTGGCTACTGTAACATATGAACACATTTACAATGTACATTGGGACCTATAAAAGAAATATAACTACTATAATACTGCTCCTATGTACAAGAATATAACTACTATAATACTACCTCCTATGTACAAGAATATAACTACTATAATACTGCCTCCTATGTACAAGAATATAACTACTATAATACTACCTCCTATGTACAAGAATATAACTACTATAATACTACTGCTATGTACTAGAATATAACTACTATAATACTGCTACTATGTACAAGAATATAACTACTATAATACTACCTCCTATGTACAAGAATATAACTACTATAATACTGCTCCTATGTACAAGAATATGGATAGATAGATAGATAGATAGATAGATAGATAGATAAGATGTGTACTGCAGATGCCTTTTCTTGAGTCCTTAGCGTTGCAGTAATATTTCCCTGAAGACACAGGTCAGGTATAACTATAAGGCAACCATGAAGGAGGAGAATACCAGGAGAGCATCAAACAGAATGAACTAAGAGAGGCTTCAGTGCGGTCAATAGGTTCCGGGTACGGTTACAAGAGACACAATTAAGCAGTTGTTCTCTGCCCGCTGCCACATCAAAAAGGAGATGTACAAAAAGCAAGGCAGGAACATAGGGCCAAAATTAAAAAAAAAACAAAAACCTTCCTTTGGTAGACCTGCTCATTTTAAGCATGTGCTTTAGATATGGAAATTCTTCTGGACTGCCTCCCAGGAGAACAACTGTAGAGGTGGCTTCACCCAGAGTTAGTCACTTAAAGGGCTACCCCATCTGGTATCATTCCCAGTTTGCCAGTGAGACCTGCATCAGATAGATCTCCCATTTTAGTGCACCACCAGTACCCATAAGTGCACCCATTCGCTGTTAGAGTAACCATTTTTGTGCCATGTGGGTTCCATTAACGGGTCCTACTTCAGATCTGGGTTTTGGCCCTTCGAATAGTCTTTGCTATTATTTCGGACGGAGCTGATCCGACCCGTCTTTCCCTCCCATTAACCTAACATGACCAAATTGGGCATTTTACAAAAAATTCTTACAAACACACAATTGTTAAGTTGTAGTGAAGCAAATGGAAAAGGATTAGGAGTTTGAGCGACATCCAATGTGACACCTTCAGCTCCGTGTACGGCGGCGGCGGCCGGGGGGACAATCTTACGAGACTCAGTGACCATAGAAACACGACTACAAAAAAAATACAGATCCAATCACGTCCTGCTTCCAGCCACTGGTTTTGGATGGACAGGGTCAGGATGCTGCAGTCAGCCAAGGCTTTTGTCCCGAATTTTTCCCATCTATTACCATGGAAACCCAAAAGGCCTCTGCGCACCTCCCCCCATCCCCCACATGCACCCCTTTGGTTTCCTAGGTAATGGCAGCCAGGCCTAGAAACATTCTTCCAAGCAAGTGCCCGGAGAGAAGCGGAGAGATTGGAAGGATGGGTGCAGGGCGAGCAAGGAGGGGGACCAAAAAAAAAAAAAAAAAAATTGGTTCATTTTGTAACTCTTCTCCTATTGTTCACAAAAAGGAGTCAGATTTCTCCAGGGAGATGACCACCGGAAAAAAAAAAAGTGACGAGAGACAAGAAAACTTGGACCGACAACTCTCAGCAATACAGACAACCTGGAGTCTAGGGGGAGCAAAGTGTGCAAAAAAAAATCACAAAAATACTCCGCAGTAAGGGGGACGGGAAAAAGTGGCGTCATCTCACCAAGTACGGAGAATCGGCCACGTCAGGAATGAAAAAAAACTAAAGACCGAGGACCAAGAGCTTTGGATGTAAAGGAATGCAAGGAGCCATAATGCAACAAAAACATTTTTTTTTTTGTTGGGCGGGGTCAACAATGGAGATTAAGGGTAAGTCACACAGGGTTTTTTTTGACCAGAACGCCTCAGGTTCCAATCCAAAAGCTGGGTACCCGTGATTGAAAGCCGATGCACATCACCGGCACCCAGCCGCGCCCTCTGCTCCAGATTAGGCCCAATGAATGGACCTCGTCCAGAGGAGGGAGTGTCTTCAGGCCGAATCGCGAGGCGAAACGGCCAGAATAATGAGCATCTTGCTTCCGGAAAAAGCTCCTGAGCGGCTTCCATTGATTTCAATGGGAGCCGTCTTTTCGGTCAAGATTTTGAGGCGAACACGGCCTCAAAATCCTGACCGAAAAAACCCAGTGTGAACATTCCCTAAAGAGGATTTCCACAACTGCGGCCAAAAGTCAGTCCCCGATCGTGGATGCAATATCTATTGATTACCTATCCTTTGAATAGGTCTTCAATATGTGATCGGTATGTTCCAAGATCCAGCATTCCCACCAATCAGTTGGATGAAGAGCAGCGCTCAACCAAACGTTGCGGCCTCTTCACTAAGGTTACACAGGCAGACGTACTTTCAGGCCTTCGATTTTCTCTTCTTCGGTGAAAGGAAGCGGGGGCATTCACAGAACAACTTCAAATGGTTCGGAAAACCTAAAAGCACATTAATGCGGGGAAGAAACCACGAAGAGGACTACATATAGCCGGCCTGATAAAAGGACATCCACATTCGTGCTTCATCAAGGAGTCCTAATGGTTCTCAAGCACCTCTCAGTCTTCGACCGTCCATCTAAGCCAAGGCTGTAATGGAGGTGGTAGACCTTTTGTTGACAGGACTCAAGTATAATGTACAAATAATATAGATGTATACACACAACACCTTCTGTATATAAGAAGGAAACTCAACCTGAAGAACGTTCCTACATCCAAGCTCGGAGTTGTGGAAACCCATGGCCGGTGGTATGAGGACACCCAACGAGATTACAGACTTAGTTGCTAGAGGTCTTACGTATACAGTAGGATTTATTTCCCACTATGAAGGGTAGAGTTTAAGCCATTTTGATTAAGGGTTGGATATCATGTAGTCCTCGCCCTCTATAACACAACTCCATCCCGACTATTGGACAAGGTAGTATCTCACCACAAGGAGACAATACCTTAACTTTCAGCATTCATGGATTCCTTAAAGCACATCCTTCACCCTTCAACATGCCATACCTATAATCACATGGTAGGTATGTAAAGCACACATACAAATTACACGCATGGGAAAACCTACATTTAGCAGTTTAACTTAATGGCTTTTCTAACTAAGCGGACGACTCTTAATGCTATAATAACACATTAGCCAGCTGCAATGGAAGGCCAGCTGATAGATGGAACCTGTGGAACCTGTTCACAGAACACCAACACGATCAGACAGGCCTACTAAGTGAAATAGTCCCCTCTACGATAGTATAGAGCATCTATGTCAAGCAGGGGAAAGCCATCTTCTTCAAGACTCTCGCTGATAGAGGCAATACTCATTAGATGAACGATGGCCAAACCTTCTGATTTTGAGGAACCAGCCAAACATCCAATATGTATGGAGCCTCTCCACTTTCTTTCCCAGTCTCAAGCCAAAAGCAAAACCTGGGAAGAACAACAGATTTGGCATGGTGGATTTCAACATGCCGATTAATAGGTTCTTACAGAAGATAAGCCACCATTAGAGGTATCTGAGAACCTCTAGCAGTGGCTTATCTTCTGTAAGAACCTAGTATTCAGCATGTTGAAATCCATCATGCCAAATCTGTTGTTCTTCCCAGGTTTTGCTTTTGGGTTGAGACTGGGAAAGAAAGTGGAGATACCCCATACATATTGCATGTTTGGCTGGCTCAAAATCAGAAGTTTTGCTCATCGTCTGATTTTGAGGAACCAGCCAAACATCCAATATGCATGGGCATCTCCACTTTCTTTCCCAGTCTCAAACCAAAACCTGGGAAGAACAACAGATTTGGCATGGTGGATTTCAACATTCTGAATACTAGGTTCTCACAGAAGATAAGCCACTGCTAAAGGTTCTCAGATACAGAAGATAAGTCACCACTAGAGGTATCTGAGAACCTTTAGAAGTGGCTTATCTTCTGTGAGAACCTAGTATTCAGCATGTTGAAATCCACCATGCCAAATCTGTTGTTCTTCCCAGGTTTTGGTTTGAGACTGGGAAAGAAAGTGGAGATGCCAATACATATTGGATATTTGGCTGGTTCCTCAAAATCGGACGATGACCAAAACTTCTGATTTTGAGCCAGCCAAACATGCAATATGTATGGGGCATCTCCACTTTCTTTCCCAGTCTCAACCCAAAAGCAAAACCTGGGAAGAACAACAGATTTGTCATGGTGGATTTCAACATGCCGATTAATAGGTTCTTACAGAAGATAAGCCACCACTAGAGGTAAGAATCTAGTAATCGACATGTTGAAATCCACCATGCCAAATTTGTTCTTCTTCCCAGGATTTGCTTTTGGATACCTATGAAGGAGTCATGAGGAGTAGCTGTTACCCAAAGAGGTGATCACCTTGAGGATATTTACAGCTTCGAGACGCCCTGAAATGCCAAACTGGTCCAAATGCCAAACTGGTGATTTAGGAACAAAAAAGGTGAGATATCCTTCCAGGTCATCTTGACTTCTAAAAAAAAAACTTGAAGTGTTCTGGTTCTAAGAAGACCAGAGGGATGACTCGTGACTTCTGGAGTAAGAAAGTTAGGAGAACCATCTTTTGGGTACATTTGTGCTCAAGAGGAGGTTAAGAGGAACCACAAAAATGTAGGAACTTGAGGAAAACTGCAACATCCATCGACACGATTGTCATTTGAGTAAATTTGACCCCAAGTTTTGACCTACATGTATCTAAAGACCCCATATTTTTTGGTCTTCTCAAATTTAATTTATAGCGTTCTAGAGATCCCCTTTAAGGGGTCCCTTAGGCTGAAGCCCTGCTAAGTAAATAATTAGCTTCCTAAATATATACAGCATGTCATATGGAAGGTCCCATGAGGCCAAGATCATTTTGGAATAATTTTGGGAAATTTATGGTCTGGCTAAACATTTCCAGTCGCACAATTGTTTCTTGTTAATGAGCTGCACATGATCAATAAGATAGAAAATGATTCACTGTGGTTTGGTTTAGGATGCAAACGTTTCATAGCAGTTACCATTCCAAGACAGAGTCAAACACTACGCACCCCAACAACCCAAAATACAGCAAGTCCTACTTTGCTCCCTCCGTCTGTCAGCAGGTGATAAGGAGCTGGAGACTGAATGGGGTAAAGCTGGCTATACACAGTGAATCTTGGCCAAGCCTAACAATTTCAATAGAACTGGAGGACCATCAAACCCCAAGAAACTGAGGCCAATTGCCTCAACATAGGAAAAAAAATTTCTTCCCAATTCTAAATATGGCAATTGGTCCAAGTCCCTGGATCAACATCCCATCTCAAAAATTTCTAGTTCCTCTAACTTGTGATATTCTTAATTTCCACGAAAGGTGATGGAAGGCTCAATTTGTTCTACTGTACGCAGTCCAGTCATATTAATGTGACCACCGCCTACTTTTGACGTCAACGTTAAATAACCAATGGCAGAAGGCACGTGTCATCAGCCATTTGGGTACACTCAAGATTGTGGAAGGCACAATGGACCAACACAAGTATGCATCTATCCTTGCGGACCATGTTCACCCCTACATGCGAATTGTTTTTCCTCAGGATGATGGCATCTACCAGCAGGACAATGTGATGTGTCATAAAGCTCGCAGTGTACTTGCTTGGTTCGAGGAGCACCAGGATGAGTTTACCGTACTCCCTTGGCTAGCAAACTCCCCAGACTTGAATCAGTGGGACCACCTCGATCGGGTTGTTCGCGCCATGGATGCTCAACCGCGTAACCTAGCACAGCTGGCCACGGCACTGGAGTCGGCATGGCTCAACATCCCAGTGAATATCATCACAACATCCCCTCTCTTCCTGCACATCTCGCAGCGGTCCACTCTGCCAAAGGTGGTTATTCTGGATTTGACAGGTGGTCACATTAATATGATTGGACTATGTTTTTGGGAAAAAAAATGGCTTCCCCAGTAGATTATGCATATAGACACTTACCAGGTGAGGATCACAGAAAATATGGGGCTTTACGGATTAATCCTACGACCCTTCATGCATCCTAAAGTAGAATTTTCTTTCAAAAATTTGGAAAAAAAAAGGTTTCCTCAATTTTTCAGCATCAATTTCTTTTGTACAGGAGAAAAACCTATAGAAACAAAAAAAATAGTCAGTTAAACCGAATAACTAACAACATACATCTACTAAGTCAGAAAGGAGAATGAAAATTTAACATTCTAAATTTTTTTTTTACATTATTTTTGAATAAAACTAGCTTTGAGATGGATAAGGGATCAACTATTTCCTTGTGAAAATCTCTTTCCCCCTTGTCTGGGAAGAAGAAGGAATATTGAGGATTAATCGTGATGATCATGGGCAGCACTGGAATCCTGGGTTCAAATCCTGCCAAGGACAGCATCTGCAAGGAGTTTGTATGCTCTCCCCGTGTTTGCGTGGGTTTCCTCCGGGTACTCTTGTTTCCTCCCACACGCCAAAGACATACTGATAGGGACTGTAGATTGTGAGCCCTATATGGGACAGTGACCGACAATATCTGTAAATTGCTGCGGAATATGATGGCGCTATACAAGTAAGCATAATAAATAATAATAATAAATCTGTCCAAACCCAACAATGGAGCGATTTTAATAGAATCAAAAATAAACAAAAAGTAGAGCTATAGATTGTCTGTCCGGGGCAATACTCCGACATAATACTGGATAATGGCCACCACTACAGATGTGCCCTACCTTACCTATCCTCTTGGCTCTAGGTAGCCCGGGCTGGGATCAATGGAGCAAAGATGAACAGTTTGGGGGCAAAAAAAAAAAAATTTACCGTAATCTGTAATTTGCCGTTTTTTTTTCTACATTTTTTTCCAAAAATATAGAAAAAAAAAAAATTATATATATATATATATATATATATATATATATATATATAAAATTAAGGGTTTTGTTTTGTTTTTAATAAGAAATGTAAATGGTATCCGACCAGCTAAAAACACCCATTGGTTCTTAGCCAAATGACTCAGATTAATTACATATTGGCCATTATACCCACAGTGCATTACCAATAGACAAATTACCCATTCCAGCCATATAAATTGGAGAGTATATATGATGTATAGGATCCCGAGATCTGACAACATGATGAAAGGGCAAGTACAGCAATGGCCCTACACCAGCACTTAGCATTGACTTGACAATGGGCCCATGAGGAGCCAGACAGGTTGAGTAGGATCTGAAAAGATGTATTAAAAAAAGAAAAAAAACGGAATATTAATTCCTTCCTGGCTCTGGAAATCCAAGCAGACATTAGGAAATCCTAGATTGCCAGTCCCACGCTCACACGATGAGAGTTCATTACCTCATCTCAACCTCATCCATCATCAGCAGCTCTTAATGTCTGCATGCTGACCGGCAGCCATAAAAATCCTCAATATCTCCCGGTCCGCCTCGCTCACACATTCCTCCCGCTTTCTGGAAGTGGCCTATGAAATATTATGCCATGGATACTGCCGCCTCAGGAATCTCACAAATGCGAAAAGGAGAAAATGGAATTAGTTCGGCCACTGGAGACAAAGGATTTGCATCAATTACAAGGGATGTTCTTCGGAGGGCGGTGAAAAAAATTTTGTAAAAATAGTAGGGGATGACAGAGAAAGACCAGAATGGTTGTAGGTATGAAGGAAGTAAAGGCTTTTATGGGTTGGGGTGGAAAGTCTCTTCTCGAAGACGGCTACGGCCTTGATGGAAAAAAAATTAATGTGCAAGTTGTGTTATGACTTGGCCATCGACGTAACAATCACGCCCTACAAAAGTCAACACGAGGTTCAGAAATTGTTTAATCACTCTGCTGAAAAATATGGGGGTAGGAGGGCGTTGTCCAACTTGTACAAAAGCCACTTCCAAACACCAAGTATAAACCTAGTCCAAACGGGGTAAAAATAAATTTGTGGACTACTTTACTATTCGTCGGTGCTCGTTCTTACGAGTGTGAAGGAATCATCTAAGCCACCAAAGGGCAAACAGTCAAAGGTTGATGTGGACAAAAAAAAAAAAAATGGGCTTAACCTAAAAAGTGAAGCGAAATGGAAGAATACCAAAAAAGTTAATTCAGGAGAGGTGAAGCCAAAAGGCAAACAGAACCTCCCAAAAAATGTAGTCGTCCTACGGAGATGGAACTCAAGACGACATGTTGATTAGAAGATTCCATAGAGTCCACCTAGAAAGCAAGATGACCTATAGTACACATGGAGAAGCTAAACCTTATAAAAAGGGCTGTATTCAACCAAGCCAATGGCCCAAAAGGACAGAGAGTCAACAAATAGGCCCCAAGAGGGCAATAAAAGGTAAGAAGCAGGAAAGCAGACAAAGACCAAATCCAAGGACTATTTGCATCTTGAAATTACCATCAGATATAACCTCAAGGAACCCTGTTGAGCCTCCCCTAATGTCTACAAGGGGTTAACAACAGCTATGACACCAAAGAATAATAATTCGGCATTCTATTCAAACTGCAACCATTGTAAACAAAGTGAGAACACAAACCCAGGTATGAACACAAGGAACAAAGTACATTATCCGTGAAATGACACAGGCAGCGAGACAAAGGACGGGAGACAGGTTACAAAGCACAGGCCTGAAGGGAAGACTGTGTAGGAAGGCCGAGACAGACGTTCACTGAGCCCTGGAAACGCCCGGCCTATCAGGCCTCGTCCACAAGGAGCCCTGCCGATAATGGATACCGTAAATCATAAACATGGTGTAAGACCTGAAGTCAACGAAGCAGGTGGTGGGGGTCACGGTCCATAGCGAGCCTCGAAGAGTGTCTGAGATAAAATATACAGATATTTCTAGTTACATTATGGAATTATATCCACAAATCCCATTTATCAGTCCACACAGGAATCTAGTTTCTCGATGTGACGATATTCCCCATAATAGGAAGGCCGAAGACGTCTGGTGACCCTTTCAGCAGGTTTTTAGTGCCCTGGGAAGAAGCTGAAGGAACCTGAGAAAACTCTCACAAGCTGTGGTAAAATATACAAAACTACACATCATTGATGATCTTGGTTGGCTTCCAACCCTTGCCTCCAGTTCTGTTTCGAACACCAATACATGACTATCGGAAGAGGAAACCATGGGAAACGATCCTACATGATCTCGTTTTTATACGACTTACAACTTCTTTCCCTCAGAGTTATGTAGCTATAAATGTCAGGAATGAAGATTTACAAAAGCGAACATCTAGGCACTCCTACACATCGCAAATGGCCAACCAATCTTATGGGCATTGGGGTGTGAAGACTCAGCTGATGACAAAGAACAGAAGAGTTGGGCAAGCTGGATTTCAACATGCGAGCCTTCTCCTCGTAGGATATAAGCCACCAACAGAGCTACCTGGATTGGCTTAAGCTGCCCATACAGATCACATTTTTTAGATCATCACTAGGGTTGAGCGATCGGGATCGGAAAAGATCGGATTCCGATCGGTGATCGAGTAAATTTCACGATCGAGATCAGAATTCCGACCCGATCTTTTCCAGTGGGATCGAGATCAGAAGTTATCTCAAGATCGGCTCAACCTTAAAAGTGACTTTTTCCATAGAAAAGCATTGACTAGGGTTGAAGATCGGGATTGGAAAAGATCAGATTCCGATCGGCGATCGAGCAAATTTCACGATCGGGATCGAGATCGGCTGGAAAATGATCGGAAATCGGATTTTAAAATCGATCTTGAAATCTCAAGATCGGCCCACCCCTAATGATTCATCACATATCTGGAACAAATTTTCATCGATTGAGTCTTTGGAACAGTCTTCTGTACGAGCAATCGAGAACAGATGTTCCAACAAACGTTCAACTACCCCAAACACTCAAAAAAATGAGGAGATAAGAGTTGATGAAGGCTAATGAAGTGATGAAAATGGGAAATGACAGACACTTGGTGGGCGTGCGATAGTAATACAAAGGCATGCCCACAATATACGGTACAAATCACCCACAGATCTGTCAGTCTGGCCCATACCATTACAGCCAAAAAGAAAAATCTAACACCACGTTTTGGAGGCGACCGACCTTAGATGACAAAAACTGTGTGGGCCCAGAAAAATTTTGCTTTTATTCCATCAATCAAAATCCATGGGGGACAGTGGAAGAGCGTTTATGTTTTTTCGAAATGTGCTGGCCCCTTAGTCAAACTAGGAATCCATCACAGTGAGCCCATCACGTTTTTGTCAGATCATCCATCCACAGGAGTCTATGTATTGCCGTTACCGGTTTCATCTCAATGGGCGAGCCGTATGAAATTTTCGCTTGCGCAACTTTAGTCGATGGTTGGCTACGGGATGAAAGGTTTACGTACAAAGGATTGCCAAAATTTGCCACTTGGTTCTAAACTCTGATATGCATGGCCAGCTGTATTGACAAACCATTTCTCGAGATGAGCATGGGTGTGGATCGGGAAAATTCGGAAGGATGACATTACGTTGCGTTCAAAAAGTTGCATCCAAGTGCAACACTTCCATCTGGTTTCACATGAGTATAGAGTCACACTTGTACATTTTTCACTCCTCAAGCAGCAACACAGGCCCGAAAAGCGAGTTAGACCAAGTCTATGGCCATCAACGACACTTCCCTACAGATAATATACCGTATAGGCTCATAAAAAAAATAAAAAAAAAAACAGTAGCACATCATATAACACATAATGGGCTTAAAGTACATGTATAAAATGTCAATTAAATTTAATACCAAATACATTGTTACTGTGCAACAGCTGGAACAAAAACTACACCCCCACCACCACTCCCGAAACAGCGGTCAGGTTATACAAAAAGCAGCACCCAGAAAGAACCAGATCTCTGTTGTATTGTAACCAGTGTCAAGTCTGTTTAATGCTGAATGCATGTGCAGAGGGGAGGGTGAAAGTGAACGAGGAACCCCCTCCCCCCCTTTCAAACCACAGATCTCCATAACACACTCAGAGAGCAATAAATTTCATTTCTAGCCAAGGAGGAGGGGGGGGGGGGGGCATTAGCGATTCTTAAGCCCATTGTCACATTATCACCACCCACAGAAAGCACTAAAATATTGTCCTGCTCTACGGGGCTTTTGTTGGCCCTCACTGTAGCCTGAAACTAATAAAAACCACTTAGATTGAAAAAAAAAATCGTAGGAAAAAAAAAAAAAAAAAAAAAAAAAAAAAAAAAAACACACATGGCAACGAGAATATTGCCAACAAAGTATAACATCTAAACCAGAAAGATGTTCACACTAAACCCAAATAAAAATGAAAATTTGAAAAATAAAAAGATAAAAAATTGGAAGAGTAGCACAAAATTTTAGCGATACCTCATTTCCAATTTTTGGGGAAAAATGAAGGCATGAACATGGAGGTCACAGGTAAGTCCTTCGCAAAAATTGTCCTTACATAGGAAAGATTTAAAGCAATGCAGTCTTTGGTTTCTCGGCTTGCTATCCATTTTCCTTTGTAATCTAAAAATTTCTAAAATTTTATTAAAAAAAAAAAAAAAAAAAAGACGGTAGAAGTCAATTTTATTATTTTTTTTAATAAATCTGCAGTTAAAAAAATATAACAGCCCCAAAAGGGAGGCAGGAGTAAAAAAAAAATAAAAAATTACAAATTTAAAAATTTTAATTATTTTATTCAAAAATATTCTTAAAAATGTGTTTATGTTACGAAATGCTACAAACACACAGTCAGGATGCAAAAATCATTAAACCTACACAGTCATAAGTCATGTGAGCGATTTTTTTTTTTTTTTTTTCCTCTCCGCTTGTCTGGAACAGTACACTGTAAAAGATTTATAAGCCGTCTATGTATACGCATTGCCAGAACTGTTGCAATCTCAAGGCGTAAACAATGGCCAGGGTTCAGGAATTTATGCAATTTGTGTTTTGGGCGGGGGAGGGGGAAAGTGTATATTTTTGTGATTTTTTTTATATTGTTTATCCTTACTAAATTTTTGGGTTTAATTTTTTTTTTTTTTTTTTTTAAATCTTTTTCTTTCCTAGTCCATCTTGAATCCTGGGAAACACGAAGGCCCGGCCAAGAAACAGCCAGATCATTAAGTGCGGTAGATTATAGAAAGAAGAGCAGTCTCGCCTCTATTAATATTCACGCCTACCAATCCCACATGGACTCCATTACGGTTTTGCAGGATTTTTTTTTTTTTATCCAGTGTGTGGTAAAAATATTCTATTATCTTGCTGAAGAGAATATGAAGGAAAAAAAAAAAATCTTTGTCATATTTGTAAAGCAAGGTTTAAAGGATTTTGGTGGTGTAGGCCTCAGACAACCCCGGGGAGCGGAGCTGGCACATTGTAAATAATTGATAAGGCGATTCTGTATGTGTAATAAATCTTACCAAGAGACCCCACCACAGAGGATTATGGGAAATTTCAATGCCAAGATCAAAAGCCTTTTGTCTCAGACAATACAGAGTCCCACTATACAGTGTCATTGCGACATCTCTCAAGCGATAGAATCCGAGCATCTAGTGACTTGGAGAATACCCTTGGCCTGGTCATTAAATTAAAAAAAAAAATTCGAAATTATTGCCGTTTTCCAAAATACTTCCACAGAAAAATTCAAAAATTAAACTCACCCTAAACCAGGATTGGAGGGTTAAAAAAAAAAAAATTCTGCCAAGTAAAAACAAAAGTAAATTTTGGGTACTCATTTTCACACCATTCCAACTATGGTGGGATCGTTCATAGAAATAGTCCAACCATCTACTTTAAAAGGGGTTGTCCAGGGTTAAGCTGTTTATGGCCTAAATACCTGATGGGTGGAAGCCCCTGCCCCAATCTGTTGTATAGAGTCACTTCAGGCACCCATCCTATACAATACATAGAGCCGGAAGTAGAAAGTGACGGTCCCCAAAAAGCGCCATTACACACTCATTATATGGCGTCCCAGCGACTTGCTGAGATGCCGGAACAATCACGGGCACAGCGGGAGGATTGAGTTCAAAGGCAAGCCAGCTTGACAACTGCCGTAACGCCGGATCAAATGACAACAATATGCTCATTATATGGTGTCCCAGCGAGCTGCTGAGATGCCGGAACAATCACAGGCACAGTGAGAGGAACAAGTTCAGCAGCAGAAAGAGCTGCCGAAATGCCGGAGCAGGCGAACCATCGACAACAGCAATTTGTTGAATATAGGCGGATCATTGAAGCCAACTACACGCAGACGAAGTCACGGGCAGAGGCTAGTAGGCCATAAAAAGCTTAGCCCCCGGGGAACCCCTTTTATGGTTGATGGTGGGATTTTGTACACAAATGAACCCAACATAAGTGGAACGGTCAGGTAATGACTATCCAAAAATGTACTTAATTTTCACTTGACAGATGTTATAGGGGTATCCTTCAAGACAAAAATGTTCAGGAGAGGGTCAAAATGCCTCTCAAAATTCTGTTATGACACAAACCAGGTCCCTGCTGGTCTCCCCTTCCTATATTTCCCAGCCAGTCCCTGAATCATAGAAACATAGCTCATCTGTCTGTTGAGCCTTTAAAAAAGGAATTTCTGGGACCCAAATGAGTAGAATTTCATAAAAAGTTTACCAACCCCTTTAACCACTAAACCGCCCCATCAGGGGGCCAGTTTGCAGCAAGCCTTCACACACTGGCCAAATAGAAGTCAACCTGGCCAAACATTTTTAATTTTGACCCAAAACTGGCCAGTAATTTCCAACGCGGCCTATCAGTCTGCCATTGCAAGTGTTCATTCGTAGTATTTTGGACAAAATTCTCAATTTTGGCCAGTGAAAGTCTAAGGTCCAGGTGACATCTTCGTTCAGGCCATTCCGCCCTTTTCTCTCCGCATTTTTCACACAGACCCCAATATAGGCTATGGGGTACGCGGGTTTCCTTAAGTAACCACTTTTTCATGCGGATTAGTTTTCCGTTTGGGGGGGTCCCCAAGAGGACTCCCCGAATGCAGATGTGAATTGGGCCTACCATTTATGGCCAAAAGTCAACTTTTTGCAGTCACGTGAAATTACAAGTTTCACCCAACCAGCGGACCATGGACTATCACAATCACGTTAGAGGGATTCATGCGCCACCTTTAACCATAATTGGAATCCCACCTCAAATTATGGCTATTAAAGAAGCAGTAGTCTTAGTAACTTCTCCTTTAAGAAGGTTGTAAACACTTGAAGGATTCATACAGAGATCTCGCAACAGTGCGGTGTTGTATGAAGTAACAATAAAGACACATAACTCATAGCGGGCCAATAAAACGCAGCCTTGCCAACAGCCACCGCGTCAACCAATCCCGGGACTCGAAGCTTCGGCCGTAACGTCTTAAATCAATCAGAGAAATTCTGTAGCGACTCATGTTTAACAACGCCAAGGCTGCCAGGGTATAATCTTGTATTGTTCTACTGTTTGGTTCGTTCCAGCACCCGGGGGCATGAACCTTTCACCCTAATAGAAAAACACACTGGCAGGGATTGTACAAACTTTACAACTTTTTGGCATGGAGGGGGTAACCGATAGGACGAAGAGAAAAATCTCAAGTGTTTAAGCGCGGGTTAGGAAAAATAGGACTAGGCTTCATACTACACTTAAAGGCCAACCCTCCTATACCTAAATCCAAAAAGTTGAATTTTTTTGTTCCGCTCCCTTTCTTTTTGCATCATCTAGTAAGGACAGACAACACTGCAATTTTTTTTGCATTTATGGTCGGACTGTAGTCCTACTCAAGATATGTAAGCCCAGGCATGTCTACCAGATCCTTGTAGATTTTCCAAGATACCCGACGGTGACCTTTTCCTTCCAGCAGGTCAGGTGGTTTCCCAGACAAAAATTCACATCCTGTGTACACTTCACTGCGTATTTATTAGCAAACTTGCACAGTAAATGAGTCGTGTCAGCAGACCACCGCTTGGGCCAGGTTCACGTTCTGGTCACGACCAGAACTTTTTGGTGTAATTTTTTACAATTTTATTCCTAGTCTGGCTTCTACAAATTGAAAAAAAGTGTAAAAATTTCAAAAAATTTTGTAGGGAAGAGAAGTTGCTTAATATTACTGGTAAACCTCTCGCACATGTCATCATGTATAGGTATAACAGGCTTATATTGCCATCAATACGCCTTATCCAAGTTATCCCCGACATGTCCTTTTGCTCCAGGTCACTACGAGTGGAAAAAAAAAAAAGTTGCCCTGAAAATGCCCTTCTCTCATCAGTAATTATCACCAATTACCCAACATGTCTGTAAAATGACATTATCCAGCATCTGCCATTACGGCTGTCAAGATATACATAAACCAGAGCTACTCAGAAGAGAGAGAGAGAGAGAAAAAAAAAAAAATACGGCAAAAACATCAAATGGCTCAAAAGTGGATCACGTGCATTGAAAAGTTTAGCTTACACGGTCAAGTTTTTGAAATAGGTCTATGCTCAGAAGTTGAGGACCACTGGCCAGAAACCTTTGGAATCTAATGGAAGGTGCATCGCTAGGGTTGAGCGATTGTGTTCGGGGGAAAAAAAAAAAAAAAAAAAAAAAAAAAAAAAAATCGGATTCCGATCGGCGATCGTGAAATTTTCTTGATCGCGATCGGAATTCCGAACACGATCTTTTTAGGTGGGATCGAGATCGGTAGTATTTCCCACAATGCCTTCACACTGAGTATATAGTGTATACTCAGTGTGAAGGCTCCGCTGCGGTTCCATAGGAATGAATGGAAGCAGCCGGCACACAGCCTTAACCCCCTGCACGCCGGCTGCCTCCATTCATTCTAATGGGAGACTAAAGTAACATCTCTAGTAGCTACTTACCTCCAGAGATGGCTGCTCCGCTGCTCTTCGCCTCGCTGCCGCTCCAGCTGCTGTCTTCTTCGCCTCGCTGCCCCCTCCCTGCCAGGTTAGGAGAGTGTGGGCGGGTACAAGGCGGGGAGACGTGACGTCTCCCCACCCAGTACCCGCCCACACTCTCCTAACCCGCCCACACTCTCCTAACCTGGCAGGGAGGGGGCAGCGAAGGGAGAAGACTACTGCAGCTGGAGCGGCAGCGAGGCGAAGAACACCGGAGCAGCCATCTCTGCAGGTAAGTGGACACCAGGGGGGAATAAGTAGGCAGAGGATTAAAAAAAAAAAAAAAATCACTACACAGCGTGGATTCTAACAATTCTTAGATTCCATGCTGTATAGTGAATAGGATTGTTTTTAAAACCCGATCTCCGATTAATAAAAAAAATCCCATTGACTTGCATTGGGATCGGAATTGGGATCGAGATCGGGTTCAAATGAAAAATGATCGGAAATCGGATTTTAAAATCGATCCTGAAAAGTCAGGATCGGCTCAACCCCAACGATGACATGACGACAACTTTGGGCCCACAATTTGTGATCTACACTACCCATTCCCTAAATTTCTTCAGCCTCAACAATACTACCAATGGTTTTAGAGGCACGCGTGTATTCAATGATCCTACTGGGCATCATGGGTTCTCAGAATACGTCCCATCTCAGAGACTCCGACCTCCCACACACTTTCTAGAACATACGAAAGTCAAAATGGTCCACCATAGCCAACATCTACCTAATGTTAAAGCTTGATATAAAGAGGTTGGCGCTGCCCTGTTTCGGGGCAATATGAAAACTGTTTACGTGAAGGATAAACCATCTGTCATGTTTATATAACAAAGTGAAGTCTAATGCTCAGAATCGGAGAGGAAACTCCATTACGACGATGTGTGGCCAACGGGAAACTTTTTCATGGCCTCCTCTTAGCTAGATCTTAGAGAGATGAGTTTTTCAAGCAGCTAAAGGAAAGTTGTAGAGACTGAGAGGTTTAGTTCCACGCAACACTGCCCATTTTGACCATACAGATAGGGATCCTATCATTAAAACTCAATTTTTTTATCCCCGACACGTAGGAATAGCCTTACAAAAGGCTATTCTTCTCCTACCTTTAGACGTCTTCTTTGCGCCGCAGTTTGGTATAAATCCCCATTTTCGTCGGTATGCAAATGAGCTCTCTCGCAGCACTGGTGGCGGTCCTTAGCGCTCAAACAGCACTGCGGGCATCCCCAATACTGCAAGAGAACTTTCCAGCGCCGCCTCCATCTTCTTCAGGAACGGGCTTCTCTTTGAGTCTTCTTGCGGCGCTGGCTTGAAACTTCTAGGCCTCGGGCAAAGCAGACTGCGAATGCCCGCCAGCCACAAGAAAATGGCCCCTTACACAGTATCGTAAGTGGTCATGTTCTTGTGGCCGCCAGGCATGCACAGTCGGCTGCCCGAGGCCTAGAAGTTTCAAGCCAACGCCGGAAGAAGATGCAAAGAGAGGCCATTCGTGAAGTAGATGGAGGCAGTGTTGGAGAGTTCTCTCGCAGCATTGGGGATGCCCCCAGTGCTGCAAGAGAACTCATTTGCATACCGCCGAAAACAGGGATTTATACCAAACGGCGGCCCAGAGAAGACGTGTTAGGGACAAAAAAAAATTGAGTTTTAATGATAGGATCCCTTTAAGAGTGGTGCCAAGTTTGGCTGATCTTCTACTATATACAGACTAAAAGGAAAAGTTGAGTCATCTCAAAAATTTGCCACATTGGCAACTTCAAGTCCTCCCTACATCCTCTTACACTCAGCTTTTAGACCAATCATTCTCAAGGTGTCCATACACATAAGCGTAAAGTCGAAGAATCCCATCAATTTATGTGTATGAGGGTGACTAGACTCATCGGCCAACAGTTACTGAGAGTATCTAGAAGATCCCTTTAGGCCAAAAGGGGGCTGGGAGAAATTAAACAGGAAAGCACAGACTCTGAATATCCTGAAACCACAGCTATGATAGTGGAGTGTTGATGATCAGACCCCATTTAAGATCCTCATGAAAGGACTGCTAATAGGAAAGGAGGTTCCTACTCTACCATTTTTATGGCGTGATGGCCATCATAAGTTGGGAGTCTAGTAAAGCTAGCCAGTGCCCATCGCCCTTGTTCCACTTGAGTAGTTTATCAACAGTGTCTTAAGGGAGATGTTCATTCATGGATCCAGATGGGCATCATGGGTTCTGAGAACCAATCCCAACTCCATTTCGACATGACCTTTGGGTCTTCCCTTCTCAAATTTCAAGATTATTAGAAAACCTCATCATCCCATCTAGTAGCTTTTTGACCGACACACTGGAAACCCTTGACGCCGTAATCCAGATTCTTTAAGACTCATCATTCCCCGTCTTGATCCCTCATTGAAGAACCTTTGCATTAAGAGATATAAGGAAACAAAAAAAATACACTGAAGCTGCGCATCTAATTCTTTCCATCAAATGACTAACCTTCTTATAGTATGAACTATAATTATGGGGAGATTTAAGCATTACAAGAGCGCAAATAATACACTCTAGCCAAAAATCCTCCCTGTAAAGAGATGATTTGCTACACGGAGAATTAAGACGGCGATGATCTCGTCGTGGCAATCAAATCTTTCAACGAATGCTCATCTGAGTAATCCCGGGCCTGTTGTTACCCGTCTACAGCTTCTGTTCAAGAAACAGACACCTTGGAACCAGGGTCAAGGAACCAGCCGAGAATTGGGTTTTGGTGGACACCTACTCAATGTTATCAGGTTGGTTTTGGGCTTACACAATTTACAAAATTGCTTACAAAATTGGATTTCACGCTTATGGAAATTTTCAAAAATTTCATACAACGAGGTTCGCAAAAAGACCAACGTGCGGTATATTGGGAATAAACAAGGGATTTCGGATGTTTTCCTCGTTAAAAGTAGCAAGCGACACAAAAGGCAACATGTAGCCAAGGAGAGAGCCATCAACCTGCTGTCCTGCCGAGAGCGGCCAGCTGCTTCCACCACACTAAAACCCATTTTGTGTAATCCATCATTCTCTCACGCAATGTCCAGACCTCAGATGATGCCCCCTGAAGAAGCTCCATCCCCTCACCCAACATTCTCTCCACGGGATTCCTGCCTGCAACGCACAAGCAGGTCTGATCTTCACCAGGCAAGATGAAAGAAGGAGCCTCACAATGAAGTCCTCCACCCCCCCTTACAAAATTTGGTTAGGCCAGAAACAGAGACAAAACTTAAAGGACAGCCTGTATAAACAAACACTGCAGCTGTATACGCCTGGCCCAGGAACCCTCCAGCAGTCTGTGCCAGGGAAGGAGGCACATTACATGAAACGGGGAGTTCCGTGCCAAACATCTTACTGAATGGTGACCAGATGAGTGGATTTTCGACTCTTGAAGTGGAAACAAAATTTTTTTTACGTTTTTAATATAAAAAATACAATATCTGTAGGTATCTCTTATCAAAGCCCATAATAAAAATAAATTAAAAAAAATAGAATCTCGCTAGTTTTTTTGCATCTGAACGTTAGATATCAAGTCTAATTTCCCTCCGAGACGGGGAACAAAGCTATTTCGGCTTGCTACATGTACGAAAGTAGAAACGTCGTGCTGTTCTGTGCGGGATCACCGTGGGGAGCCTGTAATGAAGCAGGACAGCTTTGACAACAGGTAAAAATGAAGACTTTGACGGATCGCAGGAAGGCGCTGCCTCGACAGCTGCATAATGTCAACAGGCGACATTTGCACTATAGACGTCAGCCTAGCATTGAGGGTAAGACGCCGCCACCACATCTCAAAACTTGTCCCGCCAACAATTAGAAAAAAAATTTTAAAAAAATTTGTAAAATTTTTTGAATTATGTAATAATTTTGTGCATCGCCGATTTCATGAAAACTACCATTTGCGTTGTCACCCAGTTGCACAATAGTTCATGCCTAGCACTGGTGTAGCTATAGAGAAGGCAGAGGTAGCAATGACATTCGCACCCTTAAGTGGGCTCAAAGGCCGTTCTGCCCATAATGTATATTCTACATCAGTGGAGGCCCAGGAGCTAGAAGCTACGTATCCAATCACTAGTTATTCAAAGACGACCCTCGATATCACATAGGTACGCCACTAAGTGACATCACCCTCAGGGTATCAGGAATGTCGAAGGTAAACCGAGTCAGATGAAATGGAACTGCCCAAATGTGAAGTCTTTTTATCCCTTTTAGCCAAAAAGTTTATGATAAGAAGTACCCCAAAATGGAAATTTTCTTCCGCAAATACACCCCCTAGCTCATCTTTACTAAGTCATAATTGGACAACAGCTTTAGATCTTCTCCTAAGGACTCAACAGGCCAAGGTAAAACCCAAAAACTTACACCGGCAGACGTCAGCCTCAAGGAGAAGCCACGGGAAAGGGACTCCTTTAACTTCTCCAGGTCTACGTCTGGTTGAAGGCCCCTTACGTCATGTCTTGAAGGTTGAGGTTGCCTGCACATGCTCTCGCCGAAACATATTCATCTTGACAAAACTTAACACGTGAAGGAAGGGGGGGAGCGAGGGAGACAACACCCAACTTGCCGACTCTGCTCTCCTTGTTTACAATGGAGCATTTATCTATAATTACTCCGAGGTGTCGTCTAACCTAGAAAAATACACATGATAATCCTCAGCAGACTGGAGCACTTATCCTGATCAATGTAGCTCGTAGTCTGAGAAATGAGGGAGGGGCTCACGGGGAGCACTAGGAGGTATGACGTATTGTCATCATTTGTGGAGTTTCCATACTCAACCTGGATTGTTCAGACCAATAAGGTCTTAGGTGAAGAAAGGATTGTTCTCGAGAGTGGTTTTTCCCATGGTTTGTCTTGGAGTCTGATGTCTGCCAAAACTGCATACAGTAGCAATGCTCCCGTAAGTCCCACTCTAGAAGCAGGACTTAGATGGAAATAACTGCTCCTATGTAGGGATTTGCCCCACCAAGACTAAGAAGTACGCCCAATTCTAACTTAAAGGGGTCGTCCAGGAATATTTTTCTCATTTAGACACACCAGGTGATGCCGGATCTGGGGATTCTATAGTAAAGCCAGCACCCATAGTAACTAGAAAAGAGCCAAGGTTCTGGTTCCAATCATGGAACCAGGGTCAGAACATGTCCAGTCTGGTGGCTTCTCTCTCAAGTACAAAGAAGTAGGCATTGTTGAAATCCAACGTGCTCAAGACTTTTCCACCAACAACTGCTAATGGAGGAGAATTGGGACAACCCTTGAAGTGGTAGACTAGTCCAACCAAGTTCTACTGACTTTGTTCCTGCACCAACATTATCAAATATTGGCCGGGACCAGATAGGTACAAACAAACCTAACTCACCTTCTAAAGATCTCTCAACTTTAGTCTACATCTAGACCCTTCAAATCTTAAGTGATGACATCACAACCAACATTCACATACGTGACCATTAATGTCATGTGAACGATGGACTGTAGATGTGGGTCAACCACCATAAGCTTTCACCTGCACCAGGACCTAGTGGATCCATGAGGCCCCAACAGATGCTAGGCCTTACGGCAGTATCTAGTTTCTGGGGCCTTTGAGAAAAAAAGGGGGCCAGCTAGTATAAGCCAAACCCAAAAACATACATCGGTAGACGTCAGCCTCAAAGAGAAGCCACGGGAAAAGGACTCCTGTAACTCCTCCATGTCTACATCTGGTTGAAGGCCCCTTACGTCATGTCTTGAAGGTTGAAGCGGCCTGCACATGGTCTCGCTGAAACATATTCATCTTGACAAAACTTAACACGTGAGGGGCGCGAGGGGGACAACACTCAACTTGCCGACTTTGCTTTCAATATTACTCAATTAAGGGGGTCAATATATGGGGTCATACCAACTTTGGCACTATGGTAAAGATGGAGCTAGCACTAGACCAATGTTCTACATACGCCCATACTCCATAATGAAGACAAAAAAAAAAAAAAAAAAAACACAACACACATACAAAATGCTCTCCATAAAAGAAATCGCAACAACTCAACAAAAAGTTACCAAAATTTTTTTAAAAATTTTTAGTTTCTCCCTCCCACTATTTATTTTTGTTTCCAAAGCGTTGTACGTTGCTACTGCTGGATTATAGAAATATAATACAAGTCAGCAAGCAGCCATCGGTAAACAAAGCTGCAAGCCGGTTCGACAAGTTTCCATGTAACGTTCATTTGTGCCACACTGACTGTATATACAAGTCACTGCAGAGCACGTAGGAAGGATCCACAACACAGGAGCTGACGGGGAGAGATTAAGTAACTGAGTGAAGGTCGCGTTAATTGGATCTGAACGCAAACAAACAATGGTGTCCATACCGCGCCTGCCGTATACCGCACCTCCGATACAGGCCTCAGGAGAGCGGCAACTGTAAATGAACCACCCAAGGTTATAGAAACGAAGAGGAAACGTCTGAGAGATGGAAGGAGGATTATCAAGTGATCGATAATATCAGTAGTAATAAAAAAAAAAGGCAATTACCAGAGCGTAGTCTATCAAATACACATCACAGAGAGAAAAAACAACCGGGGGTGTCGGCAACATAGTACCGCCATAGGCAAATATTGGATTATAGAAATTCTCATGTCCTTCAAGTCTGTTTCATAAGCAACAGGGGGCAGTATTATAGCAGTTATATTCTTGTACATAGGAGCAGTATTATAGTAGTTATATTCTTGTACATAGGGGGCAGTATTATAGTAGTTATATTCTTGTACATAGGAGTAGTATTATAGTAGTTATATTCTTGTACATAGGAGCAGTATTATAGTAGTTATATTCTTATACAGAGGAGCAGTATTATAGTAGTTATATTCTTGTACATAGGAGCAGTATTATAGTAGTTATATTCTTGTATATAGGAGTAGTATTATAGTAGTTATATTCTTGTACATAGGAGCAGTATTATAGTAGTTATATTCTTGTATATAGGAGTAGTATTATAGTAGTTATATTCTTGTACATAGGAGCAGTATTATAGTAGTTATATTCTTGTACATAGGAGCAGTATTATAGTAGTTATATTCTTGTACATAGGAGTAGTATCATAGTAGTTATATTCTTGTATATAGGAGTAGTATTATAGTAGTTATATTCTTGTACATAGGAGCAGTATTATAGTAGTTATATTCTTGTACATAGGAGCAGTATTATAGTAGTTATATTCTTGTACATTGGAGGTAGTATTATAGTAGTTATATTCTTGTACATAGGAGTAGTATTATAGTAGTTATATTCTTGTACATAGTAGTATTATAGTAGTTATATTCTTGTATATAGGAGTATTATAGTAGTTATATTCTTGTACATAGGAGCAGTATTATAGTAGTTATATTCTTGTACATAGGAGTAGTATTATAGTAGTTATATTCTTGTACATAGGAGTAGTATTATAGTAGTTATATTCTTGTACATAGGAGTAGTATTATAGTAGTTATATTCTTGTACATAGGAGCAGTATTATAGTAGTTATATTCTTGTAGATAGGAGCAGTATTATAGTAGTTATATTCTTGTACATTGGAGGTAGTATTATAGTAGTTATATTCTTGTACATAGGAGTAGTATTATAGTAGTTATATTCTTGTACATAGGAGTAGTATTATAGTAGTTATATTCTTGTACATAGGAGTAGTATTATAGTAGTTATATTCTTGTACATAGGAGTAGTATTATAGTAGTTATATTCTTGTACATAGGAGTAGTATTATAGTAGTTATATTCTTGTACATAGGAGCAGTATTATAGTAGTTATATTCTTGTAGATAGGAGCAGTATTATAGTAGTTATATTCTTGTACATTGGAGGTAGTATTGTAGTTATATTCTTGTGCTTAGGAGTATTATATATAGGCAATATTATAGTATTATGGTTGAACTAGTGGTCTATCACACAAGGGCTTGAAAAAATGAAATGCAACATCTGCATGAACTGGGTTTGTAGCCATATTGAAGACTTGTTCTCTTTGCAGGTAGGACGGCCACTTGTAACCTTATTTCCTATACGAGGACACAGTTGTAAGCCATCTTCTATCTGTAGGAATGGCCGCCTGATGTTTTTGTTTGCAGATTCCTTCACACCACTGAATTCTCTTTGTTAAGTCAGCAGAACAGATGGCACATAGCGCGATGTCTGGGCAAACCAACTCAGCGACTCCACCTGGCAGAACAACTCCTGTTGCCAGACATGGCTCACCTCAAGTTCGACATACCACCTGTAATAGAAGAGACCTTGTCTGTCCATCCAAGGACAAATAAAGATATCAGCGCTATCAAATCTAACCAGGCCTCATAATCACCAGAAATTCCACTAGGCCTCATGGATGGTAAAGTGCTGTCCATGGCAACCAGCCAGACCAAATCTTTCATTTCACACTATGTAGTAGAAAAACGAAAGCTGGAATCCGATTGGCTGTGATGGGTGAAGTCTCTAAGGCCGCCATTTTGAGGATAAGTCAAAGCCTGCAAAATGGGTGCCCTGTTAAAAGGGATTAAAAAAAAAAAACACCCTGCAAATATGGCTGGTGGATTAAATTATAAAATCAATTTACAGTAAAACGCATTTCTGATCGCCGCAGACGACCGCCTAGGTCCTAATAAGATTATAATCTAGGTCTGCGAGGTACTCCGACGTATTACCGCAGCCGACCAGACTGACAGAAGAGCACTTAGTTTAGTAATGGATTAGTTATCGCCAGTCAGCGGCGTCGGGCAGCCATTTTGTTTTCCTGACAGCAACGGCGAAATAACATAAAACCTGCTAAATTCCCACAGCAGCACAGAGTATTTCAAGAAGGCATGTGCTAGTCACTGAAGATGATAGGCTGGTGAAGAGCAGATTGACAGGAATAGAAACAGGGCCAACAGAAGCACAGAGTATTTCAGGAGTGGGTTGAGGAGAGGCAGTGACAAGTCCAGTCCTGTTCTGATGTCAGGGAGGACATGTCCAAACATGAGGTGTGGAGGTCATAGACGTCATAGGTCCTCCAGCAGCACAGAGTATTTAAGCATAATTGGCGCACTTTGGCGAACAAGGGTCCAAGTCCTATGCAGAGAGGCGATGCCTCTCCCTCAGTGGCAGCGAGGACAGGGCTGCATGTAAAAACGTCCAAACATGAGGTGTGGAGGTGACAGACATCATAGGTTCTCCAGCAGCACAGAGTATTTAAGCGTAATCGGTGCACTTTGTCGAACAAGGGTTGGAGTCCTATGTAGAAGTGCGATTCCTCTCCCTCAGTGGCAGAATAGGGTCATTCATCGCTGAAGTCCAGGGGCCTGTACAAGTTACACCAGCATCCCACCGCGGCAAGTGGATTCAATTGTCAAAAAATCAGAGTGTACTTTGAGATTATCTGCCTCGAACGTTTACAGTGTGAACACAGCCATATTGGGTCTGTAAACTGCAATCCAAGGTTGAAGCGCAGGCTGGAGGATAGCGGATCAGCTCAGACCGGCCTTATCTGCCATCTTGTTTTTATGTTTCACAAATTGACACCATAAAGAGGGATGCGGGGATATTATCTGCCGTCTAATGTCTTTACAGCGCCATTCATAAAGTCATTTATCAAAAGCAAACAATAAAAAACGATCAGAGAAAATCCTTCGCGGGCGCTGGACGCCTCAGCGGCCATTTTAGAATTTGGAACAGCGCCAGCGGATAAGCTTACTTCAGCAATAGCAAACACTGGGGTCCCATCGGCGGTTTTATAAGTTTACACCCCCCCCCCATAGCTCATGTTTACGGATAAAATATAACTATATTCTAGGAGTATCTCTTTACGACTGCTGTAAAACAATTACAATGTCAGATTTTATAGTGTGTACATTAGAGGACACCCCATATAATAAAGCTACGTCTGTTCCCTCGTCACCTCTGCCTGTATACCGCAGGATGGAGAATATATCCCAACGTAACAGAGGATCCGATGATCGACTCTTCCAGTGCTGTAAAGCAAGACCTTCCTGCTGCGAAGACACAGAAACACATTTTACGCTATAGAATCACATCCTATTACATTACACATCTGAATGGGAAGCAGAAGGTTCTAGAACAGGTAATGGCGGTAAAACGACTCGGATAAAATGCTGCCGTGCAGTCAATATGGATCCGGTGAAACTATCCGAGCACCAGGATACAGGACAATAGAGTGAGGGGCGCAGCGGGAAATCGTCTACACCTGAAAGTCTTAGCCCAGAGTTGTCATCGGATAGTCTAGAAAAACAGGCTCGAAAAAAAGACCCTCAGGAAAGAAGGAGAAATGTGTACAGTCAGTAGGCGGATACGTACCAACAAGGCCGGGGGGAGCGAGACTTACATTAATTCTATACCGATGTGATATGGCGTATCTAAGCCTACAGTATGACAAGCCTGTATATTCAAGTCTGTCCGGTGCGATACATTGTATCTAAGCTTGTCGTGCTGCAGAGTTTATGTGCCCGGGCCCACCATGTATCAAAAGTGGTTATCTGTAATACTGTAGTGCCGAGTGTATCTAAACTTTACATAGGTGATACTGTATTGTAGTATCCAAGACTGTGTGTGATACTTTCTGGTAAGCCAACGAATATACGTCCATCATATGGGATTCATTGTATCTAAGCAAGCCTATTAAATCTGATACATGGATGCAGAGATAGTGTATCTAAGTCTAGGTGTTATGGAGTGCGGATCTGATCTATCATGTGTGATATAATGTATCTAAGCCTATTATGTGTAACCCAGTATTTTATGTGTGATGTATCTAAGCTTATCATCTGCGATACCGTGCTGCTGAGAAAGTCTATCATGTGTGATACTGTATCTAAGCCCATCATTTGTGGCACAGTCTGCTTAATAAGTGTACGATAAGGTGTATCTAAATCTTTTGTGTGTGATACCACGTGCTGAGCCATGTATCCAATCAAAGCAGGTTTCACGCTGTCCGAGTTGCTGTATCCGAACCCATCATGCTTGATACAGTCTGCTGACTCAGTCTAACCCCACACTGTGTATCTAAGCCATTTATGCGATACGCGAAAATATGATAAAGTTGTTGGACACGGCCCAAACGTTAAGCTGTGTATCTAATCCTATTATATATGATACTGTATCAATGTATCTAAGCCTTTCATACTTGTCAATTTTCTCAGAATGGCTTATTTTCTGCGACTCTTCGAAAAAGGGGCGCAATCTGGTAACAAGAACAGAGCGATGTCTTAAAGGTGCGCGTGGCCACAAGCGCCATTCTCCCAAATAAAAGGGGTAGGCAAGTGTGCCAGTACTGTGTAATGAACCGTGCATGTATCTAATCCTATCATCTGGACATGGTATCTAAGCCTTTCTGCTGACCCAGGGTATCGAATTCTATCACATTTAACACCGTCTCCTGAGTTGCTGTATCTAAGCCCCTCATGTGGGATACCGTCTGCTTAGCTGTTGCATCTAATCCGGTCACATTCGACTCGCTGTATCTAAGCTTTTCATGTGTGACACAGTCTGAGTAAACTATAGGATATTCAGCAGATCTAACCGGGGGCGACACGCCATAAATCACCGCGGCTGCGCCAGAATGAGTTTTAGTAGGATCTAAGGATTTGTCCCCGGCCTATATACAGTGCCTGCGGAGGACAAGTGTATACAGAGGAGTCATTAAGATTCCTCCATTATTACAAGCAGTCATTAATAACAACATCTGTCCTGGACGTCTTCTAAGACCTCAAGGGATGAACTTGAAAGCAAGTCTTGCCTTACCTGCCCGCTTGCCCTCCCCTCCCGCTTGCCCTGGCAGAGGGTTATACTGGGCCCAACTTTCAACACTTTCACTGGTGACAACTATTTGATCAGGTTTGTTTGCTCTGCGCGATTCACAATAGACCCGGGGCCGCTTCAAGGGACGGCGTCACACCCATACGGCCCGCAAACACCATGGAGTCCTGTGACCCTCCTGCTAACACGTTATCTGTTCCTGGGAAAGCTGGGTGACAACCAATATGGCCACCATTACAGTTTCATAGACCAAATTGGAAAGTCCGTCTGTGCCCTCAGGTATACAGGACCAAGGAATCTATAGCTGGATACGGGGGCATAGCTATAGGGGCGCAATCACTACCGGGCCCTGGAGACTGAGGGGGCCCGGAGTCCTCTACAAAATAAACTGCAGATAGAAAGTGGGGAGGCCCCCCCCATTAGAAATTTTGCTTTGGGGACCAAGAGCTTCACGTTACTAGTCAGATTTTCTATTCTGGTGACGGGGAAAGCTGGGTCTTAAATGGCAAATCTGTCTGGTTTTGCAGCTCAACATCTCCAAAAATAGAAAAGCAAGGCCACGTTCTTGCCTAAACAGCACCACCCCTGTCCACAGGTCTTGTCTGGTAATGCAACTGGGCTCAAACTAACTGAGCGGCGGCGAACTGCAATACCACACACAACCTGAAGACAGAGGTGGCGCTGTGAAATCCACACGAAATGTGCCAGCCACACCTCCGTTTTTTGGACATGACAGGCATATGAAGTGCCCACGTCATATATATATATATATATATATATATATATATATATATATATATATATATATATATATATATATATATAATTTTATGATGGATCCGGGCGAATTCCCGCCCTTCCATGAAGACATCCTTTTTTTCGAAAGCCTTGCAGACATCACGGGAGAGTTGGCTAGTAGGTTTTACTAGAAGGATCCATTATCTGTGGGCACATTAACAGCTGACCCAGCTTTCCCAGATACAGATAAATGATACATAGTGCAGTAAAAGGGGTGCATTCGGCCTCCAAACCGCGTGGGGCTACATTCATTTGATATTCCAGTAGTCGGGGACATCACCAGTCCAGCAGATGGCGGACTATCAGACCCCGCTGCGTTGTGGAATGCAACGCCTCATCCCGCACTAATCCCTCCGGCAAAGGCCAGACGAATCCATCACCAAAATCCTCATTCAGCAAAATATCGATGAAAGCAAAGAATTACCGCCGAGCCGTCAATCGTGTAACCCCTTCATCTCCAGGACACGGCATATCACGTCAGGCCATTTAGGTGTGTGGATAACCCAGCTTTCCCAGAAACCAGAGCCAATTCTGCCCAATGAAGCAACGACACAGACCCTTATTTAGTATTATAACATTTCAGGGCCGTTTTATCTTTCAGGACTTGAGGAAGAATGGATAACAACTGATAGGGTTGTCATTACAGCTCTTACAAGGTTCGTCACCCAGCTTTCCCAGAGTCCCGAGTGCCAAATCAGCAGTAATACAGACCAATGACAATCGTTCCGTACTCATCCAACTTTCCCAGATGCAGACAATTTGGAGCAGACGTATGACAATGGAGGTTGATCATTGTTGCCCATAGCAGACCGTTCATTTTTCAGTACTGGAAATGACGGTTATTTTTCTGGGCAGATTTGCCATTCTGGAGTCTGGGAAAGCTGGGCTGCTAAAAAAAAAAAAAAAAAAAACAATTAAAAAATTCTGCGTTGGACATGTGAATTACACCAGCGAGGAGGATCTTCTCCTCCATAGCACACACGGACTGTCCTACAGTTCCTTATCTAGTATCAGAGCCGATTTACCTTTCAGGGTTCAAGGAAAGCTGGATGGCCACTAATACATTACAACTCCTACAGTGGGTGACATCCATCTTTCCCAGGGTCCTGAACAACAAATTTGCAGCAATACAGACCAAAGTATATAGCTATCCATAATGCCATTCGTAGCCACATGACAATCCACCATTACTCACCCAGCTTTCCTAGGTACAGACAATTTGCAGCAGATTTATGAAAATTAAAAGACTGTCTTTGTTGGCAATTGCAACGCACCACAGCCTTTTGGGCTGCTATGGGGGCAACAAGATTATTTTGCCAGGTCGATGCACCACTCAGGAGTATGGGAAAGCTGGGTGTCTGCACTTTGATTATGTAACGTCACGTGAATTACACACGTGAAGGGGGATTTTCTCCTCCACCGAGGCACACGGACTGTCCATAGTCAGCCATGAATGAGCAGGTCGGCTCCAGCTGGGCAGCGGTGAATGTGTACAAACAGCGCGGTGGCCAGGGCGCATTCATCCGGCGGCGGGGGACGGGGCGGCTCGCATCTCCCGCCGAGATACTTGATTTGTTGCTGTGCGCTCCTCGCTGTCATATTCGGACATGACATAAGAAGTTGTTTCAGTCTGGAGAGCCCTGAAAAGCGGCGCCCGGCAGGAGAAAATGGCGCTCGTCTGAGGGGATTCACTAATCGGCCAGGCAAATAAACGCAACAGAAAAAAGGGGGACAAAAGCGGCATTGTGCCCAGGAAAAACAGCAGCTGTGCCCACCCACCGGGACCCCATTATTACCAAGAGCAGGCTCTCAGGAATTATTAGATCATACGCCATATAGAACATCAGAGGAAGGACGGCGGGCTGTATCGCACGGGACAGGCTTAGATACAGCACAGCCTTAGATACATCACAGCAGAGGAAGGACGGCGGGCTGTATCGCACGGGACAGGCTTAGATACAGCACAGCAGAGGAAGGACTGTATCGCACAACAGGCTTAGATACAGCACAGCAGAGGATGGACTGTATCACACGTGACAGGCTTAGATACAGCACAGCCTTAGATACATCACAGCAGAGGAAGGACGGTGGGCTGTATCACACGTGACAGGGTTAGATACGTCACAGCAGAGGATGGACTGCAGACCATATCACACAACAGGCTTAGATACACCTCAGCTGAAGGAGGACTGTGTCACATTTGACAGGCTTAGATACATCACATCAGAGGAAGGACGAAGGGACTGTATCACACAACAGGCTTAGATACATTTCTGCAGAGGAAGGACGGCGGGCTGTATCACACGGGACAGGCTTAGATACATCATAGCAGAGGAAGGGCTGTATTATACGTGACAGGCTTAGATACAGCACAGCAGAGGAAGGACTGCAGACCGTATCACACAACAGGCTTAGATACGTCACTGAAGAGGATGGACTGAGGACTGTATCACATGTGACAGGCTTAGATACACCTCAGCTGAGGAAGAACGACGGGACTGTATCACACAACAGGCTTAGATACACTTCTGCAGAGGAAGGACTGAGGACTGTATCACATGACAGGCTTAGATACATCATAGCACAGGAAGGGCGGCGAACTGTGTCACACGAGACCGGCTTAGATACATCTCAGCAGAGGAAAGATGACGGGACTGTATCACACAACAGGCTTAGATACACTTCTGCAGAAGAAGGACTGAGGACTGTATCACATGACAGGCTTAGATACATCATAGCAGAGGAAGGGCGGCGGACATTGTCACACGAGACCGGCTTAGATACATCTCAGCAGAGGAGGTACTGCAGACTGTATCACACATGACCGGCCGAGATACATCTCAGCCGAGGGTAAGCATGGAGACATAAGCTTGGGCAGACATAGCAACTAATCACAGCGCTGCTGAGCTATACCACGTATAAACTGCGCCATGATTTGTTGCTATGGGCAGCGACAACCATTTGATCACTAGTAGCGCAGTATCACACGATAAGATTAGATACATTGGGTTAGATACATATTTATTAAAAAGTCGAAAAGCAAGACTGTCTTTCAGTGGCGTAACTAGGAATGGCGGGGCCCCGTGGCGAACTTTTGACATTAGGGACGTCACAGAAGTAGGCCCGAAGCCTGTCTGGAAGCCGGAGAGCTAAGTAACACTGCCAGGATCGGTAAGTAAATAGGGACCACGGCCTATGAAGAAAAATAGGGCCCTGTGCAGTCCGTAGTATTATACGTGAGAGGCTTGGATACATTGCCTGCACAGATAGTAATATGACACGAGAGGCTTAGATACATTGCCTGCACAGATAGCAATATGACACGAGAGGCTTAGATACATTGCCTGCATATATCGTAATAAGACAACACAGGCTTAGATATATTGCCTGCACAGCGGTAACACACAACAGTCTTACATATAAGGATACAGTCATCTATATTTGGCTTAGAAACATCAGCCCAGTGAAGTATCTCAGGGGGATAGGATTAGATACACCGGCTCAATGCCCGACCGTGTACTAACCGGCACGGACGGCGTATGGGGGACACACTGAAGTCATCCGTGTACCGCCGTGCTGGGCCACAAAATCGGACCTGTTTTGTCATTCACGGTCATGTGTACGGGCCCATAGAAATGAGTGGGTCAGTGCGCTATCCGGGAAAACCGCAAGTAGCATTCATACGGTCATCTATAGGGGGCTAACACAGGATATGCTTCGATAAAGCGACTCTCTAAACAATCACATGATAGGCTTAGATACACCAGTGCGTTATTTTATAGCACAACATCATCTGTTTTATAGAAAGGATATTACGCTCCTTGTAAGACTTTTATAGGATCTTGAGGCGGCCACTTCATAAAGCTCAGGGGTGTCACACTAGGATTAGCGGATCTATATTACATGATGAGACTATGACACAGAAGGCGGCGGGGTCCGAAATATTTGTAATAAACAGTATAGATCCCCTACAGCGAAGACAGTGGATCGGATAGCAGCCCTGTAGATACATGTCCTATATCAGACCTATCAGTGAGCACTCGCCATGTAATACTTCCATACAGTTAATATATAATTCCGCCATATAGTGTCCACATAATACTGCCATACAGTTGACATATAGTACCACCATATAAAGACCGCATAATACATAAAATTAGCATTATACGGCATAGTATCTACATAATGCCGCCCGACGGTTAACATATAATGCCGCAATAGGATTATGGTAATAATACCGCCATACAGTACCAGGTTTTACAAAATATATATCTATCAAGACAAGTTGCTAAGGAGGAGGATTACATGGGGCCACTGCAGACCTGAGGGCGACTTGGTGATAAAAATGCTCATCCTCGCACAAATCCCTATAGCGGAGCGTACTGACTGGCGTATACTCTCGCAGGCGCAGACATTACTCACGCCGTATCGACAGGGCTATAAATATTTTAGTAGCAGTCGCACCTCGTCTGTAAGCAGGTAACGTGTCAGACGAGCACTAATAGGTTTCCCCATTAACACCGCACCTTCACTATATGGTGGGAGGGGGCGGTACGGCGCCGCAATGCTCTTTTCCTTTCCGACGGCGTATAAATTAGGGTGGGATTTGCGTTCTGTGTTTTTATTTCCTAATTAAGACTCTTGAGATATAAATATAGAGAAAAATGCTAATGACCTTCGCAACGCCTGGAGTCTGGCATCAGCGTGGCAAAGAGAGAGGCAGCGACTGGCGGTATACGCCGCGCAGGCGAACTGCAATATTTATGCCAGCTTGTATCCGAAACCTTACAAATTACAAAGTCGGGGATGGGTGTTGTCAGTGGCCATTTTTTTTTAAGGTGAAAGACAAAAAAAAAAATTTTCCGAAAATTCAGGTTCGTAAGGGCTGGGCGGTGTAGACGTACACAATAGGCCTTTACTATGCAGACGCTCGGGAGGATGTGTTAGTCACATGGTCATTTATGACACCACAGACTGTCCCGAATCTGCGTATGAAAGGTGAGCACATCTGTACTAACAGAGCCATGAATGCACCACGGGACCCCCCTGACACCCACCCCCCTTGTGTGAGACATAACACAGGGCACATATAAGGAGCCAGGGTCAATGATTAACACCGCTTTTGTCTGTGGATCACTCCTTAAGAATGAAGGAAGACAACTACCTCCAGGGCAGATATCCCATATTAATTAACCCACTGCCTGCTGGGAGATGCAGCCTGCTTCACGGTCCCTGGTGAGCGCAGAGGAGAAAATAAAAATAGTCTTTTGCCAGTCTTCAGCGATGGAAAAAAAAAAAAGTCTCAATATCTTGTCAAGGGTAATTGAATTTAGACTCTGGTAGGGAAAGGAAAGGTTGTGTCCATTATTAGGAGACCTACCAAGATGTAGTGACCATCCTAATCTTCTACAGAGCCCCATTCAGTGACAGGTAACCCAATAAAATTGTGTGTTCCCCTTTAAGATATTACTCAGGGGCGTTACCTTAAACTCTTGGTCCCACCCCTGAGTATTCTGAAGCATTACAACACTGCTGTCATCCAATGCGGATGAGACAACACAACGTTATAGTCAATGTCCAAGCAACACAAATATTACAAGTCTTCTACAGTCACAAAAAAATTTAGCGCCCCCCACCTAGAGTCTCTTTTACCCCCAGCATAAGGACACCAGAACAGGTTGAAGTTGACAAACAACAAGACCTTGAAGTACCTTCTAGTCCCATCTGTCATCCCAAACTCAGCTGAGTAAACAACATTAAGGGCCTGACCATCCGGGTGGACACCCCAACACCCTTTTTGGGCCCATAATAGACCCTTTTGGTGTCGGGGCTTCTTAAAAAGATACGAGGCAGCACCATGTATTTAAAGGGGATGTTTATTAAGAGGGTACCATTTAGGCAAGCTGTATCTTAAATGCATCAGATCCTGGAAAAGCTGGGTGGCTAGAAATATACTCTTACTCAGATACCTTTTCCTCAATGGTTATATATCAAGATTTAATACTGGGTTATGGAAGCTGTATAGGGTCTCACCCAGCTTTACAAGGATCAGATAAGGAAAAATATATTTTTAAGACAGACAAAAAGAAGTTTATGACCCCCCTCCCTGAGTCAGAAGTGATGCCATGAGCGAGCATACCTGGAGAGGAAGTGTATAGCCTGCAACAAAAGACTGCAGAATAATGACAGGATATTTGATATCAATTCCATCCTCGCCTACGAAAAAAGCAGAAATGAGATACTCTAACCCTAGCAGCTTACAATCTACGCTCGCTCTCACGTTACACACTGCCAGCCTATTGACTTTTCATCACAATTACCCAGCAGAAACTTTGGCCCCGCTGCAAGAGGGACAAGTATGAACAACGCAAGAAACATACAAAAAAAATAAATAAAAAAGACGCGGGAGGCTGGAGGGAAGCGGGAGGCTGGAGGGAAGCGGGAGGCCGGAGGGAAGCGGGAGGCCGGAGGCTGCATGGAACTGGGAGGCCGCAGGGAAGCGGGAGGCCGGCAACAGAGAACCGGGAGGCTGGAGGGAAGTGGGAGGCCGGAGGCTGTAGGGAACTGGGAGGCCACAGGGAACCGGGAGGCCGGAGACTGCAGGGAACTGGGAGGCCGCAGAGGAGGCTGGAAAGAGAGAACCGGGAGGCTTCAGAGGAGACAGGCGGCAGAGAACCAGGAGGCTTCAGAAGAGCCAGGCGGCAGAGAACCGGGAGGCTACAGAGGAGCCAGGCGGCAGAGAACCGGGAGGCTACAGAGGAGCCAGGCGGCAGAGAACCGGGAGGCTACAGAGGAGCCAGGCGGCAGAGAACCGGGAGGCTACAGAGGAGCCAGGCGGCAGAGAACCGGGAGGCTACAGAGGAGCCAGGCGGCAGAGAACCGGGAGGCTACAGAGGAGCCAGGCGGCAGAGAACCGGGAGGCTACAGAGGAGCCAGGCGGCAGAGAACCGGGAGGCTACAGAGGAGCCAGGCGGCAGAGAACCGGGAGGCTACAGAGGAGCCAGGCGGCAGAGAACCGGGAGGCTACAGAGGAGCCAGGCGGCAGAGAACCGGGAGGCTACAGAGGAGCCAGGCGGCAGAGAACCGGGAGGCTACAGAGGAGCCAGGCGGCAGAGAACCGGGAGGCTACAGAGGAGCCAGGCGGCAGAGAACCGGGAGGCTACAGAGGAGCCAGGCGGCAGAGAACCGGGAGGCTACAGAGGAGCCAGGCGGCAGAGAACCTGGAGGCTACAGAGAACTAAGAGACTGCAGAGGAGGCCGCAGAGAACCAGATATAGAGCTGAGGAATCAGCAAATTCACAAGAAAAGGGTCACTTTACAGTACTCCCAAAAGTCCATCTTCCATATCGTCTAAAGTTCAACCATCAAAGTCTAGTTTGCCGTCATCTCCCTGGAGGACAATTACTATGGACAACACAGCGTGCAGAGGACATGACGACACTCTCAGGAGGGTCCGCTGGGATTCAATTTGAATTTTTACACTTTAGTTCCACATTCCATCACCAGGATGTCAAGTGGATGGGAGGGGTACAGTTATTGGGTACATAGTGCCAAGCATTCCTTAGCCCAGGCTACACAACGGTCTCAGTTGTGTAGTCCTAATGCAGAAGGATTCAATGTTGATAATAGGTGACCCCACAACCCCCCCACTACGAGTCAAAGGTAAACGTTGCTCCACTCTTGTGTTGTGGTCATGTGACATTCACCATTGATTCCCATTGTAGCGAGACTGTGTACACTGAAACTTTTCTGAAATACGTCAACTCGGTCACATTGAGTAGCACTGGCATGAAGGAGATGGCTTCTCGACTTCAAAAGTCATGGGTCAGCTCCAATCTGAAGTCATCTTGTAGCCCCGGACTTAGGTTTCTCATAATACACCCAGTTACCTAGACAATGGAGAACTCAGCAGCCAGTGTCGAATTGGTTGACCAGAGTATTAGAGGATCCTCCGATGGGCCCAGGTCGATCACAATAATGGTCCAGCAGAAGACACTTCCTAGGGGGTTGTTGGAAGTTGGGCCTTCAAAATCACTTAACTGGTGGGTTCAAGGAACCTTAATACCGTCAACAGCTATTGGTATTGTAACTTGGCCACCTACAAAAACACACCAGGCCAGATCACCAAACTTGGTCGTTCTACAACCAAAAATAATCCTTCATCCATGACCCCAAAAAAACAAACTATTACATATTACAAGTTCAGCTCTGACTCAAAGACTTTTGTTGGTATTCTAGTTTCCGGCCACGTGCTCTCCATCAACAACTTGGTCTTCCCAGTAAACATCCTATGCAGGTACCTGCATAGCGATAAGAGCAATGTAACACTTTTGCATCAGTGGTAGATTCTCAATGTACCTGCTCAGGACGAAACCCAAGATAACTCAATCATTCAAGAATAAAGAGGAGTCCACTAAGGTTAGAGATTTGTCTCGATAAACTACAACAGGACGACCAAATGACCACCAAAATATAACAAAATGGATTTTGCAACGTGGAAAATACGTTCCAACAATTTTACCAAGTCATGAAGAATACTGGTGGTGAGGCAAGTCCAAGAAGTTCTGCAGAAGGTGCACAGTCATGCAGAGGTCGATACCATCTCAGGCCCAGGAGGGACTCTCTCTGTGACAATAGTGCCATAAACAATTGAGACAGCCATTGTTATCCAATTACCAAAATCTCCACCTCTGAAGACTCTTTCAACTTTCCTTTACTGACCCAAGTAACCCCAGGAAGTTAACTCTTTGGTGAAAGTTTTCCAAACAATTTCCTATAACGTAATCACCACATTCACTGACAAGTCGGCCCTGGTGGGAACTTAATGTCTATGGAGGACAAGCATTCACCTACAGTCCATCTACGCATCCCATGTTCAGTCACCAGAGAGGTTTGAGGGTCTTGGACCTTCATTAAAAACAAGCTTAGATAGCACTCAAGGTCCCGAACTCTGGTGATGGTCCCCCAAAGCTTGGAGACAACCAACAATCTATGCCAACCAGGGATTCCAAGTTTAAGCAAAGCGAGCAGGAGGATATAGGGCTCTGGACCCCCAGCAGCCAATAGAGGCCCCAAATAGACCCCCCTATAGTATGTGGGTCCTCAAATGACTCACAGTAGGCCAAGACCTAGACACAAGCTTGATGGTGGGTTCTCCATAGTTGGTAGCTCATCTACTGGTTGGAGGTTCCCCATTAACTATTTGGTGCTGGCTTTGGGGTACTGCCATAAAGCTTTTGCTCATGGGTCTCCAATTCAAATTGACACCCTGACCATGGGGTTGGGTTGACGTTGATGATAACCATCAGTCAACACAGGACCCCCATGACCAGTTGACAGGTACTAGAGTGGGAGGGCCTTGTGATCACAAGATTACAGGAACCCATAACCACAAGCTGTCCTAGGACCCCCATAATGGGTAGGACACTCTCAGTCAACGTGGAACCCACAATCCAGATTGCCGGGTTCCCATAACTAGTCAGCCATCATGAACGAACCCACAGTCCCCCAACTCAACCAAGGGTTTCCCATAGCCCGATCTTGCTCCCACCCCCCAAAAAATTCCAAATCACATCGCATTAAACCAACAAAGCCCATAAAGATGGCAGGCACATGGTCATGTTGTGTCGCCCAGATGCTATTTGCGGGTGATCCTCCGCCATATCTCTACGTACTAGTCTGTGCACCGGAATGTTAATTATTAACACGTTCTCCAATATCCCTACACTAATGGGAAATTAACCAGGAACAGGGGGTCACCCACACCCCCTCCTCACCTAACAGGTCACCCTGGTGTGGCTAGCAACGGCAAACAATCACAAGCCCAGTCAGGGATTAGTGGGCAGTTCCCTCTCCAGAGCCTCCCCGATCAGCTGCATTCGCACCGGGCAGGGACTTTAGGAAAGTCCAGGGATTGGTGGGGCCTGCCGGAGAGTAAAGGGGCTGTAATCCAATATATGGGATTAACACCCCCCTCCTCTATATCTCCAGATTATATTAATGAGATTGCAGCACGTCTGAGGATTAGAACGTGGAGATCCCAGATCTGCACAGTCACCGGCCCCCTAAATCCACCCCAAATCCAGACAAGCGGATCCGGTGTCAGCAGAGAATGGCCCCCCCATCAGATCAGTTACAATGTATCAGCTCAGCGTTACAATGTGTCAGTTCCATGTTACAATGTATCCACCTCCCCCTCCACACACCCTGATCTCCGGCCAAGCGCAGCCCCCTCCCCAACAAGGGCAAAAATAGCAGATTGTGGCAGATTTTCTGCAGCTTACCCCAAGCGGCAAGGAAAAGCCTCAGACATGTGCAATCCTCCAGCTTCAAGGATCACTTCTTGGGAAGGAAGGAGGGAGGAGGGGGAAGGGAGGGAAGCAGGACTGTGCAGGAGGAGGAGGAGGGGATGCTAGAGTCGCCTTTTATATCAGGAAGCTTTTGTTGTCCAGGCTTGGCTTAGAAAATCCACATTTTTGCAAAAAGAGGGGAAAGGGGTAGATCCCGGTCTTGGCGAGCGGATCCCCAGGGGTCAGAATTCCAGGCGGAGGGATAGAGTGATTCCCCAGGATCTCTGGATGTCTCTCCAGAATGCAGATTGTACACCTCTGTGCCTGCTCCAAGGACAGCCCTTTCCCTTCCTCCTCCTCCTCCTCCTCCTCCTCCTGCCCCCTCCTCAGCTCCTGCCCTGGCTCACCATTGTCTGACATTACAGCCCTTTCTCTTTCTCAGGGGCTTCGGACCCCGGGGCTTCCCCCTTCATCTTCTTTTTGGGACATTATCTTCTTGTTTTGGTTGCTTTTTTTTTGTTTTCGCAACGCCCTTGTGAGAGAGGACAAACACATCCCTTTGTTGGAGTCCTGGCACTGACACGGGGTGTAGGTCTTCTGCCCGGGCACTAGGGAGCGCCAGAAAGAAAAACGCCGTGTGTGAATCCAGGCTAAGGCCGGGACAACATGGCGACAAAATGTCAACGTGCCAACGCAGTTGATCTTGAGATTTCAGGATCAATTTTAAAATCCGATTTCCGATTATTTTCCAGTCGGTCGCGATCGCGAAATTTGCTCAGTCGCCGATCGGGATCCAATCTTTCCCGATCGCTCAACCCTAATCTTAGACTCTGACTACGACTACGACATGACTGTGTTGTTAGAGCCGAATCATGGCTTTACCAAGTAAAACGCAACGTGGTGATGAGATTAAGGCTAAGGCCACACGTTGCGAATAAGATTTCGTCTCAATCATTCAATACGGTAAAAAAAAAATTGCAGCGGCAAATCTTTCGAAAAACGCAGCATGTTATGGTGAGTATTTTCCCTATAAATTTATTAGGGGATGAAACATTTTCTGGTTTGGTTTTTCCGTTGCGATTTTTGCTGCGTTTCGCTATGGGGGTATCAAGGTTAGATAATAGATGGCCTATCCTTAGGATAAGTCGTCAATAAAGGATCGGCAGCGGTCCGACACCTGGTCACGTGAAGTTGCGGTGTCGGCTCAGCGCTCCGGCCTCTTTGCTACTTACCAAGCACAGCGCCACCATTATATAGTGGTTGATATTGGTATTACAGCGCAGACCATTCACTTGAATGAGACTGAGCAGCGGCCAAGTCATGTGACTAATGATTGTGAAGCAGAAGTGACGCTCAGGGAGTCATGTGGTGACACCCCCTATATATATATAGAGAGAATTAGACTAGTTTTCCCTTCAGGGATCTGAGAAAGCTGGGTACGAACCAATACGAACAGCGGTGCACATTTTACAATCATGGGACTGCATTTTTGTGCAGTGGGAAAGCTGGGTGGCCAACTGCTCTTGGGAAATTAAGTTATTACCCAGCTTTCCCAGGCAAAAATACAACTTGGATGGATATTACAGGGACTCAGCTTTCCTAGGATCCTGCACAGTATATCTATGCAGCGATTCATCTCTCTTTATATAGCATCAAGTAAACAAGCAGCAACATGTGAGTAGAAGAAAGCGGATATGGTAGTTGTCACCCAACTTTCCCAAGACCCTGCACTGCAATGATGCATCTATCCTAACATATACCTATATAACGGGGGTGAGAGGAGAAAACCCTGGAGTCTGTACATGACACCCAGCTTTCCTAAGCCCCTGCACAGAACATATACATAGTTCAGCTACCCCCTTATATCCGCACTTAAAGGAGTAGCAGTGTGAGAGTATTAGGCATGGAGTAATAACACATGGAGTCATGGCAGCTATAGTAGTCGTCACCCAGCTTTCCCAGGAACAGATATAATTTATATATGGCTGACTAGACAGAAATCTGGTGCCTGTCACTTTAATTCTACAAGGAGGGGCGGAGCTTTCCAAGTCCAGAGGCTCCACCCAGTCTAGTAGAAGTTTGAATGAGGAGCTTTGCTGCAAAGGATCATGGTCCTAAATGTTCTGTAGCATTGCTTGTAATGTCAGGGTCTGACTGATGGGATATGTCAGCCCTGCAGGACCCTATTATGGGTAATGTGGCCCCAAAGTGGGAGGAGCTTCAGAGCAGTACAGTGCCATGTAATAAATACCCCCAACCAGGGCATATAATGGTTACCCCGCCCTCACCTGTAGTAAGCTATAAGGCCTAGACATGGTTGTCATAGCCCCGCCCCCTGGTATTTCTATGAGGGCCTGTCTGCAGATCATGTTGCTGTCAGCTGTCCGCCTGCGCCTTTCACATTCCAGAGCCCTGTACACATTAGCAGCAGATTATAGCGAACACCGAATATATAACCGCAGCTACTGTATCTAATCCTGCCATGTGCGACACTGTCTGCTGTATCTAATCCCATCATGTGCGACACTGTGTGCTGTATCTAATCCCGCCATGTGCGATACTGTCTGCTGTATCTAATCCCATCATGTGCGATACTATCTGCTGTATCTAATCCCATCAAGTGCGATACTGTCTGCTGTATCTAATCCCATCATGTGCGATACTGTCTGCTGTATCTAATCCCATCATGTGCGATACTGTCTGCTGTATCTAATCCCATCATGTGCGATACTGTCTGCTGTATCTAATCCCATCATGTGCGATACTGTCTGCTGTATCTAATCCCATCATGTGCGATACTGTCTGCTGTATCTAATCCCATCATGTGCGATACTGTCTGCTGTATCTAATCCCATCATGTGCGATACTGTCTGCTGTATCTAATCCCATCATGTGCGATACTGTCTGCTGTATCTAATCCCATCATGTGCGATACTGTCTGCTGTATCTAATCCCATCATGTGCGATACTGTCTGCTGTATCTAATCCCATCATGTGCGATACTGTCTGCTGTATCTAATCCCATCATGTGCGATACTGTCTGCTGTATCTAATCCCATCATGTGCGATACTGTCTGCTGTATCTAATCCCATCATGTGCGATACTGTCTGCTGTATCTAATCCCATCATGTGCGATACTGTCTGCTGTATCTAATCCCATCATGTGCGATACTGTCTGCTGTATCTAATCCCATCATGTGCGATACTGTCTGCTGTATCTAATCCCATCATGTGCGATACTGTCTGCTGTATCTAATCCCATCATGTGCGATACTGTCTGCTGTATCTAATCCCATCATGTGCGATACTGTCTGCTGTATCTAATCCCATCATGTGCGATACTGTCTGCTGTATCTAATCCCATCATGTGCGATACTGTCTGCTGTATCTAATCCCATCATGTGCGATACTGTCTGCTGTATCTAATCCCATCATGTGCGATACTGTCTGCTGTATCTAATCCCATCATGTGTGATACTGGCTGCTGTATCTAATCCTGCCATGTGTGATACTGTCTGCTGTATCTAATCCCATCATGTGTGATACTGTCTGCTGTATCTAATCCTATAATGTGTGATACTGTCTGCTGTATCTAATCCTATAATGTGTGATACTGTCTGCTGTATCTAATCCTATCATGTGTGATACTGGCTGCTGTATCTAATCCTGCCATGTGTGATACTGTCTGCTGTATCTAATCGCATCATGTGTGATACTGTCTGCTGTATCTAATCCCATCATGTGTGATACTGTCTGCCGTATCTAATCCCATCATGTGTGATACTGTCTGCCGTATCTAATCCCATCATGTGTGATACTGTCTGCTGTATCTAATCCTGCCATGTGTGATACTGTCTGCTGTATCTAATCCCATCATGTGTGATACTGTCTGCTGTATCTAATCCCATCATGTGTGATACTGTCTGCTGTATCTAATCCTGCCATGTGTGATACTGTCTGCCGTATCTAATCCCATCATGTGTGATACTGTCTGCTGTATCTAATCCCATCATGTGTGATACTGTCTGCTGTATCTAATCCTGCCATGTGTGATACTGTCTGCCGTATCTAATCCCATCATGTGTGATACTGGCAGCTGTATCTAATCCCATCATGTGTGATATGATCCTCTGTAACAGTAACTATTGCAGAGAACGGGTTAACACCTTCATGCCTGGCGCGCCAGGTAAGGTAACACCCCGGGAATTCTGGATGGATCTCGCCGCGTTACTCCTCTGCGCCCTGCCCTGCCCTGCCCACCTCTGAAGTATGCAAGAATCCCAGCCATGCTCCTTGTAGTCAGTCAGGTCACATGTACTACCTCTGACTGTCCCCTGCTCCACAGGTCAGACCCCCGGGGGCGCCCTGCTCCTCTGTCATATTTAGTCTATGCTTATAGGTTTGCATACGTAGTGGAGAAACATGGAACATTCCAATCTGGGGCCGTGAAGGTCAATGAAAGTTATATCTACATGTCAGTGATGGATTATATTTATTTTCCCTGGTGGTCAGTGGTGGATAGAGTATTTCCATAGACATAATCCAGTAGATTGAGTTTTGTCTGGTAGTCAGTGCTGGATGCAGCTTCTTCCCCTGGTGGTCAGTGGTAGATGGAGCTTCATCCTGGTGGTCTTGTGGATGGACCTTTTCCCTGGACATAGTCCAGTAGATTGAGTTTGCCCATGGTGTTCAGTTGTGGATTGAGCCTTTCCCTGGTAGTCAGTGGTGGAATGAATTTTTCACTGGACAGATTGATCTTTTCCCTGGTGGTCAGTGGTTGGTTCAGCTTCTTTCCCTGGTGGTCAGTGGTGGATGCAGCTTCTCATTCCTGGTGGTGAACTTCCTTTTCTTGGAGGGCAGTCCTGGATTCAGATGTCTTCCTGGTGGTCAGTAGTAGATGGAGCATCTTTATCCCTGGTGGTCAGTAGTAGATGGAGCCTCTTTATCCCTGGTGGTCAGTAGTAGATGGAGCCTCTTTATCCCTGGTGGTCAGTAGTAGATGGAGCCTCTTTATCCCTGGTGGTCAGTAGTAGATGGAGCCTCTTTATCCCTTGTGGTCAGTAGTAGATGGAGCCTCTTTATCCCTGGTGGTCAGTAGTAGATGGAGCCTCTTTATCCCTGGTGGTCAGTTGTGGGATCAGCTTCTTTCCCTGGTGGTCAGTGGTGGATGCAGCTTCTTATTCCTAGTGGTGAGCTTCCTTTTCTTGGAGGTCAGTCCTGGATTCAGATGTCTTCCTGGTGGTCAGTAGTAGATGGAGCCTCTTTATCCCTGGTGGTCAGTAGTAGATGGAGCCTCTTTATCCCTGGTGGTCAGTAGTAGATGGGGCCTCTTTATCCCTGGTGGTCAGTAGTAGATGGAGCCTCTTTATCCCTGGTGGTCAGTAGTAGATGGAGCCTCTTTATCCCTGGTGGTCAGTAGTAGATGGAGCCTCTTTATCCCTGGTGGTCAGTAGTAGATGGAGCCTCTTTATCCCTGGTGGTCAGTAGTAGATGGAGCCTCTTTATCCCTGGTGGTCAGTAGTAGATGAAGCCTCTTTATCCCTGGTGGTCATTAGTAGACGGAGCCTCTTTATCCCTGGTGGTCAGTAGTGAATTGTTCTTTTTCCAAGTGGTGGATTGAGATTATTTTCCCTGAAGGTCAGTGGTGATTTGAACTTGTTTTCCCTGATGATAAATTGTAGATTGAACCTCTTTTACTCTCCAAGTGGTCAGTGGAGAAATAAGCCTCTATTTGCAGTAATGTAGTGGGGGTCTTACTAATATGCAGCATCTCGTACAATATCCAGTTCCCTGCTGGTCTGGTGGTTAATGGGATATAAAACGCACACAGGTATTCCAGATATCAAGTGCTAGTCCCCATATTGTATACAATATCCTGTCTCAGTAATCTCCTGCTGGGCTGGTGGTGACCATATAGAGACCAGTGATATATCCTGTACTCATGTCTTCTTCCCCTCTGGTAGAGTACATATAGTATCCAGTGTCCAATAACATCCATAGTGGTGTCTTATTGATATGTGGGATCATATACAACATCCAGTCCCAGTAGTCCCCTGCTGGGCTAGTGGGCATTATATAATGACTATTGATACCGTATACCCATGTCTCACTTTGTATCCCCTTTGATAGATTACATATAGTATCCAGTGCCCAATAACATACATAGTGCTGCCTTACTGATATCTGACATCATCTACAACATCCAGCCCAAGTAGTCCCCTGCTGGGCTTGTGGTCGACATATAATGATCACTGATTTATCCAGTGCCCAATTCTTCATCCCCTTTGGTAGAGTACTTTTAGTATCCAGTGCTCAACTACATATATAGTGCTGTCTTACTGATATCCAATGTCATATACAACATACAGTCCTAGTAGTCCCCTGCTGGGCTGGTGGTCACTGTATAATGATCATTGATATATCCAGTGCCCAATCCTTCATCCCCTTTGGTAGAGTCCATGTAGTATATAGTGCCTAATTACATATATAGTGCTGTCTTACTAATATCCAATGTCATATACAACATACAGTCCTAGTAGTCCCCTGCTGGGCTGGTGGTCACTGTATAATGATCATTGATATATCCAGTGCCCAATTCTTCATCCCCTTTGGAACAGTACATGTAGTATGCAGTTCCCAATAGCATTCATAGTGATGTGTTGCTGATATGGGGGGTCATATACAACATCCAGTCCCCCTCGTCCCCTGCTGGGCCGGTGTTCAGTAGAATATTATATGTTGACTGATGTATCAGGTTTCCAATTGAGAATCCACTGCTAGTCTTATAGATGGGGGGAAAGGAGTCATGCCCCGTTGCCCAACCATCCTCGGGAAAGTTTGGGCGACATAGTCCCCTGTCCATCTTCTTCTTCTTGTGTGGTCTCCTTTTAGCTTGTAGTATGGGGTGAGATAAATGTCTAAAAGTCACATGTGACGCCGCTTATCTCAGGTGGTAGCTACATAAAAGGAGTCAGAGCTGTATGGCAGCCACCACTGTTATTGGGGGTATGCAGGTGTCAGTTGACAGCTGCCTGGTTTGTATGGCTGCTTTAAGTGTCAGTCTTTACTGAAGTCCTGGCATTTTATTCATGAACATGGCCGTTCACTATGCATAGTCAGGGCAGATGGTACTACAACCTGGTAATGTTCACGTGTACAAGGCAGCTTTAAATGTCAGTCTTTACTGAAGTCCTTGCATTTTATTCATGAACCAGGAAGCTCAGGATGAGCACTTTGAGGTGCAGAATATAATTGCAGCAGGATCTTAGGGGGTTACAGGTGACTTTGTCAGGTTTTGGACAGTCTCTTGTGAAGCCGAGCTCCCTGATATCAGAGACTGCGGATTACTGAGCTCGCAGACAGGAAGAGACGGATCGCTAATTACCGTGTGCGCACGTGAGAGGGAATCTCGGATCTGATTACCAGATTACATGGAAATTGCACATTTCCCAGAGAGTCTTGTCGTATATTCCGGATTAACCTGAAGAAGAGAAGAGATGTAATAATTATCCACATGAATGCCGCGACTACACCGGGGGAGGGGGGGGGCTATCATCAGATACCGGCGGCGCAGAGAGGGGGGGGGGGACCGGCCAAAAAACGAATTGGGAAATCTACAAATGTGGTGTAGTGATGGAAGGTGGTGAGGCCGGGTATGCACCCCAATGTTGAATCTAACCGGAGATAAAAGACCCCCCAGAGGGGACATGCACACTCGGCTCTGGATCAAAGGACCAGGCATGCTGAAAGTTAACATGTCCAACCCACCGGGCAGGGGAGAGTTAGGGCGCCCCCTTACACATTAGATGGTCAGTGGTCCCAATATTCACCCATCAGTCATCTAATCTCCTGGTATCAGGAGTATATGAGCAACAAGGAGAAGGGCATGTGAAGGGGGCACTGTGGCTGTCACTATTATGGGGCACTGTGGCTGTCACTGTTATGGGGTACTGTGGCTGTCACTGTTATGGGGCACTGTGGCTGTCACTGTTATGGAGCACTGTGGCTGTCACTATTATGGGGCACTGTGGTTGTCACTATTATGGGGCACTGTGGCTGTCACTGTTATGGGGTACTGTGGCTGTCACTGTTATGGGGCACTGTGGCTGTCACTGTTATGGAGCACTGTGGCTGTCACTGTTATGGGGCACTGTGGCTGTCACTGTTATGGAGCACTGTGGCTGTCACTATTATGGGGCACTGTGGTTGTCACTATTATGGGGCACTGTGGCTGTCACTGTTATGGGGTACTGTGGCTGTCACTGTTATGGGGCACTGTGGCTGTCACTGTTATGGGGCACTGTGGCTGTCACTATTATGGGGCACTGTGGCTGTCACTGTTATGGGGCACTGTGGTTGTCACTGTTATGGGGCACTGTGGCTGTCACTGTTATGGAGCACTGTGGTTGTCACTGTTATGGAGCACTGTGGCTGTCACTATTATGGAGCACTGTACCTGTCACTGTTATGGAGCACTGTGGTTGTCACTATTATGGAGCACTGTACCTGTCACTGTTATGGGGCACTGTCTAGGTTTTATGATATATCTGCTAGAAAGCAATCCTGTAGAACCCTCTACAGACTGTATATACCGTATACAACGCAGTGTCCTGTACCTGCAATGAAATAGTTAACACTGGCGCTCTCGGTGACATTGATCCCGGCCAAGATGTCTCCTCCTTACGTGAACCAGTTACGGGGAAGGTATCAATTACACAGAAAATATGGAGCCGGTCTGATGATGATGTGTATGGCCCGGAGTCATAGGTGTGTCCCGGGGGAGGGGGAACAAGCCGAGGGCGCCATACCTGGCCCAGGGGCACAACTAGTTCTAGGACTATTTGCAGTCATTGGTGTAAAGATTTTTGTTAATCTGAGTAAATGTGGGCCGTCGTGTGGCCGCAGGGTAGAAACGTGTCGTACATTATACGTAGGTGCCGCTATATGGCTGGCAGGGCAGGGCAGGAGAAAGCTGGACAGTGGATGCAGGTGGGTGACCGGGTGACCAAAAGAAGCTCTCCATGATGTCCAATATGGCCGACCATGGCCCCAGCTATAAATTCATGGCTGTACATTCCATTATACGGTATACGGTACCCTTGTATATTCCAGTCTGTTTCGAGTCGGGAACATCTGTCGTCAGGAGGCTCTTGGAGTCCGTCCCTTCGAGTGGTTGGCTTCCAAGTAGGACATCTTTATAAGGTGGCAGCGTGCCCGCAGGAACAGCTGTGCGGCTACACCGCCGCCGACACCTCGAGCTGCCAGGAGCTGTCGACTTCACATTACAGGAGGAGGCCACGGCTGACGCGTTTCATTACCCGGAGTGCAGCAAGTATTCCTGTATGACAAGTGCAATAAAGCACAGCTGGGCCGGCGAATTACTGCGACTAGATGACCGCCACTAGACAGCGTAGTGCACGCGCACCTTCCTGTCTGGTACGTCAGGCACGTGGAGAGAAGCCTCCCGTGGACATGCCGGTCCTGTCTGTTCACACCGACCACTCCATGGAAACAGGTGTGAAGCTGTTTACCTGCCGAGGCACCTGCTCAGCCTGCGCCTCACTTCTTAAAGGGAAATTCCTCGATAAATTGTTTCCTGGAATGTCGCAGCGGCAAGTCAGGAGATAAAACAGGTGGGGCGGTGACCCGGCAAACCCATTGATGGCCACAACAAGGCTGCTATTAATGGCCGGGCCCTTTGTAGCTCCTCAGTAGGTGCCAGCTCTCAGTTGCTTGGTCAGATGGCAGCGCTGCCGAGGTGGTATACCGCACAGAAGGACAAAGACCCCCACAAAGGCACACATTCTGTGATAGGACCTCTGAGCTATGTGGTCAGGGCAGTGCCCAGTGGGGGGGGGGCATGGACCCTCTTACTTTTAAGAGAACTTTAGACCTGTACTTACAGGAGCATCTGCAACTGGTATCTAATGGGTTATATGTGACATCCACTTCTGAGGGTGTTAGTGACGGTCACCTATAGGGTCACCTGTCACACGCATTGAAAGCGGCGTCCATGGTGAGCAACTATGAGGCTGTGTCTGGAATTTGTAGGGGTGGTTTAGGCAGGTACTTACAGGAGCATCGGCAGCTGGCACCTATGGAGGGAATTGTAAATTCTACACACAGATTGGTGAGTGCCATAGATGCCTCCCCTATAAATCACTATTACCCTCAGAACAGGATGCCCCTTAACACCCCTTCAGTACCAGTTGCAGATGCCCATGTAAGTACTTGTCTAATGTATCCCCATAACTGCTGTACCCACTGTGCAGACCCTTTTAGAGGGTGTCTGAAGGACCAATCATTTTCTTAATATTATGGAACAGGTGCCCCTTCCTAAGGTGCCAGTTGCAGATGTCCCTATAAGTACCTACCTAAGTCATCCCTATACATTTCAGAAAGCTTCATAGAGGGTAGCCATAGATGCCCACTTCAATGTTTGCCCAGGTAACCTTATAACTGCCTTCCACAAATGACTCCTTAAGTGCCAGTGGCAGATGTGCCTATAGATACAGTTAGGGCCAGAAATATTTGGACAGTGACACAAGTTTTGTTATTTTAGCTGTTTACTAAAACATGTTCAGAAATACAATTATATATATAATATGGGCTGAAAGTGCACACTCCCAGCTGCAATATGAGAGTTTCCACATCCAAATCGGAGAAAGGGTTTAGGAATCATAGCTCTGTAATGCATAGCCTCCTCTTTTTCAAGGGACCAAAAGTAATTGGACAATGGACTCTAAGGGCTGCAATTAACTCTGAAGGCGTCTCCCTCGTAAACCTGTAATCAGTGAAGTAGTTAAAAGGTCTGGGGTTGATTCCAGGTGTGTGGTTTTGCATTTGGAAGCTGTTGCTGTGACCAGACAACATGCGGTCAAAGGAACTCTCAATTGAGGTGAAGCAGAACATCCTGAGGCTGAAAAAAAGAAAAAATCCATCAGAGAGATAGCAGACATGCTTGGAGTAGTAAAATCAACAGTCGGGTACATTCTAAGAAAAAAGGAATTGACTGGTGAGCTTGGGAACTCAAAAAGGCCTGGGCGTCCACGGATGACAACAGTGGTGGATGATCGCCGCATACTTTCTTTGGTCAAGAAGAACCCGTTCACATCATCAACTGAAGTCCAGAACACTCTCAGTGAAGTAGGTGTATCTGTCTCTAAGTCAACAGTAAAGAGAAGACTCCATGAAAGTAAATACAAAGGGTTCACATCTAGATGCAAACCATTCATCAATTCCAAAAATAGACAGGCCAGAGTTACATTTGCTGAAAAACACCTCAAGAAGCCAGCTCAGTTCTGGAAATGTATTCTATGGACAGATGAGACAAAGATCAACCTGTACCAGAATGATGGGAAGAAAAAAGTTTGGAGAAGAAAGGGAACGGCACATGATCCAAGGCACACCACATCCTCTGTAAAACATGGTGGAGGCAACGTGATGGCATGGGCATGCATGGCTTTCAATGGCACTGGGTCACTTGTGTTTATTGATGACATAACAGCAGACAAGAGTAGCCGGATGAATTCTGAAGTGTACCGGGATATACTTTCAGCCCAGATTCAGCCAAATGCTGCCAAGTTGATCGGACGGCGCTTCATAGTACAGATGGACAATGACCCCAAGCATACAGCCAAAGCTACCCAGGAGTTCATGAGTGCAAAAAAGTGGAACATTCTGCAATGGCCAAGTCAATCACCAGATCTTAACCCAATTGAGCATGCATTTCACTTGCTCAAATCCAGACTTAAGACGGAAAGACCCACAAACAAGCAAGACCTGAAGGCTGCGGCTGTAAAGGCCTGGCAAAGCATTAAGAAGGAGGAAACCCAGCGTTTGGTGATGTCCATGGGTTCCAGACTTAAGGCAGTGATTGCCTCCAAAGGATTCGCAACAAAATATTGAAAATAAAAATATTTTGTTTGGGTTATGTTTATTTGTCCAATTACTTTTGAGCTCCTAAAATGTGGAGTGTTTGTAAAGAAATGTGTACAATTCCTACATTTTCTATCAGATATTTTTGTTCAACCCTTCAAATTAAACGTTACAATCTGCACTTGAATTCTGTTGTAGAGGTTTCATTTCAAAACCAATGTGGTGGCATGCAGAGCCCAACTCGCGAAAATTGTGTCACTGTCCAAATATTTCTTGCCCTAACTGTACGTCATCCCTCATTAAAGGGAACATCTACTGCAAGGACCTATAAATCATGATATATGGATGATATAGGAAGGTACTTACAGCAGCATCAGCAACTGGCACCTAGCGGATTATATGGGGCATCCAGTTCTAAGACATTAATAAGTCACTTATAGCGTCACCTGTGGCACAAATTGAAGGCGACATCTATGCCAACCACCAATGGGGCCAGCTGAGTTCTGTGTCTAGAATTTATATTGCCTTCCTTAGGTTCCAGCTGCAGATATTGCTGTAAGTACCTGCCTAAATCGCCCCTATAACTTCCAGACACGGCCTCATAGCTGCCCCTTTCAATATCGACCACAAGAGACCCCAGAAGTGTCACAAATACCCTCAAAACTGACTGCCACATATTACCCATTATATGCAAATTGCAGATGCTGCTGTAAGTACCTGCCTACATCATCCCTATAAACTCCAGACAGATGGCCCCATAGATGCCTGCTATATACCCCAGACATTGAAGGGGGCAACTCCAGCAAGCAACTTTATAGGTATCAGTGTCTGGAAGTTATAGGGATGATTTAGGCAGGTACTTACAGCAGCATCTGCAATTGGCATATAATGGGTAATATCAGGCAATGAGGGTATTTGGTACACTTCTGGGGTCTCTTGTGGCCGACATTGAAAGGGGCAGCTATGAGGCCGTGTCTGGAAGTTATAGGGGTGATTTAGGCAGGTACTTACAGCAGCATCTGCAACTGGCACCTACAGATAGCACTTATAAGGGCACCTGTCATAGATACTAAGAGAAGGGTCCATCCTCCCTCTAAAAGGGGCGGCACAGCTGGTAGAAGGGGATGCCTCCATACCGGGGAAATCTGTAATAGTCAAACCCCACCTGCCAATAGTTTTAATAGTTGAAGAATCTACGTGGGGAACTTTTGACCAGAACTTATATGGGAATCTATAACTGGCACCTTTGGGGGCACAGGTTGCCTATCTTTCTCATTTGGAGGCTTTCCATGTCTTCCCTAGTTCTGAGCTCCTCCAGATCTTCCTTCTTCCAGCTCGGAGGCGGTGCGGCTCGGGGAAGGCGGCGGTAATGAAGCATTGCAAATCTAATTTACAAGAAAGACATAATTACCCTCATCTCTTATACAGCGGGGAGACGGTCGCTGCGCCTCCGAAATTCACAAACAGTCGCCGCCTGGAGCCACTTATAGCTGGAGGAGGACGGAAATCGCCAATTTTTACACAAAATCGTGCCGGATCATACAAATGAAAACGTACGGTTCTCTTAAAGGGGCCACACCCTATTTATTTGGAAGATCCCTGACCATAACCCCCCCAAGTCGGAGAACCACATGTATATGACACTGTGCCCATCAATGACCATCCATGGTCCACTAAGAGCCTCACTAGACGTGACTCATAGAAGGGGTATGGATGGGGTCGATCCAAAATTTCTAGAACATAGACACTGTCATTCTTGAGTTACTTTAAGATTTTCTTGGATGCCATCTTGGGGCAAATCCCTATGTCAATTCACACTGGGGTAAAAGAAAAAAAAAAACTTCAAGGACCTGGAATCTTGTGAAAGTGTCACCTACCACGCGTTTCAGGTTGGAAAACCCTATAGGAATAATACATAGAAATATATTGTTCACACATGACACCGGATAATGTCGTACTGGTGGGAGTCAGCGGAAAGGGTTAAGGGGTAAGGGGCTGGAGGAGGGGGGCAGCTTTAACCAACTTCTTTCAATTCTCCAAGGGGACGGCAAGTCTCATACAAAGCCTTTTCACTTTTCTTCAGTAGGACAGAAGGCGGTAGTCAGGGACACAGGTCCTCAGCGGCCCCCCCACTCCTGGCTGCCATGCCCACCCCCCTCACAGTATACCACCATTCACAC